>NC_140973.1:24815589-24995589 GCF_056783735.1 Eptatretus burgeri
GTGAATGTGGATGAGGTTTGTGTGGATAAATGGATGGGTGGAGAGATGGGTGGATGGGTGGATGAGTGGAGCTTGTGTGGATGGGTGGATAATTTTTTAATTAAATAAACATGTTGTGTGTGGGGAACTAATTAACTAATCACTAATTATGTGAATATGATGAATATGGGTGGAGCTTGTGTGGGGTTTGTGTGTGTGGAGCTTGTGTGGGGTGGAGTTTTTGTGTGTGTGGGGTTTGTGTGGGGTTTGTGTGGGGTTTGTGTGGAGCTTGTGTGGGTGGCGTTTATGTGTGTGTGGGGTTTGTGTGGGTGGAGTCAAAAAGGGGCGGAGTCAAAAAATTTCAATTTATTGGAGCTTGTGAGGGGTTTGTGTGGAGCTTGTGGGGGGTTTGTGTGTGGTGGGGTTTGTGTGGGCGGGGCTTGTGTGGGGTTTGTGTGGGTGGAGTCAAAAAGGGGCGCAGTCAAAAAATTTCAATTTATCTTTGTCTTTTGTAATTCCTGTGAATAAAATGAACCTAAAATCTCTTCCCCTTCCAAATCATATATCTTATAAGTTCAAGGAACCGTATCTATTACATCAACAATTTTAAAAAGCTCGTTGGTCCATCTTTTAATATAACCTTTTTCAAAATGAGATTTCCACCTATATATTCTTACGATATCACCAACTTTGAACTTAGGTTTTCTGACATTAATCTCTTTTTCATATTTCAATTTTGTAAATGTTTCTGATGGTTTCATATTTGTTGACGTGTGAATCGTGTCATTATACTTATCCACAATATCCTGAATAAAAGATGACCATTGGTGTGAACCGAGTTGTGTGAATTTTTTTATATAGTCTCTCTTTTAAGGTACGATTAAAACGTTCAACAACAACTGCCTTCCCTTCATTAAAGGTACTGTATAATGTAATACTGTTATTTTTTAGAAAATTCATAAATGTCTTGTTATAAAACTCTCTACCCTCATCAGTCCACAATTTTTTAGGTTTTCTCTTACTTTTATTAAATATCTGTTGAAAGGCTAACATAAGAGTATTACCCGTTTTGTTTTTTAATGGCACAACCCACGCATATCTACTCCTCAAATCAATAACGGTTAAAGCATACTTGTACCCCTTATCATTATTAAGTTCAATCAAATCAGCAGACCAGATATAATCAACTTCCTTGGAATAAACTTTCCTTCTCTGAAACTTTGTGAATATTGGTTTATGTAATTCATCAGCTAATTGCTCTTCAGTCTTAATAACATCATTAGAGCCTATAAGTTTTTTGAATTTCCAAGACCAAGTTTCAATTTAGCACTGGTCATCTTCTTCACAATGAACCGATCAACTTTTTCTCTCAAGGTTGGATTTTGTATCAGAGACAAATTATACAACATTTCTCTATCGGCTTCATGCTTTTCTTCAAACGTTGTGGTATTCCCATAATCAATATCGTGTCTCATGCACACTTCATCAACTCTATTGATAGGCTTACTCCAGAATTTAGGATTGTCTACCTCATCTAATCTTTTATCCAAGTTTGTGCCTGGACCACAGAAAGAATACCCTGGAAGATGTAATTCCCCTGGTATTCCAGTAGTTGTAAATTTACTTCCTGATAAAAACTTTTGTATATCTCCTCGTTTGTGTTTGGAGATAAATTGATTTTTTTTTGAACCACACACCGAACATATACCTTTTTGTATAACCCTGTTATTTTTACTTTTAATATATGAAATATTTTTAGTATTAGTTTTCTTTTTACATTTGAGACAATAACTCATTTATTTATGTGAAAAATTCCTGCAGAGTGCAAAAACCTTTTTAGTTTCCAACATGCACATTTGAATCTTAATTTTTAAAACATAAAGAATCCTTAGAAATGCCTTCACTCTCTCCTCCATTTATTTAAGAAAAAAAATAAAAATGAAAAACTTGAATTAAAATGAATATCTTGTCGATGTCAATGTTCTTGTCGAAAGTATTGCAAATAGACTTGTCAATTCTTTGTTTTCCTCCTCGGTGGGTTGAGTTATTTTCTGTAATACCACCAATCTTTTTTTTTATCTCACTGGTTTCCATATTTTGATATTTATTTTGTCTTGCTCTTTCCTCCCTCTCCTCCCTCTCTCTCTTCTCTCTTTCCTCCCTCTCTCTTCTCTCTCTTCTCCCTTTCATCCCTCTCTCTCTTCTCTCTTTCCTCCCTCTCTCTCTCTCTTCTCTCTTTCCTCCCTCTCTCTCTTCTCCTTTTCCTCCTTCTCTTTCTTCTCCCTCTCCTCCTTCTCTCTCTTCTCCTTTTCCTCCTCTTCCCTCTCTTCTTCAACTCCTTCCTCATCCCTTATTATCCTTGAATCGCTTACACCCCATAGAATATCATACATATATTCATCAGGATTTCTTGTTATTCCTGCATCCAAAATAATTTTTTTTACAACAGGAAACCAATAAAATTTCTTTTGAATTTCTAAAAGAGCCTTACCTTTTCTTAACTTTATAATTTTTTCATTATTTAACATTTTCATTAAATCTAAAGTTGTCGGTTTATCAACATCAGCATAATACCAATCTTTTATTGAAAATACCGAATACCCTTTTCTTGAAGGTATGCTTGGACACAGAAATGATAATTTTCTTGAAGCCTTCTTGCTGTCATTTATGTATTAGAAATATATGTTAGAATAATATTATGGCACGAAACACCTCCCCATCTTCCCATAGTTAAATCATTTTGTATTTCCTTACTTATTATATATAATCCTGTTTTTTCTGTTTTCATGAGATAAACAAGGGCAAAACCATTATTATATTTACCCTTATTAAATTCTTTTATTTGTTGTTTACTAATCGTGGCCCCACAAAACTCATTCTCGATACCAAGTGGATAATATTCTTCCTTACGAGACTGATTTAATTGTTCCAGGTCTTCGAGGTTAATTTTAAATGACCAATTATACCCTAAATCATTCATATCATACCCCCATTGTTCTATTCTCATACAAACGATACGCCCTTCTTTATAAAAATTTATTTTAATTCGAACTGTGAATTCTGTATGACCTGGAGATAATATCAACACTTCTGTATCTTTGGAATACACGGCCGTTTTATTTAAGGATATATATTGTGATAAATCGCTTAATCTCACCAAGTCATTCGCGTCAGTCGGGCTTGGATAATTTTTTAATTTATAAGCATTTTTCATGTTAATATTTTTGGTTATATTATATTTATGTCGTTCAGCCTGTGCCTTTGTGTAATAATTTGATAAATCAATATCCAGTTCTTGAGATACACCAAAGATAGAACCATCTTTACCAACATAAGTCATTTATATTAGATTAAAAATAATATCATAAAATTTTTTATTTTTGTTGAGTTGAAATAACACATATAGACATAATTGACCACAACACTTGGAATTTAATTCTTGGACTTGAAATGTTTGATAAACACCATTCTGTAAGAATTTTATGACTTCAACAGGTGGTGGAAGACCAAAACTATCAAAATAATATTTGTCTTGACTATTAAAAATACAAACCCAATGAGAACCGTTCCCATTATTATCTTCTAAGTTCATAATAATATTCTTTGTATGTTTCGGCACATTTGTTAATTCATCTCTCATACAAATAACCACATTATGAATTTTTAATTTCTTACAATATTTAACAAGTTGTAAATTTGATGTTGTATTCTTTTCAAATTCTTTCAACCACTCATCAATGCTCATTTATTTATTAGAAAGATATAATCCATTTCCTCTTTTCATTAATTTTACACCTGCTTGTGCTATAGAAGAAAGCATATCTCCAACTAACAATCTCGCTTTATCAGGCAGACCTTCAAGTTTTTCAGCAAAATTTACAATTACACCACTTCCACTAATTTGTTTCTCCAACTCTTTGTTATGTCTTTCCAATTCTTTTTGAGCCTGGAGTTGATCCTTCCTTTCGTTGGCAGTTTTCACCGCTGTTGAAATACCACCCGTCAATGCTCCAACCGCACTTAAACCAGCAAATAAAGGAATTAGAAATGGGAGAAATCCTCCACTTGTCTCTCTTATTAAATATTTTTTCAACATTGGTTTTGTCATTTTAATTTTAAGTGAGCCAGTGTCATTCAAGATTTTAACCTGTTCTCTTGTGAGCAAAACATCAATTCTTACTGCTCCTTTTCTCTGAATTGTATTAACGTTAATCGTACAAGGCTTTTGATTTTGAACACAAGATGATAGTTTATGAAGATTGATTTGATTAACATATACCCCAGTTGGTACTTTGCCACTCATTTATTTAACAAAAAATTATGTGAGACTAATCATCACACCATTATCTGTATTAATCTGCAATTCTGTTTCTTCCAAAAGCAAACAATATGTATCAACTTCTTCACTCTCTCCTCTTTCAATGTATAGGGAAGTATCCACTCGATTAGACTTTATAGTTTCCTTTTGAGCGCTCAGGTCAAACGCATAGATTGTATACAAACTTTTAAATGCTGTCATATCCAAAATAGGTTCTTTATTTCCATTACTTTCACACACCTTTTGGTAAGACTTGTATGCATCAGCAAAATCATTTTTTTCCCAATTAATTTCCAATCTATCTCGTGGATAAAATGTTCCATCTAGAGAAACGCGAAGTTGTTTCACCTTAGCATTATCACTCAATGCATTATTCTTATCAGTCGCAGTATCACCATCTGGCTTTTTAAAAATGATCCACAGATATTGTGGCTTTCCTTCCAGAACACCCAAATTCCACGTGTAAGTAGTTTGGTTGAGTTTAACGTGTTGACATCTTCTTTTGAGGTATGATACACTGAGTGGTTTCTTTGAGTTAAGTCTTCGATTCAACATCTCTTCTGTTTTAAGATTAGGAGTATATTCACTGATATACCAACTCATCTCCTCAATTACAAATTTATTCTGATCACCAAAAGCATTACCAACACCAAAAAGCAATCGATTTTCATTATCATTCCTTTGTAGTTGAAATTTAATTTTAAGACCATACAGAACTTTATCATGATCACAAAATCCAAATATACCTTTAAGAGGAACTGCCACAGTAAAACTATTTTCTGCTTTTGTATCATCATTATACATTCCTTTCCTTTGAGTATATCCAGGGTCTGTGTTTGTTCCCGTTGACATATCAGGAATAAAACATTCGACAGACCCCTTTCCCATTCTATCACTGAATGTATAGAGTGTAAATTTCATCATTTCAGATACAGCAGAGACATAATCAACCGCTTCAACTTCTTGTGTTCCAATATACAAACGCACACTATCAAACATTTTCCAGAAGAAATCATTTACAAGTGTAGCGTTTGTGTTATTCCCAGCTTTAGTGAATTTAAATTTACACAACAAGAAACTTTCGGAGAGATTCAAATAGGTTTGTTGTTTATTTATTTCAAAACTTTTTGTACCATTCGTATTCCAGTCTGTTCCAGTTATTGCATTTACCTTGAAGTAATCTTTTTTAGTGGAGTTTGAGATAATAGTATCATCCAAATCAGAGATACGATCAATTGCTTCCATACTTGTATTTATTTAGGAAAAAAGATGTTAAAACTTTTGAAACCCTGATCCAAGTATTTGAATTATTTTCTGTCGTTCTTGGGGGGACAACTGAGTTTTACCTTTCTTAATTTCTTTTATTGCTTGTAATTTATGAGATTCCTTCTGGGCATCTTTTATGCTCTTTACAACACCTGCTACATTTCCCACAGCAGAAGCAGTTGAACCAATTAGATCTTTATGTTTAAGAATAGTTGAACCAATACCCATTAGAGTATCAATTATACCATCTCCTCTAAATTGATGTCCAACACCCCTTTGTCTCTTTGGTTTATAGTATCCTCTACCAAGATACATACCTTCACCCTTGTAGTATGGGGAAAGGAACATCCCATCCCCTGTAATTATTTTATATTTTCCCAACTCGTGTTTCCTCACAATAACCATCGTATTTATTTATTGGAAAACTTCACGTAGGTGAATTCTGATGGATATAACTTCTCCATTAAAAGAAATCACATGATTATCTTGGTCGGTTATCCTAAAATTTACTCTGTGTATGGTTTTTCCTGACACGGAGATAAACCAAATTTTTAGGTTCCATATTGAATTTATAACCAATTGGGGTTGAGTATGCGCTGAATGAAAATATTGTATTTGTTTTTTTTCCATCATTATAAGCACCATCAATCAAATCACAGTGAATTAACACCGAATTTATTCCCGAGGATATTTGAATGATATTATCACTGTAAAACGTCCCATTAGTTTCAATCTTTTTTTAGGAGAAACCCAATAACTCTCTAGATGAATTATAAATTGTGAAATCAACCTTGTAGTTATTTTTAACTTTAATCGTTGATTTTGAAGTATGTTTTTGAATGTCTATAACAATATTTTTTGGTTCATCACCCTGTTCTTTCATAAGACGAGCAATTTCGGAAGATATTTGAGAAATCTCATATGCTCCGGGTGAGACTGTTATCGTTTTGTATCCACTTCCCGGATTATAACTAAACTTGTCATTTTTCTCGCTTGTATTAAATAAGGTATTATAAGTTTCCATGGACAATAAAGATGCCTCATATTCTTTTGTTGTGTCAAGTTGTAGTGGGTATGGGAATGAAGATGTGTGGTCGCTTGTGAAATTGAAACTAAGGATTGTGCTTCTCATCTTATTTAATATGAGATAAAATGTCTTTATATTGAGATTTATTAATTATTTTCATGTTCATCAACTGGTCTAAAATGGCTGATGCTTCATTAAAACAATTATTTCCAGCCTTCTTACTACCTAACAACAATAACAGTCTATTAACTAATTGCAATGGGTCATTTGGAAGAAAACTAACACCTGAACCAAGGATACTTAAAGCCTGAATAATGTGTTTCTCCTTCTCATTCTTCCTACTTTTACCAGAAAGAATAACCTTATAATTTAGAGTGTTCAGCAGATCAATATATACTCTATCATCATTATTTTCCATATCCAATGGTTTATCAATATACTTTGATTCATCCCTCACAGTTGAACCTTGTCTTCCATCTTTTGTGAGAAGAAACATTAATCTCGGAGTTAGTTTAACAGGGGGTTGAGCAGAACCCAAGAACCTTAATTCATCATTAAATATCAATACCTTTTCTTGAACAAGATGAAATATTGCTGATTGTTCTGTTGGAATGAGTCCTGCTTTGGTTTTTGAATCCGCTGAATATTCATTGTTTTGAAGAGCATTCACAATATAATCAGGGGGTCGATTAAGCTCTTCCAGTTGTTGAAATAAACCTTCATCATCATATTCTAATTCTCCTAAATGCTCTAATTCTTCCTCCGTCATTTGATCAAAATATTTTAACATTTGAAGTTTTTTAGGAGTATATTCTACTGTGGGAACTGTGGAAACATCTTTCATTTTTTCTTGGGAAGTTTTTAAAAGTGGTTTAAAAAATTTCTCTTGTTTTCTTTCAAATGTTTCTTCGCCCGTTAGTTTCTGTCTGCGTTTCTTCTTTATGTCTTCCTGTTGTTTTACAACTTTTGAAACCAACTCTTGATGTTCCTTAAATCTTCTTGCTCTTTCTTTTGCATCCATTTATTTATTGTAAAATATAATTTAATGAATTGTAAAGATCAACAGGGAAATTTTCCTTTTCTTCATCATTCAAGTAGATGTGTTCAAATAAATCCTTTTCTTTAAATATTTCATCAAATTCTTTATTAACATTAATGCGAGTTGTAATTTCTTCTTCACTAATACTTGCATCTCTGCTTTTCATACGTTTGCATTGAGTTTCTTCATCAACATCAAAACCGAATGATAAAATCTTCACTCCACTCAGATGTTTAATAATTTGTCTCGTTCCTTCTGGATTAGTTTCTAATAACCCAACACCACCAGATTTTAGTTTCCTTAACTCACTCTTACAATGTGAATATTTTGTTGTACCAAGAGAAACCTCCTCAAACATTTGACCTTCATTCCTCAATCGCATATGTTCCTCCACTGAAATATAGTGATAATCTTCACCTTTTACTTCTCCAGGTCTTATTGCTCTAGTTGTTGTTGATACAATGCGTATCACGGGGTGTTTTTCAAGTAAATTTACAATATTCTCATTTGTACTACACAAGAACCTTGATTTATGAAAGTTTTTTCCAGAAGCAGATTTACCCACAAGATTTACAATAATAGTTGTCATTTATATATGTAATTGTTTATAAAACAAAAAATATATCCCTTAATATCTCATCTTGTTTCACAACAATATATTTATATTTTTCAGTCGTGTGCTTCATGTAATCCTCAAATTTCTTTTTACTACATAATGTAGAACAATTATCTCTCCAAAAATTATTGATATCTATTGAATTTAACTTGAATAAAATAAAAGTATTAGCATTGTTTCTGATGGAACGACGAGGAAGTTGAAAGTACGATTGACTAAGATAAATACAATTACAAGAAGAATGTCTCCCTCTTGTGTAGTAGCTGTCCATTACCGTTTGGTTTCTCTCATTAACACAATCATCAAAGATAACGAGGTTCTTTTTTGATTTATCCAAATCTTGGGGAGACGGTATATCATCCGTATTATCACTAAGAATACAAGTTATAGGATTAGATTTCTTTTTACATCTCTGTGTATCACAAAATAGTTGAATTATATCTTCAATGTTATAATCATTTAGGTTTTTTTGACTTTTAAATAAACCGATTATATCTTCTTTTTGAAGACCAGCATTAAAACCTTGTGAGAGTAGTTGATACTCTGGTTGAAAACTCGACTTTGTGAAAATTATTAAATTATCATAATCTAAAAAGTTGGGAGTGAGGAGCATTTTTAAAAGTAAGCAGGTTTTTCCACATCCACTTGAACCAACTATGAGACATCTTAATGAATTTGGGAGATTTTTATGGTTGTTAAATTTTATCTTATTTTCCCAAATGGGTAAAAAATCATTCATTTATATATTTGGAAAACAGGTTATTTAATTTATTATTGGCTTTTTTAGAAACTCTATATTTTATCCTAATTTCAGGTTTAATTTCAAGATAACCCATTATTTTATTTATACAATATCTTGTGTTGATATTTCCCTGAAAATTACATCCATGAATAATATATAACAACAATCCTTTGAACATTTCTCTTATACGTTCAGTTTCTTCCCTTGTAAGGAAAGGTGTGTTATCACCCTCATACTTTACATTCATTTCTCTAATCAATCTTGTAAAGTAATTCATTTTTGGTGTAAATCTCAAAGAATTATTTTCCTTTTTATATTTTTTATTATCATTAATTAGAAGATAATCACAGAATATACATTGTTTATAGGCTTTTGACTCTGTGTTTAATCCCCGTCTTTCACACGCAGGACAATTCTCAAATTTGTCATATGGAGAATCAGGAAAGTCTAGCATATTTATAAAGTAAAACTTTACTTAAACTGAAATTCATCTATACTTTCAGTTTTATATTGACTCATATTTAATAATATTACCATCGATATCAATATACTTTTTTTCATTACCAGATTCAACGACAACATTTTTTATATTAAAGGTAATTTTAAAATGATCGTTAACTACTATTGAACGAAATGTCATTTCACCTGATATATTAACATCCTTTATTTCATCAGGATTTACATCTTTTGGGTTGTTGAAAAAAATACAAATTTCTCCTTGCATATTACAGATGGTCTTATCTTTTCTTTCTAAAGCTTCATCCATAAGGTTTTTCTTTTTTGATACTTTTTCTTGTTTCATTGTTTTTTCTAGTTTTGAATATATTACCAGAAGGAGAGGAGAAACTTTTGTTAGAGATACTTTAATTGATGTTCTTCCAGGTATACTAAAAGCCCTTCCACTGAAGATAATTGAAGAACTCATATTATTTACCATAATTGTTTTTATCCAATAGTTGTTATATTTATCTTTGTTCAATTTTACATCCTTGACATATTTCTCAGTATCTTTAACAAATGAAGAGATTGATTGAAACTTGTCTTTTGTGTCTTGAAACATTGTATTTATTAAGTGAAAAAGTTGGAGGATAAAATGGTTTTAAGCACAGATTAAACGAAATTTTCATCAAGAAAATTTTAGTTTAAGCAAAGTTTTATTATATAAATATGGTGAATACAACGTACTGCGATGTTTGTAATCACGAATATAAACATTATAAAAAACACGTTCGAACCAAAGTAGGGTGAATATACTGGTTCTAGCTCACTTTTCCCCATGTAAATGAAGGGGGGATTTTCAGCGATTCCCTTTTTTTTCCCCTAAAAATAAACCCCCTTTTTATCCGTTTTTCCCTGCTGTGCAGGGGTTTGGCTTTTTGTGAGGCAATGTTTTATGGTCGGATGCCCTTCCTGGACGCCTCTTACAACACAGGGATATGGTACACCTATTCTAACCGGGGCATACACCGGGACCAGTATACTGGTACTCATTTCGCCGACCTCGGAAGGATGACAGGCTGAGTCAACCCCCTGGTGTTAATTCAGCAGCTGAGCGGGATTCGAACTCGGGACACTGGGATCCCAAGCCGCCACCCTAACCACTAAGCCAACACCAGGCTTTGTATATATATAACCAGGCTATCCCAAGGTATATTTATTTGTCTCCCCTTTAACCTGGAGGTTGATCAGCTCACTCATTGAACCTATAAAGATTTGTTCATTCTCAAATTCCTTCAATAGTTTAATTTTCTTTGCACAATAATCCCCATCTAAAATATTTGAATCTTTATATTTTTTAAGATACCCCTTTTGTGCCATTACGAAATGATAAACTTCTCTTAATGATCTCATCTGACCACCGCCCGAGTTGCAAATCATTTTTGTGTATAAACCACGCCATAAAAAAAGTTTTGTTTCAAATGTTTTCAGTTCATGCCGTGAAAATGAGGAAGTGTTTTTGACACGGTCGTGCTGTGTGGTTTTAGACAGTCATGCTGTGAAAAAATAGGAACTATTCTGTGAGACAAGGTCTCGTGTTTATATTTTATCTCAGAACACGAACTGAAAACATTTGAATCGAAACCATTTTAAGTATGTTTTGTAAATGATTCATACAATCGCCCAGTTATTTTCCAAGCTGTCATTTCCTGTGGCCGCACCCAATGTTTCGGGAATTTTCTCATTGTAAGCCTTATAAGTGATTCACCAGACAAAGTTTCTGCCAGACGGGATTTTCATTTTTACAACTGAGACATGGATGATCTCTCTTCCGATGAAGGCAAAAGCTTACTACAGAGTTGGTAAGTTTGTTTGGTTTTCTCTTTGAACGATGAAGCAAATGATTATTAATTAAATCATGATAATTCTGATATATATATATATATATTTTTTTTCCCTGACAGGGCATTGGAAGAAATTGAGTTTACGTATCACGACGTGGTTCATGAAATTAATACTCTTATTGAAGAGATCAATGATTTTAGAAGAGAATTGAAAGACATTTTCAATGAGTGGCACGAAGTCTTATCACGTCCTATCATCTCGAAGGAATTAAACCAATGGTGAGACACGTGTGTGTGTGTCTGTCTTCCTACCTACCTCTCTCTGCTCTTATTGAAGAGATCAATGATTTATAATGACCGGTCTCTGATCTCGAATGAATTAAACCAATGGTGAGACACGTGTGTCTATGTGTGTCTATGTGTGTGTGTGTGTGTGTGTGTGCGTGTGTGCGTGTGTCTATGTGTGTCTATGTGTGTGTGTGTGTGTGTGTGTGTGTGTGTGTGTGTGTGCGTGTGTGTGTGTGTGTGTGTGTGTGTGCGTGTGTGGGTGTGTGTTGCTTTCCCTGTCTGTCTGTCTCTTCATCTATACCCTTGACTTATTTTTTTTTTTTTTCAGCACTATCGCACAACATCAGCTGTTGAAGCAATCTTGTACAACACATGATTTTCTGGAGGTAAATATTTCTGAATTATTATTAATATCACTCTCTCTTTAGAATGTCGTCTAATGTTGGTTGCATTATTAGTTTGAACGCGGTTTTGTCAGTACACTGGAATTAATTTTATTGACCTTGAAAGGATGACAGGCTGAGTCGGCCTCCTGGTGTGTTAATTCAGTGGTCAACGAGGCTTACTCATATTACCATGTAATTATTATCCACTTTTTGTTTCAAAACAGAATATGGTGTCTGAGTTTCGAAATCACAAGACATCTGGAGAAGATTGCTGGGAAAGATTATACATTCTCGCAAATGAATATTTAATATTTTCAATATTAATAAATTATATTTGTTTTGTATACAATTACTTGATTCTGAATTACAAGAAGAGGATCAAAACATGAAGGGAGGGTAGGTGCGCCCCCCAATGACCCATCACCCCCTCATCCCATCCCTCCCCTCCCCATGTGTGTGTGTGGGGAAGGGTGGGGGTGGGATGAGGGAGGTGGTGGGTCAAAGGTGGGGGCGCACAGGGGGATGAGGGGGTGGGGCTTGTGTGGGAGGGGCTTGTGTGGGCGGGGCTTCGGTGGGGCTTGTGTGGGCGGGGTGTGGGTGGGGCTTGTGTGGGTGGGGCTGTGTGTGCGGGGTTTGTGTGGGCGGGGCTTGGGTGGGTCTTGTGTGGTCGGGATGTGTGTGCGGGGTTTATGTGCGTGGGGCTTGTGTGGCAGGGGTTTATGTGGGTGGGGCTTATGTGGGCGGGGCTTCGGTGGGTCTTGTGTGGTCGGGATGTGTGTGCGGGGTTTATGTGGGTGGAGCTTGTGTGGGAGGGGTTTATGTGGACAGGGTTTATGTGTGTGGAGTTTTTGTGTGGAGCTTGTGTAGACAGGACTTATGTGGGAGGGGTTGATGTGGGCAGGGTTTATGTGGGCAGGGGCGAATGTGGATGAGGTTTGTGTGGATCAATGGATGGGTGGAGAGATGGGTGGATGGGTGGATGAGTGGAGCTTGTGTGGATGGGTGGATAATTTTTTAATTAAATAAACATGTTGTGTGTGGGGGAACTAATTAACTAATCACTAATTATGTGAATATGGGTGGAGCTTGTGTGTGTGTGGAGCTTGTGTGGAGCTTGTGTGGAGCTTGTGTGGAGCTTGTGTGGAGCTTGTGTGGGGTTTGTGTAGGAGGGGTTTATGTGGGTGGGGCTTGTGTGGGTGGAGTCAAAAAGGGGCGGAGTCAAAAATTTCAATTTATTGGAGCTTGTGTGGGGTTTGTGTGTGGTGGGTTTGTGTGGGGCTTGTGTGGGCGGGGTTTGTGTGGGTGGGGCTTGTGTGGGTGGAGTCAAAAAGGGGCGGAGTCAAAAAATTTCAATTTATCTTTGTCTTTTGTAATTCCTGTGAATAAAATGAACCTAAAATCTCTTCCCCTTCCAAATCATATATTTTATAAGTCCAAGGAACTGTATCTATTACATCAACAATTTTAAAAAGTTCTTTCGTCCATCGTTCAGTAAAACCCTTTTCAAAATGAGATTTCCACCTATATATTCTTACGATATCACCAACTTTGAACTTAGGTTTTCTGACATTAATCTCTTTTTCATATTTTAATTTTGTAAATGTTTCTGATGGCTTCATATTCGTTGACGTGTGAATCGTGTCATTATACTTATCCACAATATCCTGAATAAAAGATAACCATTGTTGTGAACCGAGTTGTGTGAATTTTTTATATAGTCTCTCTTTTAAGGTACGATTAAAACGTTCAACAACAACTGCCTTCCCTTCATTAAAGGTACTGTATAATGTAATACTGTTATTTTTTAGAAAATTCATAAATGTCTTGTTATAAAACTCTCTACCCTCATCAGTCCACAATTTTTTAGGTTTTCTCTTACTTTTATTAAATATCTGTTGAAAAGCTAACATAAGAGTATTACCTGTTTTGTTTTTTAAAGGGACAACCCACGCATATCTACTCCTCAAATCAATAACGGTTAAAGCATACTTGTACCCCTTATCATTATTGAGTTCAATCAAATCAGCAGACCAGATATAATCAACTTCCTTGGAATAAACTTTCCTTCTCTGAAACTTTGTGAATATTGGTTTATGTAATTCATCAGCTAATTGCTCTTCAGTCTTAATGGCATCATTAGAGCCTATGAGTTTTTTGAATTTCCAAGTCCAAGTTTCAATTTAGCACTAATCATCTTCTTCACGATGAACCTATCAACTTTTTCTCTCAAGGTTGGATTTTGTATCAGAGACAAATTATACAACATTTCTCTATCGGCTTCATGCTTTTCTTCCAACGTTGTGGTATTCCCATAATCAATATCGTGTCTCATGCACACTTCATCAACTCTATTGATTGGTTTACTCCAGGATTTAGGATTGTCTGCCTCATCTAATCTTTTATCCAAGTTTGTGCCTGGACCACAGAAAGAATACCCTGGAAGATGTAATTCCCCTGGTATTCCAGTAGTTGTAAATTTACTTCCTGATAAAAACTTTTGTATATCTCCTCCGAGTTTGTGTTTGGAGATAAATTGATTTTTTTTTGAACCACACACCGAACATATACCTTTTTGGATAACCCTGTTATTTTTACTTTTAATATATGAAATATTTTTAGTATTAGTTTTCTTTTTACATTTGAGACAATAACTCATTTATTTATGTGAAAAAGTCCTGCAGAGTGCAAAAACCTTTTTAGTTTCCAACATGCACATTTGAATCTTAATTTTTAAAACATAAAGAATCCTAAGAAATGCCTTCACTCTCTCCTCCATTTATTTAAGAAAAAACTTGAATTAAAATGAATAGCTTGACGATGTCAATAGTCTTGAAGAAAATATTGCAAATAGACTTGTCAATTCTTTGTTTTCCTCCTCGGTGGGTTGAGTTATTTTCTGTAATACCGCCAATCTTTTTTGAATCTCACTGGTTTCCATATTTTGATATTTATTTTGTCTCGCTTCTTTCCTCCCTCTCCTCCCTCTCTCTCTTCTCTTTTTCCTCCTTCTCTTTCTTCTCCCTCTCCTCCTTCTCTCTCTTCTCTTTTTCCTCCTTCTCTTTCTTCTCCTTTTCCTCCTTCTCTTTCTTCTCCCTCTCCTCATTCTCCTTTTCCTCCTCTTCCCTCTCTTCTTCAACTCCTTCCTCATCCCTTACTATCCTTGAATCGTTTACACCCCATAGAATATTATACATATATTCATCAGGATTTCTTGTTATTCCTGCATCGAAAATAATTTTTTTTACAACAGGAAACCAATAAAATTTCTTTTGAATTTCTAAAAGAGCCTTACCTTTTCTTAACTTTATAATTTTTTCATTATTTAACATTCTAATTAAATCTAAAGTTGTCGGTTTATCAACATCAGCATAATGCCAATCTTTTATTGAAAATACCTCATTCTTATGTTGTAGAACATATTTATTAAAATACCGAATACCCTTTTCTTGAAGGTATGCTTGGACACAGAAATGATAATTTTCTTGAAGCCTTCTTGCTGTCATTTATGTATTAGAAATATATGTTAGAATAATATTATGGCACGAAACACCTCCCCATCTTCCCATAGTTAAATCATTTTGTATTTCCTTACTTATTATATATAATCCTGTTTTTTCTGTTTTCATGAGATAAACAAGGGCAAAACCATTATTATATTTACCCTTATTAAATTCTTTTATTTGTTGTTTACTAATCGTGGACCCACAAAACTCATTCTCGATACCAAGTGGATAATATTCTTCCTTACGAGACTGATTTAATTGTTCCAGGTCTTCGAGGTTAATTTTAAATGACCAATTATACCCTAAATCATTCATATCATACCCC
The DNA here is from genome assembly GCF_056783735.1 of Eptatretus burgeri. Taxonomy (NCBI): domain Eukaryota; kingdom Metazoa; phylum Chordata; class Myxini; order Myxiniformes; family Myxinidae; genus Eptatretus; species Eptatretus burgeri. The sequence goes on from NC_140973.1 coordinate 24,831,361, forward strand.
CATTGTTCTATTCTCATACAAACGATACGCCCTTCTTTATAAAAATTTATTTTAATTCGAACTGTGAATTCTGTATGACCTGGAGATAATATCAACACTTCTGTATCTTTGGAATACACAGCCGTTTTATTCAAGTATATATATTGTGATAAATCGCTTAATCTCACCAAGTCATTCGCGTCAGTTGGGCTTGGATAATTTTTTAATTTATAAGCATTTTTCATGTTAATATTTTTGTTTATATTATATTTATGTCGTTCAGCCTGTGCCTTTGTATAATAATTTGATAAATCAATATCCAGTTCTTGAGATACACCAAAGATAGAACCATCTTTACCAACATAAGTCATTTATATTAGATTAAAAATAATATCATAAAATTTTTTATTTTTGTTGAGTTGAAATAACACATATAGACATAATTGACCACAACACTTGGAATTTAATTCTTGGACTTGAAATGTTTGATAAACACCATTCTGTAAGAATTTTATGACTTCAACAGGTGGTGGAAGACCAAAACTATCAAAATAATATTTGTCTTGATTATTAAAAATACAAACCCAATGAGAACCGTTCCCATTATTATCTTCTAAGTTCATAATAATATTCTTTGTATGTTTCGGCACATTTGTTAATTCATCTCTCATACAAATAACCACATTTTGAATTTTTAATTTCTTACAATATTTGGCAAGTTGTAAATTTGATGTTGTATTCTTTCCAAATTCTTTCAACCACTCATCAATGCTCATTTATTTATTAGAAAGATATAATCCATTACCTCTTTTCGTTAATTTTACACCTGCTTGTGCAATAGAAGAAAGCATATCTCCAACTAACAATCTCGCTTTATCAGGCAGACCTTCAAGTTTTTCAGCAAAATCTACAATTACGCCACTTCCACTAATTTGTTTCTCCAACTCTTTGTTATGTCTTTCCAATTCTTTTTGAGCCTGGAGTTGAGCCTTCCTTTCGTTGGCAGTTTTCACCGCTGTTGAAATACCACCCGTCAATGCTCCAACCGCACTTAAACCAGCAAATAAAGGAATTAGAAATGGGAGAAATCCTCCACTCGTCTCTCTTATTGAATATTTTTTCAACATTGGTTTTGTCATTTTAATTTTAAGTGAGCCAGTGTCATTCAAGATTTTAACCTGTTCTCTTGTGAGCAAAACATCAATTCTTACTGCTCCTTTTCTCTGAATTGTATTAACGTTAATCGTACAAGGCTTTTGATTTTGAACACAAGATGATAGTTTATGAAGATTGATTTGATTAACATATACCCAGTTGGTACTTTGCCACTCATTTATTTAACAAAAAATTATGTGAGACTAATCATCACACCATTATCTGTATTAATCTGCAATTCTGTTTCTTCCAAAAGCAAACAATATGTATCAACTTCTTCACTCTCTCCTCTTTCAATGTATAGGGAAGTATCCACTCGATTAGACTTTATAGTTTCCTTTTGCGCGCTCAGGTCAAACGCATAGATTGTATACAAACTTTTAAATGCTGTCATATCCAAAATAGGTTCTTTATTTCCATTACTTTCACACACCTTTTGGTAAGACTTGTATGCTTCAGCAAAATCATTTTTTCCCAATTAATTTCCAATCTATCTCGTGGATAAAATGTTCCATCTAGAGAAACGCGAAGTTGTTTCACCTTAGCATTATCACTCAATGCATTATTCTTATCAGTCGCAGTATCACCATCTGGCTTTTTAAAAATGATCCACAGATATCGTGGCTTTCCTTCCAGAACACCCAAATTCCACGTGTAAGTAGTTTGATTGAGTTTAACGTGTTGACATCTTCTTTTGAGGTATGATACACTGAGTGGTTTCTTTGAGTTAAGTCTTCGATTCAACATCTCTTCTGTTTTAAGATTAGGAGTATATTCACTGATATACCAACTCATCTCCTCAATTACAAATTTATTCTGATCACCAAAAGCATTACCAACACCAAAAAGCAATCTATTTTCATTATCATTCCTTTGTAGTTGAAATCTAATTTTAAGACCATACAGAACTTTATCATGATCACAAAATCCAAATATACCTTTAAGAGGAACCGCCACAGTAAAACTATTTTCTGCTTTTGTATCATCATTATACGCTCCTTTCCTTTGAATATATCCAGGGTCTGTGTTTGTTCCCGTTGACATATCAGGAATAAAACCTTCGACAGACCCCTTTCCCATTCTATCACTGAATGTATAGAGTGTAAATTTTATCATTTCAGATACAGCAGAGACATAATCAACCGCTTCAACTTCTTGTGTTCCAATATACAAACGCACACTATCAAACATTTTCCAGAAGAAATCATTTACAAGTGTAGCGTTTGTGTTATTCCCAGCTTTAGTGAATTTAAATTTACACAACAAGAAACTTTCGGAGAGATTCAAATAGGTTTGTTGATTATTTATTTCAAAACTTTTTGTACCATTCGTATTCCAGTCTGTTCCAGTTATTGCATTTACCTTGAAGTAATCTTCTTTTTAGTGGAGTTTGAGATAATAATAGTATCATCCAAATCATAGATACTATCAATTGCTTCCATACTTGTATTTATTTAGGAAAAAAGATGTTAAAACTTTTGAAACCCTGATCCAAGTATTTGAATTATTTTCTGTCGTTCTTGGGGGACAACTGAGTTTTGCCTTTCTTAATTTCTTTTATTGCTTGTAATTTATGAGATTCCTTCTGAGCATCTTTTATACTCTTTACAGCACCTGCTACATTTCCCACAGCAGAAGCAGTTGAACCAATTAGATCTTTATGTTTAAGAATAGTTGAACCAATACCCATGAGAGTATCAATTATCCCATCTCCTCTAAATTGATGTCCAACACCCCTTTGTCTCTTAGGTTTATAGTATCCTCTACCAAGATACATACCTTCACCCTTGTAGTATGGGGAAAGGAACATCCCATCCCCTGTAATTATTTTATATTTTCCCAACTCGTGTTTCCTCACAATAACCATCGTATTTATTTATTGGAAAACTTCACGTAGGTGAATTCTGATGGATATAACTTCTCCATTAAAAGAAATCACACGATTATCTTGGTCGGTTATCCTAAAATTTACTCTGTGTATGGTTTTTCCTGACACAGGTAGATAAACCAAATTTTTAGGTTCCATATTAAATTTATAACCAATTGGGGTTGAGTATGCACTGAATGAAAATATTGTATTTGTTTTTAGTCCATCATTATAAGCACCATCAATCAAATCACAGTGAATTAACACCGAATTTATTCCTGAGGATATTTGAATGACATTATCACTGTAAAACGTCCCATTAGTTTCAATCTTTTTTGAGGAGAAACCCAATAACTCTCTAAATGAATTATCAATTGTGAAATCAACCTTGTAGTTATTTTTAACTTTAATCGTTGATTTTGAAGTATGTTTTTGAATGTTTATAACAATATTTTTTGGTTCATCACCCTGTTCTTTCATAAGACGAGCAATTTCGGAAGATATTTGAGAAATCTCATATGCTCCGGGTGAGACTGTTATCGTTTTGTATCCACTTCCGGGATTATAACTAAACTTGTCATTTTTATCAGTTATATTAAATAAGGTATTATAAGTTTCCATGGACAATAAAGATGCCTCATATTCTTTTGTTGTGTCAAGTTGTAGTGGGTATGGGAATGAAGATGTGTGGTCGCTTGTTGTGAAATTGAAACTAAGGATTGTGCTTCTCATCTTATTTAATATGAGATAAAATGTCTTTATATTGATATTTATTAATTATTTTCATGTTCATCAACTGGTCTAAAATGGCTGATGCTTCATTAAAACAATTGTTATTTCCAGCCTTCTGACTGCCTAACAACAATAACAGTCTATTAACTAATTGCGATGGGTCATTTGGAAGAAAACTAACACCTGAACCAAGGATACTTAAAGCCTGAATAATGTGTTTCTCCTTCTCATTCTTCCTACTTTTACCAGAAAGAATAACCTTATAATTTAGAGTGTTCAGCAAATCAATATATACTCTATCATTATTATTTTGCATATCCAATGGTTTATCAATATACTTTGATTCATCCTTCACAGTTGAACCTTGTCTTCCATCTTTTGTGAGAAGAAACATTAATCTCGGAGTTAGTTTAACAGGGGGTTGAGCAGAACTTAAGAACCTTAATTCATCATTAAATATCAATACCTTTTCTTGAACAAGATGAAATATTGCTGGTTGTTCTGTTGGAATGAGTCCTGCTTTGGTTTTTGAATCCGCTGAATATTCATTGTTTTGAACAGCATTCACAATATAATCAGGGGGTTGATTAATCTCTTCCAGTTGTTGAAATAAACCTTCATCATGTTCTAATTCTCCAATATGCTCTAATTCTTCCTCCGTCATTTGACTGAAATCTTTCAACATTTGGAGCTTTCTGGGAGTATATTCTACTGTGGGAACTGTGGAAACATCTTTCATTTTTTCTTGGGAAGTTTTTAAAAGTGGTTTAAAAAATTTCTCTTGTTTTCTTTCAAATGCTTCTTCGCCCGTTAGTTTCTGTCTGCGTTTCTTCTTTATGTCTTCCTGTTGTTTTACAACTTTTGAAACCAACTCTTGATGTTCCTTAAATCTTCTTGCTCTTTCTTTTACATCCATTTATTTATTGTAAAATATCATTTAATGAATTGTAAAGATCAACAGGGAAATTTTCCTTTTCTTCATCATTCAAGTAGATGTGTTCAAATAAATCCTTTTCTTTAAATATTTCATCAAATTCTTTATTAACATTAATGCGAGTTGTAATTTCTTCTTCACTAATACTTGCATCTCTGCTTTTCATACGTTTGCGTTGAGTTTCTTCATCAACATCAAAACCGAATGATAAAATCTTCACTCCACTCAGATGTTTAATAATTTGTCTCGTTCCTTCTGGATTAGTTTCTAATATCCCAACACCACCAGATTTTAGTTTCCTTAACTCACTCTTACAATGTGAATATTTTGTTGTACCAAGAGAAACCTCCTCAAACATTTGACCTTCATTCCTCAATCGCATATGTTCCGCCACTGAAATATAGTGATAATCTTCACCTTTTACTTCTCCAGGTCTTATTGCTCTAGTTGTTGTTGATACAATGCGTATCACGGGGTGTTTTTTTAAGTAAATTTACAATATTCTCATTTGTACTACACAAGAACCTTGATTTATGAAAGTTTTTTCCAGAAGCAGATTTACCCACAAGATTTATAATAATAGTTGTCATTTATATATGTAATTGTTTATAAAACAAAAAATATATCCCTTAATATCTCATCTTGTTTCACAACAATATATTTATATTTTTCAGTCGTGTGCTTCATATAATCCTCAAATTTCTTTTTACTACATAATGTAGAACAATTATCTCTCCAAAAATTATTGATATCTATTGAATTTAACTTGAATAAAATAAAAGTATTAGCATTGTTTCTGATGGAACGACGAGGAAGTTGAAAGTACGATTGACTAAGATAAATACAATTACAAGAAGAATGTCTCCCTCTTGTGTAGTAGCTGTCCATTACCGTTTGGTTTCTCTCATTAACACAATCATCAAAGATAACGAGGTTCTTTTTTGATTTATCCAAATCTTGGGGAGACGGTATATCATCCGTATTATCACTAAGAATACAAGTTATAGGATTTGATTTCTTTTTACATCTCTGTGTATCACAAAATAGTTGAATTATATCTTCAATGTTATAATCATTTAGGTTTTTTTGACGTTTAAATAAACCGATTATATCTTCTTTTTGAAGACCAGCATTAAAACCTTGTGAGAGTAGTTGATACTCTGGTTGAAAACTCGACTTTGTGAAAATTATTAAATTGTCATAATCTAAAAAGTTGGGAGTGAGGAGCATTTTTAAAAGTAAGCAGGTTTTTCCACATCCACTTGAACCAACTATGAGACATCTTAATGAATTTGGGAGATTTTTATGGTTGTTAAATTTTATCTTATTTTCCCAAATAGGTAAAAAATCATTCATTTATATATTTGAAAAACAGGTTATTTAATTTATTATTGGCTTTTTTAGAAACTCTATATTTTATCCTAAGTTCAGGTTTAATTTCAAGATAATCCATTATTTTATTTATACAATATCTTGTGTTGATATTTCCCTGAAAATTACATCCATGAATAATATACAACAACAATCCTTTGAACATTTCTCTTATACGTTCAGTTTCTTCCCTTGTAAGGAAAGGTGTGTTATCATCCTCATACTTTACATTCATTTCTCTAATCAATCTTGTAAAGTAATTCATTTTTGGTGTAAATCTAAAAGAATTATTTTCCTTTTTATATTTTTTATTATCATTAATTAGAAGATAATCACAGAATATACATTGTTTATAGGCTTTTGACTCTGTGTTTAATCCCGTCTTTCACACGCAGGACAATTCTCAAATTTGTCATATGGAGAATCAGGAAAGTCTAGCATATTTATAAAGTAAAACTTTACTTAAACTGAAATTCATCTATACTTTCAGTTGTATATTACCATCGATATCGATATACTTTTTCATTATCAGATTCAACGACAACATTTTTTATATTAAAGGTAATTTTAAAATTATCGTTAACTACTATTGAACGAAATGTCATTTCACCTGATATATTAACATCCTTTATTTCATCAGGATTTACATCTTTAGGGTTGTTGAAAAAAATACAAATTTCTCCTTGCATATTACAGATGGTCTTATCTTTTCTTTCTAAAGCTTCATCCATAAGGTTTTTGTTCTTTGATACTTTTTCTTGTTTCATTGCTTTTTCTAGTTTTGAATATATTACTAGAAGGAGAGGAGAAACTTTTGTTAGAGATACTTTAATTGATGTTCTACCAGGTATACTAAAAGCCCTTCCACTGAAGGAAATTGAAGAACTCATATTATTTACCATAATAGTTTTTATCCAATAGTTGTTATATTTATCTTTGTTCAATTTTACATCCTTGACATATTTCTCAGTATCTTTAACAGATGAAGAGATTGATTGAAACTTGTCTTTTGTGTCTTGAAACATTGTATTTATTAAGTGAAAAAGTTGGAGGATAAAATGTTTTTAAGCACAGATTCACCTATAAATTAAACGAAATTTTCATCAAGAAAATTTTAGTTTAAGCAAAGTTTTATTCTATAAATATGGTGAATACAACGTACTGCGATGTTTGTAATCACGAATATAAACATTATAGAAAACACCTCCGAACCAACAAACACACATTTAATCTGTTTCATAAAATATCTCCTCTTGAGTTGGAAAGAAAACATTGTGATATCTGTTCAAAGGATGTTTTGAAGAGTAGTTATAATAAACATCTTCAATCACAAAAACACAAGAAAAATGAGTTTAAAGTAAAGGGAGACTATTATATTGAAAACACTGATGGGGCATTTAAAGGGCATATAAAAATAAGGATTTTTCAATTTGGAGAACCCGGTCCATCATCAATAGCTGAATCAATTGAAATAGTGAAACCTGATGTTGAAAATTTTATTAAAAAGACATTAAAAGAAATGAAAACTTTAAAGTTTTATATGGGAGTGAAAATGAATATGAAAAGACAAGATGAAGAACAAACTCCTTATATGAGAACAGATCTTCATTTTATAACATCATTTCAAGATTTTTTGAATAGTGGGGTTTATGAAGAACTATCAAGACAAGAGGAGGATGTTGATAATACAGTGGTAGGAAGTGGATTCAATATTAAAAAAATCATCTTTTTAGATATACACATTCTAAAATCAAACCCTCTTAAAGCTTCTTCTTATATTGAATTACCAAAAGAAATAAAACTAAAGAAGGCAGTTGTTAATATTAAGAACAATGATAATAAATGTTTTCTCTGGTCTGTTCTTGCTCACTTACATCCACCAAAATGTAATTCAGAAAGAGTAAAACAATATATGAAATATGAGAATACCTTGGACATTAAAGATTTTAAATTCCCAATGCCACTAACAGATATTCCTAAATTTGAGAAAAAGAATAATCTTTCTATTAATGTATATGGATTAACGGATACAAACAAAGTTCAAATATTAAAAATTTCAAACAACTATAAAAATGAAGAAACACACATTGATCTTTTATATTTTAGTGTTGGAAAGAATTCACATTACACATACATCAATAATTTATCAAGATTAATCTCTTCTCAGGTATTCAGAACAGCAAACAAAATATATCCTTGTAAGCGATGTCTTAATTCATTTCATACAAAAGAACGATTAGAACAACATTCAAAATATTGTAGTAATCATAAATCAGCTGTAATTACAATGCCTAAACCTGGTGAAAAGATTTCTTTTGAAGATTATAATAAATCTATCATGCATCCATTTGTGATATACGCTGATTTTGAGTGTATCCTTAAAAAGATAAATACTGCTTCTCCTAATCCAAAAGAACCATATACAAATAAATATCAAAAACATATTCCTTGTGGTTTCTGTTATTATATCAAATCATCTGTTGGAGAAAAGTATAACAAACTTGAACATTATCGTGGAAAAAATGCTTCACAAGAGTTTGTAAAACGATTAGAAAAGGATTGTATAAGACTCACTAAATTAATGAAAGAAACAAATGAACCGATGAAATTAACCAAAGAAGAAAAATTAGAATTTAGAATGAACAATATCTGTCATATTTGTGAGGGGGAAATTAAGGAGTCTAAAGTTAGAGACCATTGTCATCTTACTGGTAAATATAGAGGTCCCGCTCATTCCTGTTGTAATCTTAATTATAAATTACCTTCTTTTATTCCAGTCTTTCTTCACAACAGCGCCAACTATGATACACATCTATTTATAAATGAACTTTCAAAAACACCAGGGAATATTTCTGCCATAACAAACACAAGTCAAAAGTATATTTCATTTTCAAAAATGATATTCACAAAACCTTTAACTCGTATTAGGTTTCTAGATTCTTACAAGTTTATGGGAACACCACTAGCCTACCTCGCATCAAATCTAAGCTCCACGGACTCTTTTCCAAATCTTAATTCATTCTTTCCAAAAGAGGAAATTCTCACTAAAGAGGAAATTCAGATTAAAGAGAGAACTCAAAGTAAAGAGGAAACTGTAATTAATGAAGAAATTCTAACTGAAGATGAAATTCTAATCATAAAGAAAATTCGAACAATGAATGAAATTCTAACTAAAGAGGAAATTCTGATTAAAGATGAAATTCTGATTAAAGAAGGAATTCTTACGAGAGAGGAAATTCAAACAAGGAATGAAATTCAAAGTAAAGAGAAAATTCTTACAAGTAAGGGAATTTATCCTTATGATTATATGGATTCATTTATGAGATTTAAAGAAACACAACTTCCATCAAAAGAAAGTTTCTATAATAACCTTTATGAAGAAGAGATAAGTGATAAGGAATATAAACACGCACAAGAAATATGGAAATTATTTAAGATAAAGAACCTTGGAGAATATCACGATTTATATCTAAAAACAGATGTTTTATTGTTAGCTGATGTGTTTGAGGCTTTTAGAACACTCTGTCATAATAAAAATTGTTATGGATTAGACCCTGCCCACTATTTCACAGCTCCTGGTTTAGCTTGGAGTGCAATGTTGAAAATGACAAAACAAGATATAGATTTAATCAGTGATGTGGATATGCTTTTGATGATTGAGAAGTCCAAGAGAGGTGGAATATCACAAGTATGTTCAAAAAGATATGCTAAAGCAAATAATAAATATCTTCCAAATTATGATAGTGAAAAAGATAGTAATTATTTGATGTATTTTGATGCTAATAATTTGTATGGATGGGCAATGTCTCAATCTCTACCTTATGGTAAATTAGAGTGGGTGGAAGAAAAGGATTATGAAAAGGCTTTGATGAATATTGTTATTTCTTCTCAAGAGGAATTGAATGACGAAGAAGAAGGTTATTATTTTGAAGTTGATTTGAGGTACCCGAGTGTTCTTCATAATAAGCATAAAGACCTTCCTTTTGCATGTGAGAAAGAAACCCCAAAGAAAGAATGGTTCAGTGATTATCATAAAAGTTTTAATATTAAAGGCAAATCAACAGAAAAGTTATTAACAACATTCTATGATAAAGAGGGATATGTTTTACATCAGAGAAGCTTAAAACAGTTTTTGAGAGAAGGATTGAGAGTAGCTAAAATTCATAGAGTTTTAAAATTTAAACAAAGTCCTTGGGTGAAAAAGTATATTCAATTCAATACAGATATGAGAGCAAATACAAAAGTAAAATTTGAAGGGGACTTTTATAAATTAATGAATAATGCTGTATTTGGAAAGACTATGGAAAATGTTAGAAACAGGCAAAACATTAGATTCGCAACATCTTGGAAAGAAGCTTCGAGATTGATAAATAAACCAAGTTTTGAGAGAGAAGAGGTTTTTTCAGAGAACTTTTCTGCAATTCATATGAAAAAGGAAAGTATTGTAATGGATAAACCAATTTATATTGGAACAGCAGTTCTTGATTTATCAAAGATATTGATGTATGATTATTTGTATAATGACTTAAAGAAAGAGTATGGTGAAAATGTTTCATTGTTGTATATGGACACTGATAGTTTTATCCTAGATATAAAAACTGATGATGTTTATGAAGATATGAAGAAAAATATTGGAGTATATGATACAAGTAATTTCAGCAAGAAGAGTGAGTTATTTTCCAAAAAGAATGAAAAGGTTATTGGTAAGTTTAAGGATGAGTTGGGTGGAAAAGTAATGAGTGAGTTTATTGGATTGAGAGCAAAGGCATATGCTTATAAGTATGGTGATCAGATTGATAAGAGGTTAAAGGGAATAAAGAAATATGTAATAAAGAAATCAATAACTTTTAGAAATTATTATAATTGTTTGATGAATAAGAAAGAAGAATACAGGAAAATGAATACAATAAGAAGTTATAAACATAACATATATAGTGAAGAAGTAAATAAAAAGGCATTAGGAGCCTTTGATGATAAGAGATTTATTTTAGATAATGGAATAGATTGTGTTCCATATGGATATTGTATGATAGAGTGTATAAAATAGATTGCGTTTTAACGATGGGAAGAAGGGTTAGGGTTTTTTAAGGGCTACCGCCGCGTTTTTTCACAATATATAAATGGTTAAACCAAGTATTAATCAAACTAAAGAGTGGAGAAAATCTCAGTCTTGGTATATAAATGGAAAACATAATGAATGTGAAAAATATCAAATAAGTCTTATTGAAAAAATAACTAAAACAAAGGTAAATAAAACAAATAAGCGAATCAATTTAAAAAGTAGTAAGTTAGAGGATGTAAAGAAAAAAATGAATATCCTTGAATGGACTGAAAACTTTGATGGTTATCAATTGAACAATGAAAAAACAATTTACTATAATCTCAAAATGATATGTGGCTCAGGAGGTGGTCAGATGAGATCATTAAGAGAAGTTTATCATTTCGTAATGGCACAAAAGGGGTATCTTAAAAAATATAAAGATTCAAATGTTTTGTTTGTCAATATTTTAGATGGGGATTATTGTGCAAAGAAAATTAAACTATTGAAGGAATTTGAGAATGAACAAATCTTTATAGGTTCAATGAGTGAGCTGATCAACCTCCAGGTTAAAGGGGAGACAAATAAATATACCTTGGGATAGCCTGGTTATATATATATACAAAGCCTGGTGTTGGCTTAGTGGTTAGGGTGGCGGCTTGGGATCCCAGTGTCCCGAGTTCGAATCCCGCTCAGCTGCTGAATTAACACCAGGGGGTTGACTCAGCCTGTCATCCTTCCGAGGTCGGCGAAATGAGTACCAGTATACTGGTCCCGGTGTATGCCCCGGTTAGAATAGGTGTACCATATCCCTGTGTTGTAAGAGGCGTCCAGGAAGGGCATCCGACCATAAAACATTGCCTCACAAAAAGCCAAACCCCTGCACAGCAGGGAAAAACGGATAAAAAGGGGGTTTATTTTTAGGGGAAAAAAAAGGGAATCGCTGAAAATCCCCCCTTCATTTACATGGGGAAAAGTGAGCTAGAACCAGTATATTCACCCTACTAACCAACAAACACACATTTAATCTATTTCATCAAATATCTCCTCTTGAGTTGGAAAGAAAACATTGTGATATCTGTTCAAAGGATGTTTTGAAGAGTAGTTATAATAAACATCTTCAATCACAAAAACACAAGAAAAATGAGTTTAAAGTAAAGGGAGACTATTATATTGAAAACACTGATGGGGCATTTAAAGGGCATATAAAAATAAGGATTTTTCAATTTGGAGAACCCGGTCCATCATCAATAGCTGAATCAATTGAAATAGTGAAACCCGATGTTGAAAAATTTATTAAAAAGACATTAAAAGAAATGAAAACTTTAAAGTTTTATATGGGAGTGAAAATGAACATGAAAAGACAAGATGAAGAACATACTCCTTATATGAGAACAGATCTTCATTTTATAACATCATTTCAAGATTTTTTGAATAGTGGGGTTTATGAAGAACTATCAAGACAAGAGGAGGATGTTGATAATACAGTGGTAGGAAGTGGATTCAATATTAAAAAAATCATCTTTTTAGATATACACATTCTAAAATCAAACCCTCTTAAAGCTTCTTCTTATATTGAATTACCAAAAGAAATAAAACTAAAGAAGGCAGTTGTTAAAATTAAGAACAATGATAATAAATGTTTTCTCTGGTCTGTTCTTGCTCACTTTCATCCACCAAAATGTAATTCAGAAAGAGTAAAACAATATATGAAATATGAGAATACCTTGGACATTAAAGATTTTAAATTCCCAATGCCACTAACAGATATTCCTAAATTTGAGAAAAAGAATAATCTTTCTATTAATGTATATGGATTAACGGATACAAACAAAGTTCAAATATTAAAAATTTCAAACAACTATAAAAATGAAGAAACACACATTGATCTTTTATATTTTAGTGTTGGAAAGAATTCACATTACACATACATCAATAATTTATCAAAATTAATCTCTTCTCAGGTATTCAGAACAGCAAACAAAATATATCCTTGTAAGCGATGTCTTAATTCATTTCATACAAAAGAACGATTAGAACAACATTCAAAATATTGTAGTAATCATAAATCAGCTGTAATTACAATGCCTAAACCTGGTGAAAAGATTTATTTTGAAGATTATAATAAATCTATCATGCACCCATTTGTGATATACGCTGATTTTGAGTGTATCCTTAAAAAGATAAATACTGCTTCTCCTAATCCAAAAGAATCATATACAAATAAATATCAAAAACATATTCCTTGTGGTTTCTGTTATTATATCAAATCATCTGTTGGAGAAAAGTATAACAAACTTGAACATCATAGTGGCAAAAAAGCTTCACAAGAGTTTGTAAAACGATTAGAAAAGGATTGTAAAAGACTAACTAAATTAATAAAAGAAACAAATGAACCGATGAAATTAACCAAAGAAGAAAAATTAGAATTTAGAAAGAACAATATCTGTCATATTTGTGAGGGGGAAATTAAGGAGTCTAAAGTTAGAGATCATTGTCATCTTACTGGTAAATATAGAGGTCCCGCTCATTCCTGTTGTAATCTTAATTATAAATTACCTTTTTATTCCAGTCTTTCTTCACAACAGCGCCAACTATGATACACATCTATTTATAAATTAACTTTCAAAAACACCAGGGAATATTTCTGCCATAACAAACACAAGTCAAAATTATATTTCATTTACAAAAATGATATTCACAAAACCTTTAACTCGTATTAGGTTTCTAGATTCTTACAAGTTTATGGGAACACCACTAGCCTACCTCGCATCAAATCTAAGCTCCACGGACTCTTTTCCAAATCTTAATTCATTCTTTCCAAAAGAGGAAATTCTCACTAAAGAGGAAATTCAGATTAAAGAGAGAATTCAAAGTAAAGAGGAAATTCTAATTAATGAGGAAATTAATGAAGAAATTCTAACTGAAGATGAAATTCTAATTATAAAGAAAATTAGAACAATGAATGAAATTCTAACTAAGGAGGAAATTCTGATTAAAGATGAAATTCTGATTAAAGAAGGAATTCTTACGAGAGAGGAAATTCAAACAAGGAATGAAATTCAAAGTAAAGAGAAAATTCTTACAAGGGAATTTATCCTTATGATTATATGGATTCATTTATGAGATTTAAAGAAACACAACTTCCATCAAAAGAAAGTTTCTATAATAACCTTTATGAAGAAGAGATAAGTGATAAGGAATATAAACACGCACAAGAAATATGGAAAATATTTAAGATAAAGAACCTTGGAGAATATCATGATTTATATCTAAAAACAGATGTTTTATTGTTAGCTGATGTGTTTGAAGCTTTTAGATCACTCTGTCATAATAAAAATTGTTATGGATTAGATCCTGCCCACTATTTCACAGCTCCTGGTTTAGCTTGGAGTGCAATGTTGAAAATGACAAAACAAGATATAGATTTAATCAGTGATGTTGATATGCTTTTGATGATTGAGAAGTCCAAGAGAGGTGGAATATCACAAGTATGTTCAAAAAGATATGCTAAAGCAAATAATAAATATCTTCCAAATTATGATAGTGAAAAAGATAGTAATTATTTGATGTATTTTGATGCTAATAATTTGTATGGATGGGCAATGTCTCAATCTCTGCCTTATGGTAAATTAGAATGGGTGGAAGAAAAGGATTATGAAAAGGCGTTGATGAATATTGTTATTTCTTCTCAAGAGGAATTGAATGACGAAGAAGAAGGTTATTATTTTGAAGTTGATTTGAGGTACCCGAGTGATCTTCATAATAAGCATAAAGATCTTCCTTTTGCATGTGAGAAAGAAACCCCAAAGAAAGAATGGTTAAGTGATTATCATAAAAGTTTTTAATATTAAAGGTAAATCAACAGAAAAGTTATTAACAACATTCTATGATAAAGAGGGATATGTTTTGCATCAGAGAAGCTTAAAACAGTTTTTGAGAGGATTGAGAGTAGCTAAAATTCATAGAGTTTTAAAATTTAAACAAAGTCCTTGGGTGAAAAAGTATATTCAATTCAATACAGATATGAGAGCAAATACAAAAGTAAAATTTGAAGGGGACTTTTATAAATTAATGAATAATGCTGTATTTGGAAAGACTATGGAAAATGTTAGAAACAGGCAAAACATTAGATTCGCAACATCTTGGAAAGAAGCTTCGAGATTGATAAATAAACCAAGTTTTGAGAGAGAAGAGGTTTTTTCAGAGAACTTTTCTGCAATTCATATGAAAAAGGAAAGTATTGTAATGGATAAACCAATTTATATTGGAACAGCAGTTCTTGATTTATCAAAGATATTGATGTATGATTATTTGTATAATGACTTAAAGAAAGAGTATGGTGAAAATGTTTCATTGTTGTATATGGACACTGATAGTTTTATCTTAGATATAAAAACTGATGATGTTTATGAAGATATGAAGAAAAATATTGGAGTATATGATACAAGTAATTTCAGCAAGAAGAGTGAGTTATTTTCCAAAAAGAATGAAAAGGTTATTGGTAAGTTTAAGGATGAGTTGGGTGGAAAAGTAATGAGTGAGTTTATTGGATTGAGAGCAAAGGCATATGCTTATAAGTATGGTGATCAGATTGATAAGAGGTTAAAGGGAATAAAGAAATATGTAATAAAGAAATCAATAACTTTTAGAAATTATTATAATTGTTTGATGAATAAGAAAGAAGAATATAGGAAAATGAATACAATAAGAAGTTACAAACATAACATATATATATATATATATATATATATATATATATATATATATATATATATATTGAAGAAGTAAATAAAAAGGCATTAGGAGCCTTTGATGATAAGAGATTTATTTTAGATAATGGAATAGATTGTGTTCATATGGATATTGTATGATAGAGTGTATAAAATAGATTGCATTTTAACGATGGGAAGATGGGTTAGGGTTTTTTTAAGGGCTACCGCCGCGTTTTTTCGCAATATATAAATGGTTAAACCAAGTATTAATCAAACTAAAGAGTGGAGAAAATCTCAGTCTTGGTATATAAATGGAAAACATAATGAATGTGAAAAATATCAAATAAGTCTTATTGAAAAAATAAGTAAAACAAAGGTAAATAAAACAAATAAGCGAATCAATTTAAAAAGTAGTAAGTTAGAGGATGTAAAGAAAAAAATGAATATCCTTGAATGGACTGAAAACTTTGATGGTTATCAATTGAACAATGAAAAAACAATTTACTATAATCTCAAAATGATATGTGGCTCAGGAGGTGGTCAAACAAGAGCATTAAGAGAAGTTTATCATTTCGTAATGGCACAAAAGGGGTATCTTAAAAAATATAAAGATTCAAATGTTTTGTTTGTCAATATTTTAGATGGGGATTATTGTACAAAGAAAATTAAACTATTGAAGGAATTTGAGAATGAACAAATCTTTATAGGTTCAATGAGTGAGCTGTTCAACCTCCAGGTGTTCAATTCAATGAGGTTCAACCTCCAGGTTAAAAGGGGAGACAAATAAATATACCTTGGGATAGCCTGGTTATATATATATATATATAATATAATAACTTGTATATATAATATATATATACCTACAAAGCCTGGTGTTGGCTAAGCCTGGTGTTGGCTTAGTGGTTAGGGTGGCGGCTTGGGATCCCAGTGTCCTGAGTTCAAGCCCCGTTGGCTGCTGAATTAACACCAGGGGGTTGACTCAGCCTGTCATCCTTCCGAGGTCGGTGAAATGAGTGCCAGTGTACTGGTCCCGGTGTATGCCCCGGTTAGAATAGGTGTACCATATCCCTGTGTGTCGTAAGAGGCGACCAGGGTTGGTGTCAGGAAGGGCATCCGGCCATAAAACATTGCCTCACAAAAAGCCAAACCCCTGCACAGCAGGGAAAAACGGATAAAAAGGGGGTTTATTTTTAGGGAAAAAAAAAAGGGAATCGCTGAAAATCCCCCATTCATTAACATGGGGATAAGTGAGCCAAACCAGTATATCCACCCGACTGTGATCTCGAAGAGTAGTTGGCTAATAAGGTCAGGGGCATGTGAATGACACCAACTGAAGAAAGTCGATTAATTTGACTACATAATAGTAAATGCACAAAAACATTAATCAAGAAAACAAACATTTTAATTTTTTTTTTTAATCAGCCCCCCCCCCCCCCAACGAGAAATAAACATAATGAGTTTTGTAGCAGCAATACTCATTCATGAAAAATAATAACAAAACACTGCAAGAACAGAACAGGTTCCACAAATAAAAACCCCAAAACCAAGCACCACCATGGAAGCAAAGACGAGAGAGAGAGAGAGAGAGTCAGAGAGAGAGTCAGAGAGAGAGAGAGTCAGAGAGAGAGAGAGAGAGAGTCAGAGAGAGAGAGAGAGTCAGAGAGAGAGAGAGAGTCAGAGAGAGAGAGAGAGTCAGAGAGAGAGAGAGTCAGAGAGAGAGAGGAATCAGAATCAGAATCAGATCCCGATCCCAAACTAAAGGCCCGGTCACACCTTGACGTTTTAGCCAGCGATGGCAACGTATTAAAATGTATGTAAAACGCTGGCTGACGTTGAACTTTTGATGTTTTTTTTTAAGATTCGGACGTATTCATAACGAGTTGGTCGTATGCATAACATATTAGTAATGGACACAGAACGTTTCGTTGTGTTTTCGATAACTTATACCAACGAATGCTGAACCTGTTGTCGGCCTACACAACCGATGCCCAACGATAGTCTAACTTCGGCATAGCGCGTTGCACGCATCGCCGACGATGTCGTGGCGTAGCCTATTAAAAGGCTGACGCACAACGATTCGAATCATAACTGCCGTAGAAATGGAAGTGTCAACATCGCGGTCACACCTTGGCGATCTTGCCAGCGTATGCCGACCTAAGAAAAATGTGTCTAAAACGTTGGGGCACGTCAAATACGGTATGAGTAAGTTTGGTATACGTGAGTAGAACGCTAAAGTACGCTATCATACGTCGTAGTAAGTAGAGTACGTCAAGAAATTTTAAACATGTTCAAAATTTTACGACGTACTCGGCGTATGATACACGTTCCGCATGTGATGGGGATAAGTTTTACACACGATATGTGGACGCTTACACACGTCCACAAAGGCTACTTATAAGCTACTCATAAGTCAAAACACGTCGCGGTAATGTCTTTTTTACGCGAAACTTATTTCTAACTTATGTTTGACGTGCTTTGAACCAATTCTTTACGTAGTCCCAACACACATCGACGTATGTAGACGTATTCCAATGACGTCTTCCGGTCGACAAAAAAAAAAAAAATGAACGTGTTTCTAGCTTACAACTGCCATATAAAGACGTGTTCCCAGCAGTTTTGGGAATTGGTATATAAAAATGCTGCTCATAAAAGGGGAACCCAACAGTGTTTTCGAGTTCCTTTTTGAGTCGATGTCCATGTCAGCAGTAACAGTATTAGTATTAGTATTAGTATTAGTATTAGTATTAGTATTAGTAGTAGTTTGTTCATGTTGGCAGTAGTAGGTGAGTGTGAGGGGAGGGTGTGGGTTATGATGGATCGTCCTTGCGTCCGCGTGTCCACGGGTACGTTCATAGGCTGCCACTCAACGATTTAAATGGCTGCATCTCCACTATTGAAAGTAGATGCTTGCGCTCAACAATTGGATTTTTTTAACACTCAACGACTTTTAAACGGTACCACTCAGCCATTTTCATTGTTTACAATGAACGATTTAAATTGCTGTCACTCGCCTTTGTTTTTTGACGCTGGCGCTTGGAAATTTTAATCGTTTCTAATGAATGTGCTAAATCGCTCAAACCCCACTATTGAAAGTAGACGCTTGCGCTCAAAAATTGGATTTTTTTTACACTCAACGACTTTTAAACGGTACCACTCAACTATTTTCATTGTTTACAACGAATGATTTAAATTGCTGTCACTCGCCTTTGTTTTTTGACGCTGAGGTTTTGAAATTTGAAGCGTTTCTTCTGAACGTGTTAAAACGCGCAAACTCGACTATTTTAAATAAACGCTGCCGATGGACAATTGGAATCATAGCCAAGCTAGACATCGAAGTGTGAACATCCTCGTCATGCCGAAGAAAAGTTTGAAGAATGCTGCAAATAAATGTCCTGGCCGTGGCCGTGGACGCTGACGCAAGGACGATCCATTATACCGACGTCGATCGTCGGTCGCGTAACGTGCCAACAACTCGTTAATCATAGGTTAGAAATAAGTTTCGGGTACGCTAAACATTAGCTCGGCGTGTCTCAACTTATGATTAACTTACAAGTAGCATGTGTTGACGTCTGTCAACGATCGCAGACCGTGCATACAACTTGTGGCCAGCGTCGCGGAACGTGTGAGTCATACGCCGGCATACGTCGTGAAATTTCAAGCATGAAAAAATTTGAGGACAACCGAAAAGTACAACGTTTAAAGCCAGCGTACAACGACGTATGGCAGTGTTTTTCAGCGTGCTCTCAATGTTATCAAAACTTACCCATAACCTATTCAACGTGTGCCAGCGTTTTAGAAAAAAAATTCAAAAATCGGCATACGTTGGCTAAAACGTCAAGGTGTGACCGGGCCTTAAAGAGGAGAATTCAAAAAAAATGAAAAAACAAATATATAATTGAAGATAAAGACCTCCAGTTAATGGTTGTTGAAAATAGAAGCAATAGCATGGAAAATTTAAAAAATAACGATGACGAGGCTAACAGCAAGAGAAAACAAAGCCAGATGTTTGAAAACGACCGAGAAAGATTCTACAGTGGACAAGGGAAATTGAAGCAGAATGTGTCATCCCCTCCTAAAAAAGATGAACTGGAACAATTCTGGAACGGGATTTAAAAGATTGAAAAGAACACAATAAGGAGGAAGAATGGATCCGAAACCGAGAGGAGAAGAAGCAACATCTCGAGGAAATTCCCCCAGTAATAATTGATGTAGAAAAGATAAGACAACAACTTGAAAAGATGGAGAACTTCAAAAGCCCTGGCCCTGATGGGATCCCAAACTTCTGACTAAAGCAATTTGATGCTCTCCATGTTCCCGATGCTCAAGCATTCACTGAACTTATCCAAGGGGATGAGGAAATGGATGAATGGCTCGCAGAAGGTCACACCTTACTCATCCAAAATCTGAGGCAAACCCAACAACCTCACAAATACCGGCCAATAACCTGTCCACCAACAACATACAAACTTTTAACAGGAATTGTCACTGAAACATTGCACCACCATCTAACACAACAAGGAGGCCTAAAAGCAGAACAGAAGGGATGTAAGGGAGGATGCTATGGAACAATAGATCACCTGCTAACCAAGGCCATACTCAAAAACTGCAATACTAGAAGAACCAAACTGTCCACAGCCTGGATAGATGATGAAAAAGCTTTTGACAGTGTCATATTCATGGATGATAAAGTGTATGCAAATGTACAAGCTAAATCCCCAAATAATCAAGCTGATTGAGAAAGAAATGGATCTCTGGAATACCACACTGATCATCCAGCACTCAGAAGGAAAGATCGAAATACGAGGAGTAAAGATGCGGCGTGGGATCTTTCAAGGAGACGGTCTTTCCCCCTCCTGTTTTGCCTTGCTCTCGATCCACTAAGTAACCTCATTAATGAGTAAGGACACCTGAATGAGTACACCTGAATAACCAATAAAAGAACGTCCAAAGAAACAAGAAAGGTGACATCTACTTTATATGAATGATTTAAAGCTCTTTGATTGGAACGATGAAAAATTGGCAGAACAACTGAAATTAATGAAACGGTACTCTGACGACATCCAAATGGAATTTGACCTCGATAAGTGTGCCAAGTGCTCATTCATGTGAGGTAGACCAACAAAAACAGACAACGATACAAGATTTGCAGGCAACAATACGACTAGGATTAGCAGAGTATGTGAAAAGTTCAACAAATTACCAAATACAATTTGTACACAAGCATGAACACCACAAGCCAGAAAAGGTATCTCTCACTCACCTTGCAAAAAACTTCCAAAAGCAGGTGTGAATAGAAGATGTCACAAACTAAACCAAAACAGCAATAAATAGTCCCAACAATTGCAAAAAAGGACAAAAGAAAAATATAAGATGAAATATCAACAGATATATGGTGACAACTGAGAGACAAAAGAGCAGGGTTGAACAGATTAGGAATAGAGTAGGACATGCGAGTTGGACAGATTAGGGATAGACAAAGAAGGATCACCAGAGTGGCTTAGAAGAGGTCAGCTCAATTTGGAATGGAGAACGAATCGTCATAAATTCACAAGACCAAGGACACTACATGAATGGCTTTAAGAAAATGGCAGGACTGAGCCAATCGGACATGTGTAGAACAGAAAGCACGAGTCACATTCTATCGGGATGTAAAAAAAACTCTTGTCAAAACAGCTGCACACCCAAAGGCACAACAATGTGTGTGGAGTAATACACTGGCACATCTGCAAAAAATTTAATATCCCAGTTCCAGAAAACTCATGGAAATGTGAACCAAAAGCCATCATTGAGAACAAGAACATAATGCTCACATACGACCTGATGATCCCATACAGTGTGAATAATAGAAAACAAAACACTGCGACTGGATATAGTACTTGGATAAAAAAGGAAAAGGCATTGCGAATTGAGGTTTCTGTACCCAGTGATTTTTGGTCGAAATAACGCAGAAATCAAGAAAATTATCAAATGTCAAGCTCTCAAGAATGAACTGAAAATCTCTTGGAAGCTGAAGAGAACCAAAATTGTACCAGTGATAATTAGTGGAGCACAGGAATGATATAGAAGAACCTTACCAAGATCCTACAAACCATCCTGGGAACATTACCACAAACCAACTGCATTTGGAAGCTGCCCAGGACTCAATGACGATCTTGAAAAGAGTCCTCGGAACAAAACTTGGAGAGCACAACTTCACAACTTTGCCCATGAATTGCAATCCTTCACCAAAACGAAGGTGGATACTTCGAGTCCTGGGAGGACTCGGTTCCACATTCTGAAACCCAAATTTTTGAGATCACACATACATACACACACACACACACACACACACACACACACACACACACACACACACACACACACGATTTTACCAAAGCACCCAGCTAGATGAACTTATTTTCTTTAGATATACCAAGTTGTTGAAGAATGATTAAATAAGTGTTGCAGATAACCAGCACAGCTCTTGAAACAGCGTTTTTATTTGGGTTGTGTCTGTGCTCGAACATGAGAAAAATTTCAATCTGACTATAAAAGTGCTGGCTCCCCAAGTTGGGTGTTACATTGCAGAGCGTCCCATCTGTTCTGAGGGGACCCTAAGCTGGCTGTTTTGTTTGCTTGCACTTGTTAGTGGATGTTAACGTTTTCACTGTGCCTTTTGATGAAGGGTATGCCACTATGTTTAGGTACCTTGGCAAAATTTAAAATCATTTCCTTAACTGGACCAATGGAGAAGACGTACACTGCCGTCGCATGGCATTGCTTACAGATTCTTCACAATTATTTAAGTCTACTGTAACTACCCAGCAATCTGAGAGTTAAATAGTCCAGGAGCCCAGAAGGTTTATTCAAGTGAAAAGCGCCAGAACGTTTGACCTCATGGGCTGATGGGGTCATCCACCGACGTCACAAAAATGCATTGCTGCCGAGTCTGACTTGTGGCTTTCCCCCCAAAATCACTCAATTAATGACGCCATTACCGATAAACCTATTTTGCTCAATATCTGGAAAAATATGCATGATGATATAACGAATAAGGTGTCTACACCTATGTTTTCATGTTCAATCATTACACTGACACCCGCATTATTGCTTGAAAATGTATAGTTTACAATGTAAATGTTTAGTTCACCCACTCGGTTAGCAACGCCATTGCGGAAAACCCCATTTTCATTAATATCTGAAAAACACTGCATGATAATATCACAAATAAGGTGTCTATACCCATGTTTTTATGGTGAAATATTACAATGCCAACTCGAGTGCTTGAAAATGTTGAGTTCACCCTGAAAGTTGCCTGCTGGAGTCGTACCATCTCTGTCATTTGTTACAATGTGGCAAATAATGCATTGGTCTCTGTCCCTTTTTGTTATTTACAGATCATGGCAAATGATACCCCCGTTTGTATAATTTGCAAAGAAAGAGGAGAAAAGAAACGTGCCCTGAAGTGTTTCAATTCCAGCAACTGGGAAACAGCCAAAAATGCTGCTAGATGGCGAAAGGCAATTCAAAGTGACAAGTTTTCGAACACCTCTGAAGAGATCAGAACAGCTGAGGGCCCAGAAGGCAAATATTACCACTCAGTTTGCTTCAGTCGATTCTGTGCTGTTAAGAGAGGAGCACCTCCAAGCACCGAACCATCTGAACCACCTCAGAAGACCACTCGTTCAAGTTCCGATCATCCTTCTACCAGCATGAGAGGCGTCCTTGGACAGGAATGTCTTTTTTGTGGACATAAGAGTAAGAGGAAGTTGCAGAAAAATGAACCCCTCAGCCAATATTTGACCACAGACAGGAGCAAGGCAATCCTTCTTGCTGCTAAGAAAAAGTGTGATACTAGGATCATTGGACTAGGGGAAGATCTTTTTGCAAAGGATGCCAAATACCATAACACTTGTGACCATGTAAGACTGGATGTGACGGATGAAGAGCAAACGTCGAATCGGAAGATGCACGTTGAAGCCTTCAAAAACTTGTCGATGTTCCTCAAAAATTAAGTCGTCAAAAACAAAACTCCCATGTTGGCGTCAGTAATTTTTAATTTGTACAAAGAAGAGTTTCTTGCTCTTGGAGGAACACAGGATGACATTGATAAGTACACTACATAAAGGCTGATATCGAAGATAAAGGAACGATTACTGGAAATCCTCGTTGACAAACGAGTTTAAAAAAATGACAAATCCGTCGTGCAAAGTCCTTCCTCGGCCCACCTGAGCTCCTGACCACTTACAAAGCTTTCGTCCGCAGCCTGATGCAGTACTGCTCTCCCCTCTGGGCTGGTACTCCTGCCTCCCACCTTTTTCGCCTTCACGTTGTGGAAACCAAGGCATTTCGGATCATTGGCATCTCCCGCAATGAGGCTGAGTCTTTGGGCTCTCACTCTCTCACCGCAGGCTGGTCGGTGGTCTTTCTGTCTTCTACCGTCTCCTCTCCAGCCTCTCCCCCCCCCCTGCTCTCTCTGCGATTTGTCCCCACCACATTTCCGCAGGCCTCTCAAGGTCCGCCAACAACCCCCTTCTGGTAAAGCTACCAAAATCACGAATCGCTCCTCACCTTCACTCTTCCATTCCTCTTTTTTCCCGCCTTTGGAATAAAGTCCCTCACTCTATTCGATCTCATTCTTCCCTCCAGGCCTTCAAAACAGCTGTTCACCACCACCTCTTATCATCCCCCATCCAAATCCTCGATCTTTTCTACCCCCGTTAATCCACCCCAAACCCACCTCCTTCAAATTCCCTGCTTTCCTTCCTGAAAGTCCCTGTAATGTCCATCTTGTTTACCCTGTGTACCCGCCTCACCCCTCTCCCTTCCACAGATCTCGTTTCTCTATTCCACACTGTTTTGTCCTTCCCACTCCCGCCCCTCGTCTCATGCACCCCTTGCTGTGCGTTGTGTGTTAGCTCTCACATGAGCCTCGATAAGGTATACAAAAAAATAAAAATCTGGAAACTTTGTATTCCACTCATCACTGATGTCTGCTGAGGCATTTGCTATGCTGACTGATTCCAATGAAAAGATTGAAGAAATCAAGTGTGCTGCCATGGCATTGCGGACAGAAATTCTTGCAATCCCCCAATCAAAGACCCTATCACCCACTTCAGTTCACACCCTGAAGGAAAATTCCCCAAGTATCCCCGATCTGATTCTCTTGTTCTTCCGTACTCTCATCGGTGGGTTGCAATCAGAAATTGATGTAAATAACTCCAATAGGGATGTGATCGAGAGAAAAGCATTGAAAAGCAAGAAAAGAAAAGCAGCTGGTGCATCGGATGCTGTGTTCAACTGTACCAGAGGAAGAATTAAGCCTTGGAAGCATCAAGCCCTTGGGCTCTGGTTGGGAACACTGACAGGATCGAAAACAGTGTTGACGACCCTGAACCGCTTTGGTAATTGTATCAGCTACGATGAAGTGAAGCGTCTCGAGACTGAAATGTTATCTTCCAAAATGTATCAAAATGTATCAAAAAAGCTGATGTCAGGTCAGGTTCGATCTGTGACCTGCTACAGGTACCATGTAAACCTGTACTAACCTGTTCCATGGTCAGGTTGTCGGCGACTAAACCGTCTCCCTCGACCAGGTTTTCTGGTGAGGGGGGTGTTTGGATATCGACACCCAGAAGGATTAAAAACAAAACCTGTCAAAGGGCGGAGGAGCTCCTTGTGAGCCAACGGCCATCCATATCTAGTGCCCAACTGTGTCTGCAGACATCCTCCTGCAGTTGGGTTACTTCTTATTAGGAGGTTGGTGGCAGGATTTGCACTCCGGCCACCGTAAAACCCTTCATTCCGCAAAACGCAAAAAAATCTGAAAACCCACTCCGTGGGAGTACCTCCTGTGCAGCTTCCCTTCGCAGGGCAGCTCACCGGATGACGGGATTGGGGCAAAGCCTTCGGGACCCCCAATCTTTGATAGGAGGGAAACCACGGGGTAACATCCCTGGGTCAGATTGCGGGAGAGTTTGTCGGAGTGGTGCTGAGGTGTTGTCCACCAGACGGCGGTCTCCTTGGGTTAACCTGAGGCGGTCCCTTCGGGTGGGTGCCTGGAATGTCCTATCCCTAAGAGAGGATGATCACCTGTCTCTGTTATCATCTGAGCTCAAGCGTTTGGACATCGGGATTGCAGCTCTCTCTGAGGTTCGGAGACCGGATTGCGGCGAGATAATGGTGGGTGGTTACACCTACAATTGGTCTGGTCGCTCTGATGGTTACCATACCCAAGGAGTTGCTGTAGCTGTGTCCAATAAGCTGACCCCAATGATAATTGAGGTAACACCGGTCAACGAGCGTATTATGAGATTAAGGATTCGTCACTCCTTAGGTGTCATTTCCCTGGTCTCTGTTTATGCTCCGACTGAGGCGAGTGATCTCACCGTGAAGGATGCATTCTACGCCACACTCGAGTCTGTGGTTGATCAGTGCCCCAGACGAGATACACTTCTAGTCTTGGGGGATTTCAATGCATCGACTGGAACTGATAGGGATGGTTATGAGGTGTGTGTTGGTCCCCATGGGTCAGGAACTATGAACCAGAATAGCACTAAGTTCCTTGACTTTGCAAGAAGTCATGGACTCAGGGTGGCTGTTTCATGGTTTCAGCGCCCACAAGCTCATCGCTGGACTTGGTATTCCAACGCTGGCGGTGTGGCAAAGGAGATTGACCATGTCCTCATTGACGGTCGTTGGAGGATGATCCAAAACTGCAGGGTCTACCAGAGTGCTGAGTTCCTCAATACTGACCACAGGCTTGTTGTAGCAACTCTAAAGCTGCACCTTAAATCCTGGAGAATGGTACCATCCCAGCCTAGGCTGGATGTTGCCAAGCTCAGGGATGAGAGAGTAGCTGAGGAGTTTGCGAACAGGCTGAGTGGACACTTGGGGGGTCTGGGTGCTTTGGGGGGTCCTGAAGAGTTGTGGAGCGCCTTCAAGACCACCGTCCTTGATGTTGCCGGTGGATGTCTTGGAGCTCACCACAGGGCAAAGAAGAAATTTGTCTCTCAAGGGACACTGGATACCATTGACCAGAGTCGCAGGGCCAGGCTGAATGGCAGAGTTGAGCTGTTCAGGGAGCTGAGGCGTAAAACTGTACGTGCACTGAGGGTGGACAAGGAGGCCTATGTGCGAGGAATCTGTGAGGGGGTAGAGCCTCACCTGTGGACAGGTGATTCTCGTCCCGCTTACAGGGGAATTCGCGCACTACGTTCATCCAAGCCCATCCCTCGGAGCACTGCAGTTCGAGCAGAGAGTGGTAGGCTCTTGACAGAGGAGTCTGAAGTGAAGGCCCGCTGGGCCGGTTACTTTGAGCGGTTGTACCAGGCTGATCCCCCAGCTGTCGAGTTGGACGTCAAGGGTGTTACAAGCCCTGTTGCTGACCCTCGAATCAACTGTGGTCCACCTTCGCTTGTGGAAACACGGGCTGCGGTGAACCAGTTGAAACGGGGCAAAGCTCCAGGGATCTGTGGCATCCGTGCCGAACTTCTCAAGGCTGGTGGAAATGCTGCACTCGCGTCGTTGCATGCAGTTTTGTGCTCTGCCTGGAACACAGGCATCATCCCAACTTACTGGAAGAGGGGCCTTGTTGTCCCTCTCTGGAAAGGGAAGGGTGATCGCCAAGACTGCAACAACTACCGAGGGGTGACGCTGCTCTCAGTGCCGGGCAAGGTCTTTGCTCGGATAATTCTTGATAGGGTACGCCACCATCTGCTTGAGCACCAGCGTCCAGAGCTGTCAGGCTTTACACCAAAGAGGTCAACGATTGACCGTATCCTTGCCCTTCGTGTCCTCACCGAACGCAGACGAGAGTTTCAGCAGGGGCTGCTTGCAGCCTATGTTGATCTCTGTAAAGCGTTCGATTCAGTGAATCGGGATGTCCTCTGGAGGATTCTTGGTCTTCGTGGGGTGCCACCAAAACTGATCGATCTGATGTCTGAACTCTACTCTACTCTGGTACTGAGAGTGCTGTGAAGTGTGGTGGTACCATCTCTGACTTATTTCCAGTTGTTACTGGAGTTCGTCAGGGATGTGTACTTGCCCCCACACTTTTCAGCACTTGTATGGACTGGATTTTAGGGAGGATGGCGGAGAGATCAAGTTGCGGTGCATCGTTTGGGAATGTGAAGATCTCGGACCTTGATTTTGCAGATGATGCAGTCATCTTTGCGGAGACTTTAGACATCCTTTTCGGGGCCCTCGAGGTGCTGAATGAGGAGTCGGAGCCGCTGGGATTGTGGGTTTCTTGGGTCAAAACTAAGATCCAGGCTTTCGGTGACATCTTGGATGCTGCTGTCCTGTCTGTGCCTGTTTGTGGTGAGGATGTTGAGGTCGTGGAGAGATTCACTTACCTTGGCAGTGATATTCATGTCTCTGCTGGCTGCGAGTCAGAGGTCAATAGACGTCTGGGTCGGGCCTGGGGAGTCATGGATTCACTGGATCATGGGGTGTGGCGCTGCCGGTACCTGTGCGGGAGGACGAAAGTCCGAGTCTTCAGGTCCTTGGTACTTCCAGTCTTGCTCTATGGGTGCGAGACTTGCACTCTGACCAAGGATCTGAGACGGAGACTTAATTCCTTTGGTACCAGGTGTCTTCGGAGAATCCTTGGCTATCGCTGCTCAGATTTTGTGCCCAACGAGCGGTTGCTGAGAGAGACTCGGATGAGATTTGTTACCTGCATAGTCCGTGAACGTCAGTTGCGGCTGTATGGACATGTGGCTCGTTTTCCTGACGCTGATCCTGCTCACCAGATTCTCTCAGCGAGGGAGTCTCATGAGTGGAGGAGGCCAGTGGGCCGACCACGTGCCTCATGGTTGCAGCAGGTTGACCATCATCTCAAGGAGATGAGGATGGGCCTGGCATCTGCCTGGGGGATGGCCAGATGGAGGCCCCTGGAGTACCGGCGGAAAGTGGACGCAGCGACGCGCTGTTTTGGCACATGCTCCCATACCTGACCTGACCTGACTGAAATGGCCTCCACCTGCTCTAACATGGAACAGGAAACTCCTGCTGGTCTCCATCTGCACGATGGATTGGGAACAGGTAATAATAATAATAATAGCAATAATAATACAAATACACGTTTGTGGTGAAAATGTTGTGTTATTACCTTTTTGTATTTTTCAGCATTAGCCTGGGATAACTATGATCTTAACACCGTGATACGAAATGGCAAGGACTGTTTTTATTCAATATCAACAATTACAAATTATTAGTTAGAATATTAATGGTCGATAGAATAAAAATGGTAGATGATGATGATGATATTTATTCTTCTTTTTCAGCATTAGCCTGGGATAACTACGATGTAAACACGGAGACACCAGATGGCAAGAATACTCTGCATTCAACAGTAGGGACAAAATGGATCATTCAAGGAAGAGTTTGCCCGGTTTGTAATGGAGGAATGGAAGAAGCTCCAATATGGTTCAATTCTTGGAAGAAAAACACTGTTTCAAAATGGTGGTGTGTGTATGGCGATGAAGAACGAGGATGATGTGCTGCAAATGGAAGAACCGAATCACCTCCATTGTCGACATGAAGAAGCTGACACACTCATTGCCTTTCACGCAAACAACATTTCCACTGGTAACATTCTAGTAAGGTCCACTGATACGGACGTCTTCATCATTCAGCTTGGGCTTTCTGGAAGGTCGGAAGGGATAAACATCATCATGGACTATGGATCTGGCAACCACCGAAGGTACATTGATGTCACTAAACTAGCTGACATTCTTGAGAAGAAACAAACTGGTATCACTGAAGCACTAATCGGCCTTCATGCCTTGACTGGTTGTGATTTCACATCGTTTTTCTACAGAAAGGGCAAAGTGAAGCCCTTCCAGCAGATGGAATCAGATGCAGCTCATGTGATGGCATTGTGATCTCCAACAGCGGAGGAGGTAGACGTCCAAGCTGTTACATCCTTTGTCTGCGTGCTGTATGGCTTCAAAACCTCTGACATTAATGAATCCAGATACAAGGTAGTGGTGACTAAAAGGAGCCCCTTGCCAGAATAAAGAAGATAAACTGTGCCTCTCTTCCCCCGTGCGCCAAGACACTTGGTAATCATATGAAAAGGGTGCACTATGACGGGTGGCAAGAATCTGGAAGAGAGCTGATCAGACAGATCCAACTTGTCCAGTAGATATGTAGAATATGAGGCCAAGATGTTCACTTCCGGAAGAAAGCATGAAAATTTGTATATAGGGGTTTTTGAGTATGCTGAATCCATTTCTAACCGGATCCACGCTGGCAAACCAAGGGATCACACTCAAAATCAAGAAATCCAAGATGGCCACCCTGCGTATGGTCGATTTTGATATTCCGTCAGAACTTTGGTTCTATTTGACATAAAAACATGATCTTGGTGCCGATTTATAGGTTTTTAGGGTCAAAGAATTCAATGAGATGCCTTAAAATACCATAAATGTGATTGGAACAAAATCCAAGATGGCTGTCCTCTGTAGGTAATGCAAATATCAATCTCGTTGTTTTTTTTTTCTGTTTGGCATAGAACATGATCTTATGGCTAAATATAGGTTTTTAGGGACAAGAAATTCAATCACGTAGCTTAAATTACATTGTATTCAGAACAAGATCCACAAAAGTCATCAAAACACTTAACACATAGGGTGAACAATTCAATGAATTAATGCTTTATTTTTGTTTACTTCTCAGGAAGACCATACATGTATATCATTTCATTATTCTAATGTTTTATTTTGTTTTCAGAACTTTCCATTAATCTGATAATTTGTTTCATTTTCAGAACATTAATCTGATTAGGCTACATATTGTATGACTAAAACTGAAATATTTGGTGTAGATATCTCAGTTATATAAATATAACAGATTTCACTTTCTTTTCAGGAAAGATGGTGACCATTCCAAGGTGCATGCCTACCTGTAACTAACCTGACGTAGAATAGACTAATATGGCAACCAAGAAAATAAAGCTGGACAGTGCTTCTGATGTGGTTTTGCCCGAAACAGATTGGACACTTTGTGCCCTATGTCAAAAACGTTCATCGGAACCGCTGAGAGACCCATCTCAATCCAAGGATGCCCATCAGTCCCGAGCCTATGATACAATAGCTGAACATATCCAGGAGCTGCACTCACTTGGTGCCCTGCCAATGGACATAAATTTGTCACGTTTGGATGACGGCCAAGGTATAGCTGCAACTCTTTCCCAGCACAATGCAAAATGGCACAAAACATGCCACATGAAGTTTAGCAAAGAGAAAGTTGAGCGTGCCCGCAAGAAGATAGCCAAAGTAAGAGAGACTGAGACTTCTCCACTCAAAGGCAGACTATGAGGGGCATTCCCTGGTTCCTCCATTCAAACTGACAAAAGCCTGTCCTGCTTCTTTTGTGACGACAAAGTGGAGGAAGGTTATCATAGAGCTGCTACAGCACAGATAGACGCAAATGTTCGAAAAATGGCAACAGAGCTTCGTGATACCCGACTGCTTGCCAAGCTGTCCTCTGGTGATATGACCGCAATAGATGCTGTATACCACAAACAGTGTTTGACTGCCTTATGCAATAGACATCGCACACTTGTCAGGAAAGAGGCTCAGAAGGAAGATCCACATCTAACGCCTGAGTCTATAGCCTTTGCCGAATTGGTATCCTATATTGAAGGGTCTCGACAAGAAGAGCATGCTGAACACATTTTTAAGCTGTCAAGCCTTGTACGACTCTACAGGTCACGACTTCAGCAACTTGGTAGCGATATGCCAGAGCACCCAAACTCAACTCGTTTGAACGAAAAGCTTCTTGCACAAATTCCTGACTTGGAAGCGCATAAAAACAAGTATGAGGTCGTGCTGACATTCAAGGATGACGTTGGAGAAACATTGTTGGAGGCAAAGAAACGGGACTGTGAGAGTGATGCTGTTGTTCTTATGAGAGCTGCTATATAATCAGGAATGAGATATTTCAGAAGCACTATACGTTCACAGGATCACTGACATACGAGCAGTATGATGACAACACGGCCTCCTTGATGGCGTTAGTTCAGATGGTACTTGGCGGTACAAACATAAAAAATCAGATGGAAAACAACCATGTTGTGAAAACAGCTGCAATATCCATAGTTGAATTGATTACATTCAACACAATCAAAAGTAGTAGAAGAGAAGCCACTGCTCCAACGACTCGGCACAGCCTGGAACGTGAAACTAGACTCCCTCTGTACATTGGGTTGCTGATCCACAATAAGACCCGAAAGCATGACTTTATCGACACCCTTTTTGAGAAAGGGTTGTCTGTATCTTATGACCGAGTACAACAGATAGCAACTGATGTAGCAAACAGTGCATTGGCCTCTTTTGAAGATGTTGGAGTTGTGTACCCCAGAGTCCTGAGAAAGGATCTTTTCACAACAGGCAATCTGGACAACATCGACCACAATCCTTCATCCACTTCAGTGCAAACTGCATTCCATGGAACCGCCATCTCTCTCACACAGCATGTTACTAATGAATGTGCAGGCACAGAGCTTCAGAAGACCCCTATCATTGACAAGAACAAGGAAGATGAAGCCAATTATGGAGTCATACATGACTGTCCCACCGGCTGCTTTCCCAGATGATAGCCCTACTCCACACAAGACAGAGGGACAAGCTGTTCCAGAAAAGTCTCCAGTTGATTCAGACGACATGCAGTTAGCTTGGGCAAACTCAGCTGAAAATCTTTTGAAGAAACCTGAACTGAATGCAGATGATGATATTTCTTGGTCGGCACATTTCGCAGCATCACAAGATTCCTGCCCCAGACCACCAGCAATATCTGGACTCATGCCATTATTTCGAGAAAATGCTCATTCTCTGGCGATGGTAAAGCATGGTATGGATGTAATCGCTCAAGCTACAGAACTTGTACATCCTGGACAAGTCCCAAGATTGACCGTTGATCAACCACTGTTTGTAATTGCCAAGAAGATACAGTGGACCTGGCCAGAAACCTATGGGGAAGACAAGTTCGTGGTGATGATGGGCGGTTTGCATATCGAGATGGCCTTGCTCAAAGTTTTAGGAGACTGGCTAGATGGCAGTGGATGGGTGAGTGTGATGACGACTGCAAACGTTGCAACTGATGGTAGAGGTGATGCTCTCAAGAAGGGATCATTCACGGCCCGTTCTCAGTAGACTCATCAAGTAACAGCTGCTGCACTTTTTTGCTTGCGTAACCAAGCATACAATTCCTACAAAATGGAAGTTGAGGCAGAAGCAAATCCAGCGATGTCATTCAATGACTGGTGCACACTCATGGAGACTCAGCTTCCCCAGTTTCAATACTGGAGCAAAACCTTCAACCTTGAAGTTCTCTTCCTTCAGTTCATGCAATCACAGCGCGAAGGAAACTTTGAGCTATACATTAGCACCCTGGGGAGAATAGTGCCTCGGATGTTTGCCATGGATCACTTCCACTATGCCAAGTGGTTACCAGTTCATGTGTGAGATTTAATGCAGCTACAACATGAATGCCCAGGTGTTTACAAAGAATTCAGAGGTCATTTTGTAACCCAAAAGACCACCCATTGCTTCTCCATGATGGCACATGACCATGTGCATGAGCAGCTTAATGCTGTGCTGAAAGGAGATGGTGGGATAATTGGCATCACTGAAAATGAATCAGCCCTCAAGCGATGGTTGATTGCTGGTCCTGAGATGGCCAGGATCATACATGATGTTGAAGTGAGCCTATCTCATAAGGAAACCCATGACAACCGACATCATGAACAAACATTGACCACACAAAAGAGATTTGCCTCAAATGTACAAAGCATGATAGATGTTATGAATGAGCTTGGTAATCCCTTCACAGAAACGAGCACTGATCTCCTCACACTGGACACAAAGGTCATCATGGCTGATGAAGTCATCAAAAACATCTCTGAAGCAGAGGAAATAGGAAAGAATCAATACAAAACATTCGTTGATTCACGGTTTGTGAAGATGGAGAAGCCACTCTATGAAACTGTTCCAAAGAACAATCTTCAATTGTTCAAGTCTGGAGAGCGGAAAGTGCCCTCAATGAAGAAGTCCAAATTGTCAAACATGAAGAGTGACCTGCAACTGTTTTCTAGAATGTACATATCTTGCCAAGCACGAAATGGTGATATGGACATCTTCTTCCAGCATGAGAACCACTCTTGGCCACCGTCTCTGGCTAAAAATAACATGATGCGACTCAGAGAAAAAGCTGAATTGCTGAAGTGTTTGGAACCACTAGCCCAACGTCCACAGAACACACCTGATGTGGATGTAAAGATCTTTGACGGGGCTGCTCTCGTCCACACATTGGATCCGAAGACTGCCACAACAAACGTGAAAACATTCAAAGATTATGCAGAGTTTGTCTTTGTTCCATATCTCAAGAGGCAACTTGTACATGTTGCACGAGTAGATGTTGTGTGGGATTCCTATAAGGCCGACAGTCTCAAAGCACACACCAGAGAGGGCCGAGGTACTGGAGAAGCTCTTCGAGTTTCCGAGAAAACACGACTTCCACACAACTGGAAAAGCTTCTTGCGTGTTGACAGCAACAAGACTGAGCTCTTCAGATTTCTAGCCACTGTTATCGAATCTGAATCAACAGTGCCAGGGAAGATGCTGGTCACAACGAAAGGTCAGAATGTTGCCTCCTCTGCAACACTTGATGTTTCTGGGCTTCAACCATGTTTACACGAAGAAGCAGACTACTGAATGATGCTTCACTGCTTCCATGCCTACACCAATGGCATGAAGAGGATCATGGTGCACGCTACTGACACGGACGTCTTAGTTCTTGCCATTGTGACTGCAATCAGCATGGAAGATTGTGAACTTTGGTTAGCTTTTGGCCATGGTGCACACTTTCGGTATATTGAAGCACATGTCATTGCCAGTGAGCTTAGCAATGATTACTGCAGAGGCCTCCCATTTATGCACGCCATATCAGGATGTGACACGGTGTCTTCATTGAGCTCCGTCGGTAAGAAGACCGCTTAGGAAGTATGGAATTCACTTCCAGACATCACTGAAGTATTTCTACGGCTGTCTGCTACTCCCGATGAAGTTACAGAAGCAGACCTGAAGGAACTCGAAAGATATGTGGTTCTGCTGTACTCTCGCACGTCACAACTCACTGATGTGAATGAAGCCAGGAAGCATCTCTTCTCCTACTGTAATCGGAAGCTGGAGAACATCCCACTGTCACGTGCAGCACTTCTACAACATGTAAAGCGTGCTGCTTACCAAGCAAGATACGTCTGGGGTCAGGCATTGGAGGCCAATCCAACACTTCCAAGTCCTTCCGAGTGGGGGTGGCAACTCGACAGTGAGCGAATCTGGGTGCCCTTATGGAGTACCCTGCCAGAAGCATCAAAGGGCTGCAGAGAACTTATTAAGTGTGCATGTAAAAAACAGTGCACAGGAAGATGCCAGTGTGCTAAAGCAAGCCTCCCGTGCACACAGCTGTGTTTTTGTGGTGGACAGTGTCCTAGATTAAGTTCCTCTTTTGACATTTGTAATACAATTTAAACTCATTTCATCTAGTTTGGTATTATATCAGTAAAACCGTTTATTCCCTGCACATTACCAATAATGGGAAAAAAATGACAAGTGTACATCTATATTCTTTGTGAATTATGAGTGTGAGCAATATTGCTCTCAATGGTTCATCGAAATTTGTTAAAGGTGTAACTGGATCTTCCTACTGATACATTTTATAGTAATAAAAAATACTTTATTGAATTTCTTGTCCCTAAAAACCGATATTTAGCCATAAGATCATGTTCTATGCCAAACGGAAAAAAAACGAGATTGATATTTGCATTACCGACAGAGGACAGCCATCTTGGATTTTGTTCCAATCACATTTATGGTATTTTAAGGCATCTCATTGAATTATTTGACCCTAAAAACCTATAAATCGGCACCAAGATCATGTTTTTATGTCAAATAGAACCAAAGTTCTGACGAAATATCAAAATCGGCAATACACAGGGCGGCTTGGATTTCTTGATTTTGAGTGTGATCCCTTGGTTTGCCAGCGTGGATCCGGTTAGAAATGGATTCAGTATACTCAAAAATCCCTGTATACAAATTTTCATGCTTTCTTCCGGAAGTGAACATCTTTTTGACATATTGACTCGACTAAACTGGTGGGGTGAGTCCGACAGACTATGGATGGAAGTTGTATCAAAACTGCTTTGAACCAGACTGGTATCCAGGAAGTTCAGTTCCAGAGTCCCTCACAGGCCCGCATGAGGATGATGGGGATGGCGTGGAAGATAATTCAGTAGATGAGGAAGAGTCGGATAATGCTTGGAGTGAGGACAGTGATGAGAGTGATAGAGAAGACTTGTAATGCCAAGAGGACATCAAGTTAATTATGTAAATTGCACATTTGCAAGTTTTCCATATATCATTGTTCGGTAATGGCGTCGCTTAATGAGCGGGTGGGCTCCACATTTACATGGTAAACTACACATTTCCCAGTAATAACACAGGTGTTAGGGTAATGATTGACCATAAAAATATCGGTATAGACACCTTATTTGTGATATTATCACGCACAGTTTTTCAGATAGTGTGGGTTCGGTAATGGAATCGCTAATTTAGTGGATGAACCATACATTTACATGGTAAACTATACATTTTCTAGCAATATGCATAGCATCAGGGTAATGATTGACCATGAAAACATAGGTATGGACATCTTATTTGTGATATTATCATGCATAGTTTGCTAGATATTGACGAAATTATGTTTATCGGTAATGGCGTCACTAATTGAGTGATTTTGGGGGGAAAGCCACGGGTCAGACCCGGCAGCAATGCATTTTTGTGATGTCGGTGGATGACCCCATCAGCCCATGACGTCAAACGTTCCGGTGCTTTTCACTTGAATAAACCTTCTGGGCTCCTGGACTAAAAGGGATTGCTCTATTGCATCATTGTGGACATTATTACTTTACAGCAGGGTGGAGTGTTTCCTCTATTTCTGCTGTGTGCTTCTTTACAACTTGCTTTGCATCTTGTTTTTAAGACGTTGCTTGTTCTCTCTTAAGGACTCCGGTGATACTATTTACAGCACAATCGCAGCTGGGAATCGCAAGGTTTTCATTCTACGGGTGGGTAACCTCACATCACCTGTTCCCATCCAACTGTTTATGTGAGCAATTACTTGTTGAGAAACGCACAATGGAAGGGTGTATAAGGGATTAGAGAGTCTGTATCAGTGAAAAAAAGAATGACGACAAACTTTCTCAACCGAATGTTGAGGGACATGGACATGTAGATGCAGATTTAGATGCTAACTGCCATGGGAAAGAAGATGAAATGATGTTTCAGGCTTGAGGTTGGCTTCAAAGCAAGAGGAGGCTCTTATTATTATTATTATTATTGTTATTATTATACTCCCACCCCGTCCCTCTATCTCCACAACCACTCCACGGTGGTTAGAAGACCTCTCTCAACACTTGGTAGAGAAAATTAATTGTGGAGAAACACGTTTGTCTCAACGTCCTTTCCTTGATTCGTATAATTTTTTTTTTTTGTGAACCCTGATTGTTAAAACTCGAGCTTTTACTCCCATCGAGATGACGTTCCTCGAGTTTGAAATACTCATTAATCATACCTGTTGATCTCTTGCTGACTAAGCGCACTCGAGTTAACCTGTCACTCCATTTCCTTTCCCCAGAGTTCCCTCGAATTTTCTGTTGACGATGTTTATGATGAAGTTGTCCTCAAGATGGAGGAGTCGTCACTGTGGAACAAAACGGTGTTGTCATGCCAAGTAGGAAAGCCAGCTTTTAAAATTGTTAAAAAATAGATCATCCTTGTTTTTGCATTGACGTGTGTTGTTCCCTGAATGTACCAAAGTGTTATTCGTACATGTCTTGCACAGAATGTGGATGTTTCTGTGACAGGTGTTGCAGAAGGTGGATGATCACACAATGATCACGTACGACGTAGCAGCGGGAAGTGCTGGCGGGCTGGTGGCACCTCGGTTAGGTTTTGTTTTACCCTGAAGTTCATATTTGCACTTTAAAAATCAAAATGTGTAAGCAATGAAACTTTCCTCAAGATTGGCATGCTATGTTTTTGTTCATTTATTTTTTATTTCGTCCCCCAGGGACTTCGTCACCGTACGGCGACTAGAACAGCGTGGAGAGCGGTTCCTCTCATCGGGAATGTCAACCACTCACTCAGCTCAACCACCAACTGACAGATATGTTCGGTGAGATAATTTGAATATCTGAAATGTTCCTATAAGCTTGAATATATAGTCAGGATACATGGTTGTATGTCATTAAGAGGGGAGGGAGGGATTGAGAAAAAAAAAAGTGATTAAATTTGATTCCCACAAACATGCTTACATTTCTATCTGTGTGGATGTGCGCACATATTTCGATAATCCGTCAATTGAACGAAAAACCAAAATCTTCCAATCTGTTGTGAACATGCGACTGTGTTTTCATCTTCACGAACACCTCCATTGTCGCCATCTTCGTCTGAATCACACGCATTAGGCTAAAAACTATATGGCTCCATGAGTCCCCCAAAAGTGTTTCCATGACTAATTTTGTCTCCAATAGTTTCTTCAAAATCCCACTAATCAGTTTGAACATACTGAGAACCATCAGAGTTGCTAATAATGATGGAATCAATATCGGAATCGAAGCTCAATATTCACTGTTTCTCTATGTGAGCTACCATTTTGATCAAGGTGGGCTCTGAGTGCGACATCACTGGCGAAAATTGAAAATTGACACTTTAGGGCTTTTTTGGCACTTTGTGATTGGAAAAAAAATTCAAATTAGACTGTAATTCATGATTTTCAATGGTTTTCAGGGGGAGGGTGGGGGACAAGAACCACTTTAAAATATAGTGTGACAGACATACGGACGGACCGCCACAAAGGATCAGCCCCGACTTAGCTCCATCAGATTTTCATCTCTTCCTCAAACTTAAACACCTTCATGGAGAACTTTTTTTTTCTAACGATGGTGCTGTTAAGGGCTGTTTAATTCAGCAAGATACACAGTTCCATTGTGACGACATCCATCACAAAACTACTTGAAAGTTGGTCAAAATGTGTGGACCGCAGTGGTGATTATGTTTAGAAATAAATATACACCACGGTGGAATAAAGATTGATGATTGTATCTGTCTTCGTTTCATTTTAATGTCTTTCCTGGGATTTGGAGAAAAACAATCGGAGGCATTACTTTTCAACACGGATACGTACTTGCATACTTGTATTCAAGTGTGCGTATGTATGTACATACATGCGACTTATCTCCTCAGGGGAGAAAATGGTGTGGGAGGGTTTGTGATCGACAGAATTGCTCACTCTTCCTGCCGTTCAGCATTCACCTGGATACTTAACACAGACCTCAAGGTACCTTCTGTTTCTTCCCATTCTCAATCCCACACTGACCTTGCATGCTGTTTTTTAATTTAATTATATTGTAGTGACATCCAAAGCATCATGAAGCAGTAGTGCTATCCAAATTATCCTTCCAGAAAGATTTCTCCCTTTAAGGCCCAGTCACACCTTGACGTTTTAGCCAACGTATGCCGATTTTTGAAAATTTTTTCAAAAACGCTGGCACACGTTCAATACGTTATGGGTAAGTTTTGAGAACATTGAGAGCATGCTGAAAAACACTGCCATACGTCGTTGTACGCTGGC
The DNA here is from genome assembly GCF_056783735.1 of Eptatretus burgeri. Classification (NCBI taxonomy): domain Eukaryota; kingdom Metazoa; phylum Chordata; class Myxini; order Myxiniformes; family Myxinidae; genus Eptatretus; species Eptatretus burgeri. The sequence continues at coordinate 24,870,831 of NC_140973.1, forward strand.
TTTAAACGTTGTACTTTTCGGTTGTCCTCAAATTTTTGCATGCTTGAAATTTCACGATGTATGCCGGCGTATGACTCACACGTTCTGCTACGCTGGCCACAAGTTGTATGCACGGTCTGCGATCGTTGACAGACGTCAACACATGCTACTTGTAAGTTAATCATAAGTTGAGACACGCCGAGGTAATATTTAGCGTACCCGAAACTTATTTCTAACCTATGATTAACGTGTCGTTGGCACGTTACACGATCGTTGCCACACAGACAGACGTTACTTTTAAGTTACTCATAGGCTGAAAGACGTCGGTATAATGGATCGTCCTTGCGTCAGCATCCACGGCCACGGCCAGGACACTTATTTGCAGCATTCTTCAAACTTTTCTTCGGCATGACGAGGATGTTCACACTTCGATGTCTAGCTTGGCGATGATTCCAATTGTCCATCGGCAGCGTCTATTTAAAATAGTCGAGTTTGAGCGTTTTAACACGTTCAGAAGAAACGCTTCAAATTTCCAAACCCCAGTGTCAAAAAACAAAGGCGAGTGACAGCAATTTAAATCGTTCATTGTAAAGAATGAAAATAGTTGAGTGGTACCGTGTAAAAAAATCCAATTGTTGAGCGCAAGCGTCTACTTTCAATAGTGGAGTTTGAGCGATTTAGCACGTTCAATAGAAACGATTAAAATTTCCGAGTGACAGCAATTTAAATCGTTCATTGTAAACAATGAAAATAGCTGAGTGGTACCGTTTAAAAGTCGTTGAGTGTAAAAAAAAAAAAAAATCCAATTGTTGAGCGCAAGCGTCTACTTTCAATAGTGGAGATGCAGCCATTTAAATCGTTGAGTGGCAGCCTATGAATAGCAAACCCCACGTTACCGGCAAAGATAAACTGCCGCACGATATGGATAAGTTAGGCTATCGTTGGGCATAGTTTGTGAACGCCGGCTACACGATAATTATTCGTTGGTATACCGTATCTATACGTTATCGAAGCGCTCTATGCACATTATTAGTTCATTGTGCATTTGTCCAACCCGTTATGAATAGACCTAAATCGTAAAAACAAGCCATAGCTCATTGTTGAAAAAGCCCCATAAAAAATTAGCCGCGAAGAATTTCGAACAATGGTGCAAAGATGTCTCCTACCCGTGGACACGCGGACGCAAGGAGGATCCATCATAACCCACACCCTCCCCTACTACTGCCAACATGAACAAACTACTACTAATACTGATACTGATACTGTTACTGCTGACATGGACATCGACTCAAAAAGGACTCGAAAACACTGTTGGGTTCCCCTTTTATGAACACCATTTTTATATATCAATTCCCAAAACCGCTGGGAACACGTCTTTATATGGCAGTTGTAAGTTAGAAACACGTTCATTTATTTTTTTGTCGACTGGAAGACGTCATTGGAATACGTCTACATACGTCAATGTGTGTTGGGACTACGTAAAGAATTGGTTCAAAGCACGTCAAACATAAGTTAGAAATAAGTTTCGCGTAAAAAAGACATTACCGCGACGTGTTTCGACTTGTGAGTAGCTTATAAGTAGCCTTTGTGGACGTGTGTAAGCGTCCACATATCGTGTGTAAAACTTATCCCCATCGCATGCGGAACATGTGTCATACGCCAAGTACGTCGTAAAATTTTGAACATGTTTAAAATTTCTTGACCGACTCTACTTACTACGACGTATGATAGCGTACTTTAGCGTTCTACTCACGTATACCAAACTTACTCATACCGTATTTGACGTGCCCCAACGTTTTAGACACATTTTTCTTAGGTCGGCATACGCTGGCAAGATCGCCAAGGTGTGACTGCGATGTTGACACTTCCATTTCTACGGCAGTTATGATTCGAATCGTTGTGCATCAGCCTTTTAATAGGCTACGTCACGACATCGTCGGCGATGCGTACAACGCGCTATGCCTAAGTTAGACTATCGTTGGGCATAGGTTGTGTAGGCCGACAACAGGTTCAGCATTCGTTGGTATAAGTTATCTATAACACAACGAAACGTTCTGTGTCCCTTACTAATGCGTTATACATAAGACCAAGTCGCTATGAATACGTCCGAATCTTTAAAAAAAACATCAAAGTTCAACGTAAGCCAGCGTTTTACATACATTTTAATACGTTGCCATCGCTGGCGAAAACGTCAAGGTGTGACTGGGCCTTTAGGAAGAGATTTGCCTGTCAAAGTTTTTTCATACTCCGTGGACAGAAACCCCCCCCCCCCAAAAAAACCCCTTGGTCTATACTGATCATTATCATCATCTTCGTAAACTGTTTTTTCCTTCGAACGGCCTCGCGCATTGATTTGTACTTTAATCAACCTCCGCCATCGAAGATGGATGGAGGTTACTGTTTTCACCCCTGTCTGTTTGTTTGTTTGTGAACAGTATTACAGAAAAACTCCTGGACGGATTTCGACGAAACTTGGTGGGGGGATTAGGTATGGCCCAAGGATCATGCCATTAGATTTTTGACTTGGTCCAAAAAAAAAAACTTAGAAAATTTTGCAACTTTTTTTTCAAAAAAAAATTCATTTTATTTGAAAAATATTTGAATTTTTTTTTGCATTTCCACATGTTTTAAGTGATTTCCAACCCCCCCCCCCCCAAAAAAATTTTGTTAGAGGAAAAAAAAAACATTTTGCAACTTTTTTTTTCAAAAAAATTGATTTTTTTTAAATATTTTTTTATTTTTTGGCATTTCTACATGCGCGTCAATCCAGTTTCGTTTATTCAATCGTGGCTCAGTAGAGTCTGATCCGTCTTGACCTACAACGAATAGGATATCAGGTTCACTTAAGTGACCCAGCAGTATTTGCGGCGGAGGTTTTGCACTCTACCGAGTGCTCCCCCTCCAGTTAAATTTCTGTTTATACTTTTCAGTCGTTAAGGCAGCTTAACACTCGATTGCAGTAAGGCTTGTGAAATTTGGGGTTTTTGTGGTGCTTTTAAGTCGAATTGTGGATTTATATAAGCAACGTGAGGAGCTTCCATGTGTGCTTTTATATGCTTCAAAACGGCCTCATGACGTTATCTTAAGTTTAATTCGATTTCTGTTTTCACTTTTGGTATTTGCTAATGTCGGTTCAGACTCGACTAAAACAGTTTCCATGAACATCCGTTGAAATTTGATGAACTTCGGTCATATAGAGATTTTGTATGGGGAATGTGAGGCTTCTCGAATATTCTAGGCGGCCTAATGGTCTTGCTTAACTCAGTAATGATTTGTATTTCCACTTTTTTATCGTCGCTGACACAGATTCAGACTCGACTGCAACAAATTGTGTGAAGTTCCAACCAAAAACGCCTTTTTCTTAAGGAATATGCATTAAATTTCAAATAACCGAGATGGTCCATAAAGGGACACTATTTTTTTTTAATGCACTCACGTCTTGACCTTCGTCTTGGCCCTGTCCCCCAGAGGGACTTTCTTATCCATAGCGTCTGCCAGATCTGTGTCTTTATTTTTGGAGGTTTCATGATGTGCTTTACAGGGAATCAAGCAAATCTGGTGAAAAATTGACATTTTAAAATAAAGTTATAAAGTTTGCGCAGACCGTGAGCCGATGTACCGCATGACGTGTGCACATACGTGCAGGCAGGGTGGCGGCTTATCTGCAATGTTTATTTCACGGACGATTAAACTTTTCGATATCCCGAGGGTTGTTCCATGTTAAACAGCAACGCTTGTGGATAAAGTCCTTATTTCAAGGAATTCATTAATTTAACTGGTAGTGAAGACTAGCTTTAAAGGTAAAGGGATCCTACATGGTATGCGGCCACAGCCTGGCTACATTTGGTTTGTGCCAAGCGAGCCGTTCCTTATCAACCAATTAATTGGAGTGTTTGCTTGAGTGCTGAAGTCACTTGCCGAGTGCCCTTCAGTCAATAGTTGTACAGTTCATGTCCCGATCAGGATGTACAGTCCGCAGTTGCAACAAGGTAGAGGTACATATGAGAAGATTTGGATCTGTAAAGTGACTCTCCGTGGGTGTTGCCTGCATGGTTGGTTATGGGTGTTAGGGTGGCAAACTTTCACCATGTATCTTGTGATGATGATGGGTGGTGGAGCTTTTAACTTTTAACCTCAGCAACGTACGAGTGATCATGTCTTCCTTTGTCCTCATGACTGTTTCTAAAAGAATTGGTTATTTTATACGAACCGGTTGTGCTTTACAAAGGTCACATGGTTTCTCTTTGTGAGTTTAAAAGCAAAATATATTTGATAACACCTGATTTCTGAGCCGTTTGCCGTATAAACATGTTTTCTAAATTACTGAGCCAAATTTTTTTCCACCCGTCACATGATGATTGGCAGCTGAAAAAAAGATTAATATTCATGCACATCTCCATGAAATGTCTATAATATAATTTGTTTATTGAAATTACCCCAAAACAAGGGTGAAAGCTACTCCAGGTTTCTGGGTTGTATACGGTACGTACTGCAGTCTGTAATCACACTGACTCGTGCGTTCTGCGCATGCGCGAACGACGACCGGAACTCGTGGTGCGTTCTGCGCATGCGCGAACGACACCCGGACCTCGTGGTGAACATACCGATTCCTGAAGAATTGCCAATATCAGCCAAGCGTGCCATCTGCTTGAGCACCAGCATCCAGAGCAGTCAGGCTTTACACCAAAGCGGTCAACGATTGACCGTATCCTTGCTCTTCGTGTCCTCACCGAACGCAGACGAGAGTTTCGGCAGGGGCTGCTTGCAGCCGATGTTGATCTCTGTAAAGCGTTCGATTCAGTGAATCGGGATGTCCTCTGGAGGATTCTTGGTCTTCGTGGGGTGCCACCAAAACTGATCGATCTGATGTCTGAACTCTACTCTGGTACTGAGAGTGCTGTGAAGTGTGGTGGTGCCATCTCTGACTTATTTCCAGTTGTTACTGGAGTTCGTCAGGGGTGTGTACTGGCCCCCACACTTTTCAGCACTTGTATGGACTGGATTTTAGGGAGGATGTCGGAGAGATCAAGCTGCGGGGCATCGTTTGGGAATGTCAAGATCTCAGACCTTGATTTTGCAGATTATGCAGTCATCTTTGCGGAGACTTTAGATATCGTTTTGGGGGCCCTCGAGGTGCTGAATGAGGAGTCGGAGTCGCTGGGATTACGGGTTTCTTGGATCAAAACTAAGATCCAGGCTTTCGCTGACATCTTGGATGCTGCTGTCCTGTCTGTGTCTGTTTGTGGTGAGGATGTTGATGTCGTGGAGAGATTCACTTACCTTGGCAGTGATATTCATGTCTCTGCTGGCTGTGAGCAAGAGGTCAATAGACGTCTGGGTCGGGCCTGGGGAGTCATGGATTCACTGGATCATGGGGTGTGGCGCTGCCGGTACCTGTGCGGGAGGACGAAAGTCCGAGTCTTCAGGTCCTTGGTACTTCCAGTCTTGCTCTATGGATGCGAGACTTGGACTCTGACCAAGGATCTGAGACGGAGACTTAATTCCTTTGGTACCAGGTCTCTTCGGAGAATCCTTGGCTATCGCTGGTCGGATTTTGTGTCCAACGAGCGGTTGCTGAGAGAGACTCGGATGAGATTTGTTACCTGCATAGTCCGTGAGCGTCAGTTGCGGCTGTATGGACATGTGGCTCGTTTTCCTGACGCTGATTCTGCTCACCAGATTCTCTCAGCGAGGGAATCTCATGAGTGGAGGAGGCCAGTGGGCCGACCACATGCCTCGTGGTTGCAGCAGGTTGACCATCATCTCAAGGAGATGGGGATGGGCCTGGCATCTGCCTGGGGGATGGCCAGACGGAGGCCTTCTGGAGTACCGGCGGAAAGTGGACGCAGCGACGCGCTGTTCTGGCACATGCTCCCATACCTGACCTGACCTGTGCGTGCATGCGTGTGTTTTCATATTTTCTCATATTTTCTCTCTGCTCCCTGTCCTCTGCCCCCTCCTAATACAGTGCAGCACTCTCCCACACATCTCACTCTGTCTCTGGACGTGTCCGGGCGTTGTTTGTCTCTGCACCTGTGCGAGTAGTGTTTGTTTGTCTCCGTCTGGACGGCTTGGCTCCGGGGTGGGGGTTGTCCTGGCGGTGTTTGTCTCTGGGCGTTATTTTTGTATGACAGGTAGAAAATGGATTTCAGACATTGTTTTTTTTTCGAACTTCACTGTTTTTATGCAGAATTATTTTTACAGTATGAATCATAATTAACGCTCCACCGCATGTCTGCCTTTTCTTCCTCACCTCACACTGTCTTCCCCTTCTCCACCCCTCCTCACACTCCCTCTCTCCTCGCTCCCCTCTTTCTGTCTGTCTGTCTGTCTCACCTCTTCCTCTCCCCCTTTCAGTATTCCCATCAGTGAAGTGATGGGTGGTATTTGCTAGTTCTATCATATTCTGGACAGCTTTCTCATCTTTTCACCTGTGTTTGTTCTTGAACTTCCCTTGTCTGGTTTTATCTCCGCTGCCCAGCCATGACTTCACATTGCCTAGAAACGACAAGCTGCTCACTTTGTGATAGTATCCAACAATGGACAGCATTTCTGTTGATGGTGATACTTGTGATGCTTCCAGTCATTTTAGAATCACAATTACATGATCGCATGTTGTATCTGAGAATCCACACTGGTCCTGCTGTTAAGCAGTCCAATGTCCAGGTACAAATAATAACACTGAACAACAAATTTCAAAAAATTTTTTTTACTGGAGATGTGTAAAGTGATTAAGACTAATTTGGGTACGCTGATTTCAAAAATCATAACCGTTTTGCTGTATCACGTCAGGATTTTCAGGAACAGAAATATTCCCATTGCCTAGAAGTCAGGATTTCAATGAAATTTACATATGTCTTTAACATGTCTATTTCGTACAATTGTTGTTAACTTGTGTTATATTTCTTTCTTTCAGATAAAGATGAGTAGGCGTTCCTGTACCAATCATCCTGACAACTTCTGTTATGTCTGTGGTCGGTATACCAAAAAAGATCAACAGCGAAGTATATCTACAGCAGTGAAAATGAAGGCCGCCTACTTTCACTACTTCGGGTGTAAGGTGGGGGACCAAGAACAGAGCTGGGCACCACACATCTGCTGCACAAGCTGTCACACAACCTTGACTCAGTGGTTGGTGGGCAAGCGCGCGAGCATGCCATTTGCGGTGCCCATGATATGGCGTGAGCCGCAGAATCATCATGATGATTGTTATTTCTGCTGCACAAGCATCGCCGGCTTCAACAAGAAGAATAAAGGTCACATCAAGTACGCTGACTGCGTCTCTGCTCGTAAACCTGTGCCTCCTGATGACGAGAACCCCGTTCCAACACCTCCAGCTGATCAGAACATAGCTGTAAGCAGTGGTGAAGAGGATGGTGATGATGAACCTTTTGAACCCGACACTCAAGAATCACACCTTCTAAACCAGGGAGACTTAAATGATCTTGTAAGAGATCTCTCGCTGTCAAAGGCGAAGGCAGAGCTGCTTGGATCAAGGCTGCAGCAGTGGAATCTACTTGAACCTAACACCAAGATATCCTTGTTCAGAGCACGTCACAGAGACATGGCTGAGTTCTTTGAGATGGAAGACACGATGACATTCTGCAGTGACATCAACGGTCTGTTGAAAGAACTTGGGTGTGATCACGATCCTGCAGACTGGCGCCTCTTCATCGACTCGGGGAAGAACAGCTTGAAGGCTGTTTTGCTCCACAATGGCAACGAGAAACCATCAGTCCCACTGGCTCACGCGTTCGGCATGACAGAGACCTATGAGACTATGCGGCAGCTGCTTGATTCCATCAAGTACAATGACTTCAACTGGCACATCTGCGGAGACTTGAAAGTGGTGGCGCTGTTGTTAGGGCTGCAGTCAGGCTACACGAAATACATGTGCTTCCTTTGTCTCTGGGATAGCAGAGACGACAAGAATCACTGGACGAAGAAAGATTGGGAAGAGCGAAAAGAGCATGTACCTGGTCGACACAACGTGAAGCATGTCGCCCTTGTCGACCCAGCCAAGGTTTTCCTTCCACCACTCCACATAAAGCTCGGCTTGATGAAAAGTTTTGTACGGGCAATGGATCTGAATGGGCGTGGGTTTTTGAACACCTCAACACCTCAAGATCTGAACACCTCAAGGAAAAGTTTGGCAACACCTTGTCGGAGGCCAAGATCAAGGCTGGTGTCTTTGTTGGACCGCAAATCCGACAGATTATGAAGGACGAAACTTTTCCGACAACTCTAAACCCCAAAGAGCTGGCAGCGTGGAGGAGCTTCAAAGCTGTGACGGACAACTTCTTGGGGAATGAGCGCGCGGACAACTATGAAGAAATAGTGCAGCAGCTGCTGGAGTCCTTCAGAAAACTTGGCTCCAGGATGTCCCTGAAAATCCATTTCCTACACCAGCACCTGAACTTCTTCCCTGACAACTTGGGAGCAGTCTCGGACGAGCACGGCGAGCGATTCCACCAAGAGATTTCACTCATGGAGACGCGTTACCAAGGGCGGCACAACCCGAACATGATGGGCGATTTCTGCTGGTTCCTGCATCGTGAAACTGACACAGAGCAGCACAAACGCAAAGCCAAATGCCTAAAGCATTTTTAATTACATTCTAGTGGAGTTTTTCTGTAATTTCTATAATTTTGAAGCATTCATGATGAAATAAATGAATAAATGAATTTTTGTAAATTTCATTGAAATCCTGACTTATAGGCAATGGGAATATTTCTGTTACTGAAAATCCTGACGTGATACAGCAAAACGGTTATGATTTTTGAAATCAGCGTACCCAAATTAGTCTAAATCACTTTACACATCTCCAGTAAAAAATTTTTGTTGTTCAGTGTAATTAACCCTTTGGAAGCCTGTAGGAGTGACAGCCGAACCTGTGTGCAGAGAACAGGAGGTCGTGTGGAAAGCAGGTCCAGGATGCAGACAGCTCCAAAATATGCCGTTTATATAAGCAGGAGAAGTCTATGCAAGAGATGGCCACCGGAAGATGAGCGCGTGAGCTTCCACCCATCACGCCTTTTTACTCCCCAATGAGGTGTGGCCGAGGGTTGGTTGCTCCCTGTACACCCATTGGCCATGCTACTTGGGAAGGGGGGAAATCCCTGCACCCTTCTGAGTCTCTGACCCATGGAAGGATCCTGAAGCCTCCCTCACTCGTGGAGGCCCCGTGGACACCATGCTGTTTATTTGTTTTCAATAAGATAACAGGGAATCGAACAATAAATACTAAGGTGAGGCTATGGGTGTTTGACAAAAACATTTTGGGAGGGGAGACCAAGGGATCTTCACTACAACAAACTCGACCCTTCTTGTTGCATGCTTATTATGGACGTTTACACTGAACATGTACTATGGAAATGACAACACGGGAAACGTTTTATGGAAGCTTTCCTCGTTCTGCAGCGACAGTTGACCTGAAATAGTGCCATGGGATATTGCATGTGAACACAGATAACAATGATTTTCACTGGAGATTTTAATATCGCCTTGGTCGTATGTAGTGAATGTAGTTTGAGAATGTAATAGTAACTCCCTGGGAGGTTTCACTTTTGACAGGAATGGTGAATTCATGGTCACAGCTTTTGTGGTACTTACCTCATCCATTGGCAACACAATCCTTGTCAGGTATGTGAATTAGGATGCTTTCATCCTCTTTCATGGGTTGGAAGAATGGTTTTGAGGTACACAAACTCGCCTCGGCTATATAGCCTGGGTTTGAATCCCGACCCAGCTGTAAACTGTCATCCCGGTGTTTCACAGGCAGGGTGATTCATCAATGAGTGTGCCGTCCCTTGGATGGACGTTAAACCTGGCGTCACATCTTCTGGCATTCGTTGGTGGACATTAAAGGTCCCACGGTGTCTTTTGCTATTGAGTCGGTGAGCTATCGCCGGCACCATGAACAAATTCCAAATTCCCCTAACCTACAGAGATATAGAGCATTGCATCAACGGCACAGCCATGCCCTCAGCCAATGATGCTACCCCATAACCTTGTGCTGAATACGAAAAAAGAAAATCCCCTTTTATAACAGCTGCTTTTCATTTACCTGGGGATGAGAGGGAATAAAAATTAATACTACTATAACATTTATCTTGTATTGGATCATTGGGCAACATCTTGTATGATTTAATCAATAACAGATGATGTCATAACCTGAAGAAATCAAACAAAACCTGTTCCTTTTGATCTTTTATCTCTCAAAACACTTGTTCGTTTTCTGCCCATCTCTCCACAGGGTCGCCTTCCAGAATATGCAGTGAAGCAGAATCTATCCACAGTCATGTTAGAATTTATCCACAACTTGCGTCAGCACCTATCCGGTATGCAGGTGAAGTGAACCATGGCGGGCTGGGTTCTGACACCACTCCGCACTTCCATTCCACCCTGTGAGATGAGACGTCGTGCTGGCTTGGTTTCCCAAGACGGTCTCGATGGTGTGGTTCCTTCGAGTCCACGAATTATCATGCAAGAACCAGGCTACCTCTCTGGCACTGTGAATTTAAACCACTGTGTTAACATGGAGTAATGTTGTGGATGCAAGTTGGAGTTCTGCATTTGTGACAGCATGCTAACTAAAGTTTATAATGAAACTTTTTTTTTTAATGTCAATTATGATCCAATTGAATCAAAAGCTTAAGATTGAAAGTTGTATGGTTTTAAAATTTTGAACTGGTCTGTGATTTCTGATCAATTTGGTTATTGGTGTTATTGATTTTTTAACTCCGACTTCAGGATGTATAGCTTCTACGCAGCAGCATCCAGGTGCTGTCGGCCCTACGATACAGGATGCCACGAGGCTTACAAATCGGCATACATGTGGTACCACGTTATGGAGGGGTTTGCTTTCATGATCTTAACTTCACTATCTTTTCAATTCCTTTTTATCAAAAAACAACAACATTCCGACTCGTTTTATTTCCATGGCTCACATTTATCGACAACGGCTGTTTTGAGGTATGCAGCAAGTATGACTGTAGGTGTACCGGGAAGTCGAGTTTCTGAACATATGGAATCCTTGCACTGCCAGGCAAGTACTCCAAATGCTGTGACTTGATGGACTTCTAAGTTGTGTTTGCTGTTGGACTCTATCAAGAAGTTTAACTTTGGAAGTAGTGACTATCTAACTACTCAACTGGGACTTTGGCCTCTGTCTCCAGAGTATCAATGGGTATGGTTTGTGCTTGTAACCTAATTATGTAGATTAATTTTGCTTGATGGGGTTAAATGTGAACCTTGCAATGCTGCTCGACTCCCCCGTCACACGAGTACACAATGAAGAGTGAAAATGCTTGTTCACTCTGATCAGCTGTTGATTACAAAATACACCTGTTCTTGGAAAAACTTTTTTTTGGAAATGTTTGTATCTGAGTAGAATACTTCACGACCACTGGTTAAAGAGGTAAACCTATATTTTTGTATTACGTATTTGGCCTAAACTAGTGGGTAAAACTCTCCTTTTGGAGAGTCCTTAATCTACCCCGAGGTTTCTTGTTTAACAGGTTATCTGTTGGTGATAGCTGGATGCTAAAACTTACTGGTCATAAGAAAGATCTTCCTGAACCATCACCCGAAAGCAGCATGTACCAGTCACCTACATTTGCAGAAGTATACCTCAATGTAGTCGAAGAAACACGTTTTAAATGAGAGATCATTTATTTGCCTTAGGGTTAATCAGGTAAATGTGAACGGGTCACATGAATCTGGATCAATGTGAGTTTCTGCAACTATTTCCCCACCAAAGAGAAGTGAGATGGCCTTGTGTGCAGCACACTTATCTTGTGGGCAGTACACGGCATTCCGAATGGATGATTGGCCAAACTGTGCTTGCAGGGAACCAGGTGCCTGCTCTCGAGCCGTGACCGGATTAGTAGGGCCCACAAGCTGTTGGCATTTCTTTATAGCGTCCTCTCTTGAGAGCAACAACACAAGAGAGGGATCTCTGCCAGGGAGAAAAAAAGGTAATGTTAGACTATGTATCACCTTAAGTGGGAAAGGTCTTCCATTGTGATGTTATGCTGTTTTGCTTTTAATAATATGTTATAGTTGTAGTTGTAAATCGTCTAATAGCAGGATGAATATTGAGAGTACAATGTCAACTTTTATGCTAATACTCCTGGCTCTGGGGTGGGGGGGTGGGGGGGGTGTTTGTGTACATGACTATAAGAGCGTTACCCAAAATTTTTTTTGTTCTATATGCCAAGACCTTCAAAAAAAGTTTAGGTAATACCTCCAGATCAAGTACGTTTTTCTTGTGACGATGTGTTTGATATGTACTCTGAAGATCCCTCAGTGAAGGACAGTGAGAGAATGAGGCGATGTGATAGTCTTCCAATTGAGCACAGTTCTATTGAACCAGGAACACCTCTACCAAAAAAGATGGAAACTTTCTGGCCCTCAAACATCAACAAGCTTCTTTTGGAGAAGTGCATCTATTGTCATCTTTGAGGAAATGCTCCTGAAACTCATCAATACCCCACTGTGGTGAGCCAGGTAACCAAAGAAGATGATAATTGGCAGTGTGTCATGGCTCACAAAGGTGAATAAAATGTGATAGCTCATCTTCAATCATCTTTATAAGAAGCTGACTTCGAAATACCTCTTGATGTCTTGGACTCACTAAAGGCAGGACACAAATTATGTGTTGTCACCTCAAATGAGACTGATGTCATTGCTGCCCTGCACTACCACATACCAGTCTTCCAGCAGCACAACCTTGAGCAGCTGTGGATGCGAGCTGGAGTGGGTGACACCACTCGGTATGTGCCTCTTCATACCTTGTTCCAGCATGTGGGTCATCAGCTCTGTGCAGTACTACCACCTGTGCAGAGCCTTACAGGGTGTGACGTCACAAATAGAATTGGATCAATCAAACACAACACTCTCACAACACACAACCAAACAGACCACACAACCAAACACACCACTCAACCAAACACAACACACACAACCAAATACACCACTCAACCAAACACACCACAAAACACCAAACACCACACAACCAAACAAACCACTCAACCAAACACACCACACAAACAAACACACCACACAACCAAACACAACACTCACAACACACACACAAACACACCACCAAACCAAACACAACACTCTCACAACACACACAAACACACCACATAACCAAACACAACACTCACAACACACCACAAAACCAAACACACCACAAAACACCAAACACCACACAACCAAACAAACCACTCAACCAAACACACCACACAAACAAACACACCACACAACCAAACACCACTCTCACCACTCACACACAAACACACCACCAAACCAAACACAACACTCACAACACACACACACACACCACATAACCAAACACAACACTCACAACACACCACACAACCAAACACACCAGACAACACACCACACAACACACAACCAAACACACTACACAACGAAATAAACCACACAACCAAATACACCACTCAACCAAACACACCACACAACCAAAGGAGCCACACAATCAAACACCGCACAACCAAATACACCACTCAACCAAACACACCACACGATCAAACACCACACAACACAACACTCAACCAAACACAACACTCTCACAACACACACAAACACCACACAACCAAACACAACACTCTCACAACACACACAACCAAACACACCACTCAACCAAACATAACACACTACTCAACCAAACACAACACACCACACAACATATGCACAACACACAAACACACCACACAACCAAATACAACACTCAACTAAACACAACACACCACACAATCAAACACAACACACAATCAAACACACCACACAACACCCACACAATCAAAAACACCACACAACACTCTCACAACACAACACTCTCACAACACACAATCAAACACAACACACCACACACAATCAAAGACAGCACAGAACAAAGCACGACACTCACACCACACAAGCAAACAGACGACAGAACCAAATACAGCACAAAACCACACGCAACACACCACACAACCAAACGCATCACACAACACACACAAACACAACACTCTCACAACACACAATGCACCACACAATCAAACGCACCACACAACACTCTCACAACACTACACACAATTAAACGCAACACTCACAACACAACACACAACCCAATACACCACACAACCAAACGCATCACACAACACACAACACAGCACACGCACACACAATCAAACACAACACTCTCACAACACACAACCAAACAGACCACACAACACACCACACAATCAAACGCACCACACAACCAAACGCAGCACACAGCACACGCACACACAACACAATCAAACACAACCAAACACACCACTCAACCAAATACAACACACCACAAACCAAATAAACCACACAACCAAACACACCACGGACCACACAACCAAACGGACCACACAACCAAACGGACCACACAACCAAACGGACCACACAAAACGAAAAACACCATGCAATCAACACACCACACAATCAAACACACCATACAATCAAACACAACACTCAACCAAACACAACACGCAACACACCACACAAACACAACACACAACCAAATACACCACACAATCAAACACAACACTCACAACACAACACACAACACAACGCACCACACAACCAAACAGACCACACAACCAAACACACACAAACACCACACAATCAAACACAACACTCACAACACACCACACAACAAACTCACAACACAACACACAACCAAACACAACACACCATCACACACCACACAATCAAACACACCACACAACCAAATGCACAACACACAAACACACCACACAACCAAATACAACACTCTCACAACACACTACACAACCACACGATCAAACACAACACACAACCAAACACTCAACCAAACACAACACTCACAACACACACAAACACACCACTCAACCAAACACAACACACAATCAAACACACTCACAACACACCACACCAAACACCACAACACACACACACAAACGCACCACTCAACCAAACACTCTCGCAACACACCACACAACACTCACAACACACCACACAATCAAACACAACACTCACAATACACCACACAATCAAACACACCACACAACCAAATGCACAACACACAAACACACCACACAACCAAATACAACACTCACAACACACTACACAACCACACAACACTCTCACAACACACTACACAACCCCACAACACTCACAACACACTACACAACCACACAACACACAACCAAACACAAACACAACACTCACAACACACAAACACACAACACACCACACAGGCAAACACACCAAACAACCAAATACACCACACAATCAAACACAACACTCACAACACACCACACAACCAAACACAACAAAAACCAAACACACCACTGAACCAAACACAACACACAACCAAACACAACACTCTCACAACACACCACAAAACCAAACTCTCACACCACACAACCAAACACAACACTCACAACACACCCCACACAACACACCACAAACACACCACACAACCAAACACAACACACTACACAACACCCCACACAATCAAACACCCCACACAACCAAACACAAGAAAAACCAAAGACACCACTGAACCAAACACAATGCACAACCAAACACAACACACAACCAAACACAACACACTACACAACACCCCACACAATCAAACACCCCACACAACCAAACACAAGAAAAACCAAAGACACCACTGAACCAAACACAATGCACAACACTCTCACAACACACACACAAACACACCACACAACCAAACACAACACAACACACAACCAAACAGCCCACACAACCAAACACAACACTCTTACAACACACAACCAAACACACCACTCAACCAAACACAACACACCACACGATCAAACACACCACACGATTAAACACACCACACAACCAAACACAATCTCACACACCACGCAATCAAACACAACACTCACGACACACAATCAAACAGACCACACAACACTCACAACACTCTCACAACACACCACAACACAACACACAATCAAACACAATACTCACAACACACCACACCAAACACACCACAACACACACAAACGCACCACTCAACCAAACACTCTCGCAACACACCACACAACACTCACAACACACCACACAATCAAACACACCACACAACACACAACCAAATTCACAACACAAACACACCACACAACCAAACACAACACTCTCACAACACACCGCGCAATCAAACACAACACACAACCAAGTACACCACTCAAACACACTACCAAACACACCACAGCCCACAACCAAATACACCACACAACACACACACACACACACACACACACACACACACACACACACACACACAAACACAACACACAAAACACAACCAAACACAACACACAACCAAACACAACACTCTCACAACACACAACACAATCAAACGCAACACACAACCAAACGCACCACGCAACCAAATACACCACACAAACACACCACTCAACCAAACACACAAATACACCACACAACTCACAACACAATCAAACACAACACACAACCAAACACACCACAGAAAACACAGCACACAACAAAACACACAACCAAACATACTCTCACAACACACCACATACACACACAAACACAACACTCTCACAACACACAACCAAACTCACCACACAACACAGCACACAACCAAATATACCACACAATCAACCATACCACACAAACACAACACACAAACCACAACCAAACACAACACACCACACAACCAAATGCACAACACAAACACACCAGACAACCAAAGACAACACTCTCACAACACATAACACAACACACAACGCAAAACCAAACACAACACACAACCAAACACAACACACACAACACACCACACCACACACAACACACCACACAACATACCACTCAACCAAACACAACACAACCAAATACACCACACAACCAAACACTCTCACAACACACCACTCAACCAAACACAACACTCTCAACACACACACAAACACATCACTCAACCAAACACTCTCTCACAACACAATCAAACACACAACACACCACACCACTCAACCAAACACACCACTCTCACAACACACACACAAACACACCACACAACCAAAGACAACACTCACAACACACCACACGATACAACACACCACACAATCAAACACCCCACACACAACACACAACCAAACACACCACAAAACCACACACCACACAATCAAACATACCACACAATCAAACATACCACACATACCACACAACCAAACACACCACACCAAACACACCACAACACACAATCAAACACCACACAACCAAACACACCACACACAAGACACCACATGATCAAACACACCACTCAAGCAAACACAACACACAGCCAAACACACTCTCACAGCACACCACACAACGAATCAACACGCCGCACAACGAAACACAACACTCACAACACAAGCACAAACACCCCACACAACACTCACAACACACACGCCACACAATCAAACATACCACACAACAAAAACCAAACACACCACATAAGCAAACACACCACACAACCAAACACACCACTCTCACAACACACACACACACACACACACACACACACACACACACACACACAAACACACCACACAACCAAACACGACACAACCAACACATACACACACACAATCAAACACAGCACACAACCAAATACACCACACAATCAAACACAACACTCACAACACACCACACAACAAACTCACAACATAACACACAACCAAACACAACACAACACAACACACAAACACACCACACAACCAAATGCACAACACACAAACACACCACACAACCAAACTCACAACCAAATACACCACACAACACACAAACACCACACAAAACACTCACAACACGCACACCACTCACAACACACACACCACTCAACCAAACACACCACACAATCAAACACACCACTCAACCCAACACAACAAAAACCAAACAGACCACTGAACCAAACACAACACACAACCAAACACAACACACACACACAAACACACCACACAGCCAAACACAACACTCTCACAACACACAGCCAAACACACCACACAATCAAACGCAACACAACACCACCAAACACAACACTCTCATAGCACACCACACAATCAAACACAACACTCACACCACACAACCAAACACACCACACAATCAAACACAACACTCACACCACACAACCAAACACACCACACAACAACCGAACAGACCACACAACAACCGAACACAACACTCTCAAAACACAACACTCTCACACCACACAACCAAACACAACACAACAACCAAACACACCACTCAACCAAACACACCACACAATCAAACACACCACTCAACCCAACACAACAAAAACCAAACAGACCACTGAACCAAACACAACACACAACCAAACACAACACACACACACAAACACACCACACAGCCAAACACAACACTCACACCACACAACCAAACACAACACTCTCACAACACACAGCCAAACACACCACACAATCAAACGCAACACAACACCACCAAACACAACACTCTCATAGCACACCACACAATCAAACACAACACTCACACCACACAACCAAACACACCACACAATCAAACACAACACTCACACCACACAACCAAACACCACACAACAACCGAACAGACCACACAACCAAACACAACACTCTCAAAACACAACACTCTCACACTACACAACCAAACGCAACACAACAACCAAACACAACACTCACACCACACAACCAAACGCAACACAACAACCAAACACAACACTCTCAACACACACACACCACAGACTCACAACACACCACACAATCAAACACACAACACTCACACCACACAACCAAACACACCACACAACACAACCCAACACACCACACAACACACCACACAATCAATCAAACACGCCACACAACCAAACATTCCACATGGTTTCTTCAAGGTTTTATCCGTGGCGGTGGAACATCAAGTATGGCAGCTCAGACAGTTCGAACCGATGGAGATTCTCTGTTGTGTAACTTTGGGGAAGGCAGACAAAGAGCACATTCATCGATGGACACGTGTGGTCCAGCAACTCTGAGGAGGGGCAGATAGCACAAATAGCGGGTGGTCTACCATTAGAGAATTACCATCAGAAGACCAATAAAAAGGAACCATCATCATAGGTGGACCTGCGGTGAGGGATCGCAAGACCTTGAGATGCGGGCGGGTCCCTCCTTCACGCTCAACATGTAAAATAATGTGGATTGCCTTGTGCAAGTCTTCGCCCACAGGAAACCTTGTAAATTCTACACACGAGCTCTTTGGACATCTCAAATAACTCGGCGCAAATGTTTGCCGGGTAAGTTTTGGATGTCGGTTTGGAATCTTTTATTCCTATTTAAAAATATTAGTGTTCACTCCAGGTGGACGGAAATAAAAAAGGAACATCTACATTCAACACTGTACGAGGCCATTGGGTCTGTGTGTTCACACAAACCACACCTCCTTTATGGATACACTCGATCGGGTTTGATAGTTCATGGGTACACTCGATTGGCTTTGCTGGTTTATGAGTATACTGGATTGGGTTTGTAAATTTACGGGTATACTCAATAAGGTTTGATAATTTATGGATATACTTGATTAAGTTTGCTAGTTTCTGGGTATACTGGATTAGGTTTCTCATATAGGATTAGGTTTGGATTAGGATTAGGTTTTTTATTAAGTAGTCATGAGGATTATTCGTTTGGGTATGCTCGTTTATGGGTATGCTCGTTTATGGGTATACACTATTAGGCTTCCTAGTTTATAGGTATACTCAATTAAGTTTCCCAGTGTATGGGTATACTCAATTAAGTTCCCAGTTTATGGGTATACACTATTAAGTTTCCTAGTTTATGGGTATACACTATTAGGTTTCCGAGTTTATGGGTATACTCAAGTTTCCTAGTTTATGGGTATACTCAAGTTTCCTAGTTTATGGGTATACACTGTTAGGTTTGCTAATTTACGGGTATACTCAATAAGGTTTGATAATTTATGGATATACTTGATTAAGTTTGCTAGTTTCTGGGTATACTGGATTAGGTTTCTCATATAGGATTAGGTTTGGATTAGGATTAGGTTTTTTATTAAGTAGTCATGAGGATTATTCGTTTGGGTATGCTCGTTTATAGGTATGCTCG
Organism: Eptatretus burgeri; assembly: GCF_056783735.1. NCBI lineage: Eukaryota > Metazoa > Chordata > Myxini > Myxiniformes > Myxinidae > Eptatretus > Eptatretus burgeri. Next base: position 24,890,981 of record NC_140973.1, read on the forward strand.
TTTATGGGTATACACTATTAGGTTTCCTAGTTTATAGGTATACTCAATTAAGTTTCCCAGTGTATGGGTATACTCAATTAAGTTCCCAGTTTATGGGTATACACTATTAAGTTTCCTAGTTTATGGGTATACACTATTAGGTTTCCGAGTTTATGGGTATACTCAAGTTTCCTAGTTTATGGGTATACTCAAGTTTCCTAGTTTATGGGTATACACTGTTAGGTTTGCTAATTTATGGGTATACTCAATTAGGTTTGCTAGTTTATGAGTATACTCAAGTAGGTTTGCTTGTTTATGGGTGTTCAATCTGGCTTGCTCGTTTGTGGATATATTTAATTGGGTATGCTCGTTTATGGGTGTATTTGATTGGGTATACTCGTTTATGGGTATATTTGTTTGGTCATGATAGTTTATGGGTAAATTTGATTGTTTATGCAAGTCAATGGGTATAGTTGATTGGTTATGCTTGTTGATGGGCATATTTAATTGTGTATGCTAGTTCATGTATATAATTGATGGGTATATTTGATTGGGAATACTCGTTTATGGGTACATATGATTGGGTGTGCTAGTTTGTGGGTATACTCAATATGGTTTGTTAGATTGTGGGTATATTTAATTGCGTATGCTCATGTATGGTTATATTTGTTTGGTTATGATAATTTGTGCGTATAGTTGATTGGTTATGCTAGTTGATGGGCATATTTGATTGTTTATGCTCGTGTATGTTTGATTGGGTATGTTAATTTATAGGTATACTCCAATAGATATCATAGTTTATGGGTATATTTTATTGGGTATGTTAGTTCAAGGATATACTCAATTAGGTTTGCTAGTTTATTGGTATATTTCATTGGGTTTGTAAGTTTATGGGTATATTTCATTGGGTTTTCTCGTTTATTGATATACTCTATTAGATTTGCTCATTTATGGGCATAATTGATTAGGTTTGCTAATTTATGGGTATATTCGATTAGGCTTCCGAGTTTATGGGCATGCTCAATTGGATTCTTTAGTTTATGTGCATGGTAAATAGGCCTTTGCTTTTTTATGGGGGAATTTCATTGGGTTTGCTGGTTTATGTTTTTATTGCATTGGGTTTGCTTGTTTATCGGTATGCAGGTACTACATTGAGTTTGTTCGTTTATGGGTGTACTCAATAAGGGACTTTCAAAATAACATAATCATTTTGACGCATGAACACTTATGAGGTCTTTTGCGCATGCGCCGTTTTCATTTTCAGCGATTCTCTTCTGCAAGACAGGGCTCTTTTAACCTGATATTGCAATGGCAAAATCTGTACTTCAAATGGTCTTTTTAACATAAATTTCAGCATTTAAATGAAAGAGTGGCAATTTCAAAATGTAAAACCATATTTGTTGCAGTGTTCCTGGATTCAAATCGGACTCACGAAAATATATAGGGATATGAGAAATATCCGTGCATCAGAGGTGTCGAGTTCCTATCATTTCCTGTTAATGGAAGCCAGCGATCACAGACAGACTGACAGATAGACAGACACTTCTTTTAGCAAACTAGTGGTCCCGTTGATCCATGGAACCAAATTTTCAATTGGTCTAATAAATGTAGGAACTCATGGCAAACATTTGGAAATTAAATGATACTACTATTAATATTGTTGTTAATATTATTGAGCATTAATTAATAGATGCTTTGTTACAATGTTATTACCCTCGGCGAAGGATTCGGAGAGGGTATTGCATTTGGGTCCATTTGTTTGTTTGTTTGTTTATCGGAGACATGGTAGACACCGGGGACATTTCAAACTCAGTGCAATAAAATACAGCGCATGCGCTGTAAAAATTTTAATGAATTCCTTCAGGTCAATAACCTATATTTAGTACAAAAATTCAACTTCCCATGCCATTTAGTTGAGGAGATATCATCATTTGATGAAATGCCGTAAAAGTGGCCATTTGGGGGTAGGGGTGACTTTGGTTTACAATGAGCTCTATGGTCATCACACAAAGCCCCATTGTGATAATATGGCAATTGAATTGCTCAGAGAACTTAATAATGAAACTTTTGGCCAAATTTTATAGCTCTACTTACAATATTAAGTCATTCAGAGACCATCAAACTTTGAGCTACTTTCAAGTTGAAAGCTATTTTTGACTATAATTACGTAAAAGTTATTTTCTACTGTGAACCAAGTTTTAAGAGAATAAATCATGCTAAAATGTGTTCAGCAATGCATAAGTAATTGAAGTAAATCAAAATTAATAATTTATGGATGTTTACTAAGATTTATTACATCTAAACCCAATATGGGCATTTTGATTCAATTATAGTTTGCTGGTAGCCAACCGCGAATCCAAGATGGACCCAACAGAGAAAATGTACTTGATCTGGAGGTGTTACCCAAATTTTTTTTGAAGGTCTTGGCCTATAAAACAAAAAAAAAAAATGGGGTGACGCTCTAAAAGAGTCATGTACACAAACGCCCCCCCCCCCCCAGAGCCTATACTACAAGTTAAAAGAAAAAAAAAGTGTTGTTAGTTGAAAAGATAGTCTTTTCCCATTCAACATTGGCACATTGCAATCCTTCTGGGATTCACATTCACACAACCTATCCCCCCTACAACACTGTCTTTACTTGCATGCGGCTTCCAGCCTCTCCTCAAAATTTCCTTCCTCAGCCTCCTGGTGCTGCCACAACTCTGCTGCAGTATCACGATTCAGCTGCTTCGTTTCCATGGCACCGATATCAAAACCAGCTTCTTGCAGCTGTGTCACAATTTCATCTGATGTGGGTTTTGCAATACATGATGTGATAAGTCTGTTTCCTGCCAGATTCCAGGTTACTCACCCAACCAACAAAGAATGCTTGTATTTTAATTCCATGGTTTAAGTCAAATGGAGGCTTACCCTTGCTCTTGTATCCATCTGGAGTGATCACTACAACAGTGTGCTCTATGTCGAGGAGATTCTCCAGCTCCACACGTGCTGCAGCAGCATCAGCACTGCCATGGAGCTGATTGATGGAAGTACCATCCACAGTAAACTGTGCTCGCAGGCTGCACATAGTTTAGTACAACTTTACCTCAACTCCACCAACAGGAATTTTGTTTTCATGAGACAAGGATGAATTGAAGTCAATACTCCAAAGCTGCTGTATCAATAATATAATGTAGTGGGGGTTGGTGTGAGGTGAAGGGAGAGAGGCTGCACATGGAGCAGGAAGAATTCACAAAATGAATGGAAATGAAGGTTTTTACAGCTTAATGTAAAATGTTTCATACCAGTTTGAAGCACAGAGTTTGGCCTCACTTATATCGGCTGGTCCAAGCATTTCCCTCCACATCTTTGCACTATTTTCTCTGGCCAGAGCTAGAACCAGTGATGGTCCACTGCATAAGACAGAGAACATGCATTTTATCTGCAGGAGGGACGGGGGCTTGAGTGAGATTTTCACAGGGCATAAAGAGTGCACCGAAGGATCTTAAGCCAGGTGTTCAATCTGTATTTGGTCGGAGATCTTAAGGATCCTGTAGTATTTTTCACAACAGCAGGTCATTGTATCAACATCCTGGCCAAATTCCAAATTTGGATCCTCGCCTGTCACATGCAACTGGTGGTGTCACTCAAGTCCGACACAGGTGTTTCTTGCTACGGAGACCTGCATTACCCAAGCAGCAGTGACATGCAATAATGTATTGAGGACTGAGTTGGAACACCGTTCTCGACAGAGACAGGCCAATGCCAATATAAGCCACCAATTTTCTCACTGATTATACAGATACAAAGTGGCAGTCTGCATTGCTCACCTAGATTTGCAAAAGTTACCATCAACAGCAGTCTTGGAACCAGTTAGATTTACGTGAGAGGGTCAAAACGGAGTAGATGAAATGAGTGAGGATGCAGGAAAAATATAAATAACTGCTAAATGACCCTTCATTTGCAGGTTTGATGGCTTAAGTGTACTTGCTCCAGTCAAGTCGTAAGCCTCCAGGTTGCTCGTCTGACAAGTCACCAAATTGAATCTTACAGCCTGAGATAGGTAATAGAGACCAATGGGCATCAGTCATTTATATAACTGATACCAGTTGCACAAGAGGCATTCGGCAACAGTCGAGGGGGGGGGGGGCAAAGAATGCAAACATTTTTGTGTCCCTACTAAATGGATTGACTAAAGTTACTTGGTTATCATTTTGGTACAAAAGTCAAAATGTATGGGTATTTTGTTTGAAAAACAATTCTTTTGAAAAGTTAATCATCTGGTGTGATTATTTCAAAGAAACTACACTACACAGCAGCAAACTTTGTCAACACATCACATTTTGACATTTTCCACCTGTCATCAGCTCAATGGAGGTGTATACTGATTGCAGTGTTTCATTGTACTTTGTTCCTCAGTGTCTTAATTCAAGATTGTGGAATTGGGGATGAGCATTCATGCCAGATTCGAATGAAGGTGTACCTGGTCATGCTCTGCACAAGTTCTGGATAGGTCTCCAATGCTTCTTGGTCTTTGTACAACTCCAGCACCTGTTCCTCAGACAGAACAAACTCCCTCTCAAGTGTGATGATGAAATCAGCCTCTGTGATGGTCGTTAGAACCATTGCTAGGATGGGTGAGGATCAAATAACAGGACAACAAATAATTCAACTATAACCACAGTGTGACATTCTTTGGGTTTTTTTTTTTGGTGGGGTGGGGGGGGGTTTATGTTTGACCCATCAGCTTCGTATGGTTATCATCACCATCACAAGCGTTATGCAAGGTTCATGAACAAAACAAGCATAGATAGTGCTTGAAAATGCAAAGCAGGAGTGCTGCCTTTTGCTGGAATGCTAGTGCCCATTCTAAACAATCCTTAGGCCATTACAGGTTTGCTCATTGCTAAGTCAATGTGGATAAAGCTGTGGTCAAAACACCAAAAACAATAAATGCACAACCGAAACAATCGCCTCCTTTCCAAAACCATTCGTGTTTTTATATTTGTTTTCACAAAGATTGCAGAACTAAAACACACTTTTGCAAAACACTTAATACAAATCCCTACATTTAGCACAACATTAATGTGAGAGTTCATCGTTTTCTTATTGAATCCATATGTTTGCAAGTGAAAACAATCAATTCCAATATTGCATTAATTTACACTTCACGTGTGCAAATGCAAATTTTTCAATCATCTTTCAGACTTTAGTCATTAATAAAAGGGGCCAGAGATGAACTCAGTTGTGGGAGAGAAATGGAGCTGGTACGAGAGGGAAGACAAGCTGGAGCTCGAAGAGGCCGACATAGAGGACAAACACTTAATCTGTCAAATGAGATACGAGCAATTTCATCGAGTTGCGAGCTCGGGCAAACATGGAGGAAATATAACCATGTGTGCTGCCATTTCGAGAAATGGTGTAATCTCCGATAATGCCACCATAGGCTCATATAACACAGCACACCTGCTGGTATTCCTAAATTCAATGTATGAAAGTCTTATCCCCAGAAGAGAGTTTTGGAAGGGTTAGATCTGTTAAACTGTCATTGTATTGGACAATGCTGGGTTTCACCATTCTTCGCTTGTCTGAGGGTGGTTTGAAGCTCATGCACACTTCTCAATGGTGTTCGTCCCTCCCTACACTCCCTTCCTAAATCCCATAGAGTAGCAGTTTTTTTCCACCTGGTGCTGGAAAGTGTATGACATAATCCCCCATAAGCAGGCAGCACATCTCCAGGCAATGGAGGAGGCATGTCAATATATCACTCCAGATTTATGTCAAGGGTGGCTCTGCCATGCAAGGTGCTTTAAGGTCCCCTGACATGCAAAACTTTCTGGTTATTTATATATTAACTTGACCTTCCTCGTGAAGAAATCACCCATGTTTTTTTTTTTTTTTAAATAAAAAATGGGATAATTAGAGCAATATTTCCATCATTTCTGGTGCTTTTCACAACTTGCTATGCCCCACCCCTAAAAAAAAAGTTGACCAGCGAATCGCAGTCTTGACGTCACATACAGAAACTCACACAGAGTGGATTGACTCGAGATCTCTAGAGTCTAGAGTAGTCCGATAAATCCGTCGTCCGTCCGACTAGGCCGATAAATCTGACGTGCTGTAGCTTTCTTTTATTATTCTCTTTTCTTCATCGTGTGTGTCTGTGTCTGTGTCTGTGTCTGTGTCTGTGTCTGTGTCTGTGTCTGTGTCTGTGTCTGTCTGTGTCTGTCTGTGTCTGTCTGTCTCTGTCTGTCTCTGTCTGTCTCTGTCTGTCTGTCTCTGTCTGTCTCTCTCTCAGCCTGTGGCTGCTGGTTGCATCATTGGTTGGGACGCGGCTATGCCGCTGATGCAGAGTCCCCCTTACCAGTACACTGGTGCTCATTTTGCCGACCTCGGAAGGATGACAGGCTGAGTCAACCTCCTGGTGTATTTTAATTCAGCGGCCAATGAGGCTTGAACTCAGGGCCCGAGGATCCCAAGCCGCCACCCTCACCACCAAGCCAACACCAGGCTTATTATTTTATACTGGTGCTACATGACAACAGTAGGAACAAAATAAATAAAAATGCAACAGAACGTCAGATTTATCGGACAACTCGAGACAATTGTGTCACAAGGTGTGTTCTGCACACAAGTTTTCATCGTATCTGGACAGCGAGATTACTTCGTTTTATGCATGGAGAAACACGGCCGATGACATGCGCCGGCCTTGCTTGCGATTTATTCACCGCGGAGAACCATGCCCGCTGTGCTGCGCTGCGTTGGTCACGTCACCTCACTAAAATATTTCTGATATCGAGCAGTATGCAAGTCGAATTTACATTATTGAATTACGAATAGGATTTAGTCTAACAAGTTGTTATTGCCAAGTCTTCCTTCGATGTCCTCCCGATCATAATGAACGCTGGGAATTTCATCGCCATTTTCCTCTGCTTGTCCTGCTTCGGGCTCGAACTGCTAAGGCCGTATTTCATTTCCAGTTGCCTGAACTTCACCTCCCACGACTACGTTATCCGACAATTCTCCATGTGATTCAGACCAAAATCCTTCATTTCTCTCACACTCATTGTCGTTACCAGACAAGTGAAAGTCCATGCTATCCATTATTCAAAACCAAATGTTCGATTTTTTAAAGCAGAAATGAACGAAGCGATTGAGTCGACCAATCAAATGTGGAAACACACAAAAAGCCAATAGAATCGTGTAGACCACCAACCCGAGTAATTTACGTGCAGCCTTTGTAATCCTGTAGTTGACGTCATGTGGGTTACGCCCCTTTCAGGAGAATTTTTAGGGGCGTTCCCGAAGAAGTTTTTTTTTTTTAACTTTACAGAATGAGTATTGTGAAAAGCATTGTCAGATCTGAAATCACGATGAAAAACTCCTATAGGACATATATAAAGGAAATTTCAGTACTTTTGCGTGTCAGGGGACCTTTAAATTAAAAAAAAATTAAAAACTACATTTCTCCCTGCATACCCAAAGGTCCTGATCCTTCTTCTTTTTCTTCTTCTTCCTACTTCTGCCAGCACACCATCTTTATTCTACTTGAGCTGACACATTGGCTATTTCCTTCATAGATTTATTCCAACAACCTTCTATTCCTGAATCTTACCTATTCTTCAAAAATCCATCAAAAAATAAAAATCTTCCTTGTATCCTTTCTATCTATACACCTCCTGTAACCACGTACGTATCTCTCCACCCTCTTCCTGATATTTTTCATCGACCCATCGGCTTCACTCTGCGTTTATCGTTCCAAATTCACCATACACCTCCACGATTTTACTTCAACCTTCCCTTTTCCGAATGTTATGCAATCCTTATTTAAAATAAATTAATTCACTCTTGACAAAACACCTCCCAAAGCCACGTGCTTTCCCCCGTAACCACGTGATCTGTTTCCACCCTCAAGACGTCTCTGACTCCCAAGTAGCTCTCCCTGGTTACTTCCTCCTCCGGTATGACAGACCTGAGCCTCGTCCTGGTGGAGGAGTTGCTCTCTTCATCAAAGACTATGCCTCACTCTCCATGCACCACCCTCACTCCCCCACACCCCCAGGAATACCTCTGACTACAGCTTCCCTCCACTCCCACCTAATGTTTATATGTGTCCTGTACCATCCACCAAACAGTGATGACTCTATTTACACCTCACTATCAGAAAACATGAACCAACTTCTATATATATCTTCTTCTTCTTCTTTCGGCTGCTCCCGTTAGGGGTCGCCACAGCGGATCAACCCTATGATCCGCATAGTGATTTGGCACATGTTTTACGCCGGATGCCCTTCCTGACGCAACCCTGGTCGCCTCTTACGACACAGGGATATGGTACACCTATTTTAACCGGGGTATACACCGGCCCAGTATACTGGTACTCATTTCGCCGACCTCGGAAGGATGACAGGCTGAGTCAACCCCCTGGTGTATTAATTCAGTGGCCCAACGGGGCTTGAACTCAGGACCTTTTGGATCCCAAGCCGCTGCCCGAACCACTGCGCCAACACCAGGCTCCAACTTCTATATATCTATATCTATCTCTATCTCTATCTCTATCTCTATCTCTATCTCTATCTCTATCTCTATCTCTATCTCTATCTCTCTCAAATGTGGTGACTTCAATTGTCATCATGCCAGTTGGCTTGGTGTGGATACTTCTCTCACCTGTCATGGCACTTCAGCAAAAGCTTTCTGTGACTCAATCGGTCAATTTCCCGATCATTGGGATCTCAACCAATGGTACTCCATCTCTTCTGGATCTGATTTTGACAAATTTCCCTGAAAATATCTGCTGTTCTTCCTCCGCTCCAATCGATTCTGCTGACCACGTGCTTGTCAAAGTGGACATCTCTCTGGCTGTTAGCAGAGAACCACCTCAGCGCCGTCGAGTCTGGCATTTCACTCAAGCCGACTGGCAGGGTCTCCAAGCAGCCATTAAACTTCGAGACTGGTCGCCCATCGCTACTTTCTCCAACATCAACTCATCATGGGAATTCTTTCAAAGAAAGTTGCTCTCCCTCATGCACAGATTTATCCCCTCTCGTCTTCAGTTGTCCTACCCTTCCTCCCACCCTTGGTTTACTGAAGCAGTTGGCCTGAAACAACTTGCCTTTGCCTCATGGATAGAAAACCCAACTGAGGGTAATCTCAGTTCCTTCCATAAAGCTCGGAACAGGTGTGTATATACCCTCAGGAGAGCCAGAAAACAACATCTTTCTAAGCTTAAGTCTGAACTCTCAAACCTCTCTCCCTCCTCGAAATCCTGGTGGCATCTAATAAAATCTGTTTCTGGTGTCTGTTCCCCCTCCATCCCCTCCCTTACCACAAATGGCTGCACTGCAGATACCGCACGTGAAAAGGCTGAATGCCTAAACTCGGTGTTTGCATCAAAATCTTGTGTCCGAAACCCATCACTTTCTGTACCCACCTTAGCCAGTCGCACACAGCGAGCTGTCCATGAACTCTGTGTCCTTTTCGTCTGAAAAAGTGGAGAGCTTGCTGTCAAACCTTGACTCAGATTCTGCAATCGGTCCAGACGGCATCAGCCCCCGTGTCCTAAAAAACCTTCTCCTCTGCTCTTGCTCACCCTCTGTCTGTTCTATTCACCCTCTCATTTGATCAAGGTCATCTGCCATCTGCTTGGAAATCAGCAAACATTACTGCCCTGCATAGAAAAGGTGCAAACACAGATCCCTGCAACTACAGACCAATCAGCCTTCTGCTAATCATCAGCAAGGTTATGGAATCCATAATCCCTAACCCTAACATTAAATCCTTCCTCTTCTCCAATGGCTTGATTTCTGATCATCAATTTGGTTTCAGACCAGGTCACTCTACCCTGGATATTCTGCTTCTGCTCTCCCAACAATGGAGGGAGGTCCTCAATGCCAGACATGAAATCAGAGCTATATCCCTCGACATATCGCGTGCTTTTGACACGGTCTGGCACCCTGCCCTGCTCACCAAACTCTCCTCCTATTTTATCCAAGGCCATCTCCACTCATGGTTCAAAGACTTCCTCTCATGCCGTAGCAAACGTGTGGCCCTAACCCTAAATGGAGTTCATTCATCCCCTCTTCCTGTCCAGGCTGGAGTTCCTCAAGGCAGCGTTCTGGGCCTTGTTCTTTTTCTGGTTTTCATCAATGATCTCTCCGACTTTCTGGAAAATCCTCGTTATCGCTTTACTGATGATTCCACCCTCTGCCATACCACCTGTCATTCCTCAGACCAGCAAGCAGCAGCTGCTTCACTCTCTGCAGATGTGGGCAAAATCACAAACTGGTCCAACAGGGGGAACATGCCTTTCAATCAGGACAAATCTCACACTCTCACTTTGTTTCTCCAAAAGGACTGTTTGGTACCCCCCCCCAACCTACTTTCTTAACAATCCTCTGGAAGAATTCCTTTCCTTCAAGCTTCTGGGTCTCACCATTTGACAAGATCTTTCCTGGGAATGCCACATTTCCAACCTGGCCTTCAAAGCCAGTCGCCGACTGGGAATCCTCCGTCGTGCAAACTCCTTCCACGGCCCACCTGAGCTCCTGACGCCAAAGCTTTCGTCCACAGTCTGATTAAGTACTGCTCTCCCCTCTGTGCTGGTGCTCCTGCCTCCCACCTTTCTCGGCTTCACGCTGTTGAAACCAAGGCATTTTGGATCATGGGTATCTCCCGCGATGAAGCTGAGTTTTTGGGTCTCTCTCTCTCACCGCAGGCAGGCCGGTGGTCTTTCTGTCTTCTAACGTCTCCTCACCAGTCTCGCCCTGTCTGCGATTTGTCTCCACCATATTTCCGCAGGGCGCTCAAGGTCCGCCAACAACCCCCTTCTGGTAAAACTACAAAAAATCACGAATCACTGCTCACCTTCACTCTTTCATTCCTCTTTTTCCCCCACCTTTGCAATAAACTCTCTCACTCTGTTCAATCCCATTCTTCCCTCCAGGCCTTCAAAACAGCTGTTCACCACCACCTCTTATCCAAATCCCCCATCCAAATCCTCGATCTTTTCTGCCCCCGTTAATCCACCCTAAACCCAACTCCTTCAAATTCCCTGCTTTCCTTCCTGAAAGTCCCTGTAATATCCATCTTGTACACCCAATGTTCCCTGCCCCATCCCTCCCCCTTCCACAGATCTCCTAATGTCTCTGTCTCTATCGAGTGCAGCCTGTGCCTGCTGGTTGCATCATTAGTTGGGAGGCGGCTATTCCGCTGATGCAGTGTCCCCCTTTCCAGTACACTGGTACTCATTTTGCCGACCTCGGAAGGATGACAGGCTGAGTCAACCTCCTGGTGTATTAATTCAGCGGCCAACGGGGCTTGAACTCAGGACCCTAGGATCCCAAGCCGCCACCCTAACCACGAAGCCAACACCAGGCTTCCTAATGTCTCTGTTCCCCACTGTTTTGTCCTTCCCACTCCCACCCCTCTTGTCTCATGCCCCCCACCCCCCCCCACCTCGCTGTGCGTTGTGTGTTCGCTCTCATACGAGCCTCAACAAGGTATACAAAAAAGACAAATTTGAACCCACAACCTCAGGAATACCACCAGGTCAATCTCCCCATATCGAAGCCATGTGTTTTCTATATCCTCATGAAAGAAGACATTGATGAACCAAATGTCTGTGGAGTAGAAAGGTGTATTTACTATTGAGCTGGCAACCCATCCAACAAAAGACAATATTTCAATGAAAAGTGAAATCTGTTTGATTGTGGCCAATGAGAATTCTATTAAAAGAAATTACCTTTCTTGTATAGTAGCTGTGGACGGATGATGGCTAGGGTCTTTTCCAGTGGCACTACTTCTGGAGAGCATCTCTTCCCAGACATGGCAAGTGAAGGAAAGAGGAGGGCTATTTCCCGAGCAGCTTGTGTGATACTTGTGCTGCCATGCACAGCGTTCGCCATGCTATCAGTTCCATACTGAGCACGTAGACTACAAAAGAGATTACATGCCCTCCATTACACAATTGAGTATGTCCTTCACGAAATATCGGTTTCACATTCAACTGACATGACAAAACAATCCAAATGCTTTTCCTCCACCTTACATTCTGAAGGCTTGGCTCATTGGAAACAAAAACATTTTGAAATGTTTTGTAATCCCATAGTAATATTAAAAAATAATATAAGATTGATCAGCAGCTCTTTTTTTGTGTGGTGGAATTACATTATCAGATATAACTAGAAGGGCACTCGGTGGAGCGCATACCTCCGCCACGTAATGCCTGATCCATGAGAACATATCAGGCCCAATACATTTTTGAAATATCATGCCATACAATACCATATCGTTTTTGGCCCTATCTCTCAATGGTGAAGAATAACTTTAAAAATTAAATAACTCGCATCCAGATCCGGATTCGGATCTTCACTAAAATCGAATAATTTCATGTCAAACACCCAACCTGTCCACAAAATTTCATCTGGACACATCCACAACTTTTTGAGATATCCTGCACACAAACAAACAACAGACAGGGGTGAACACATAACCTCCTTCACCTTCGGTGGTGGAGGTAACAAAGAAAAAATAAACCCCACCTAAAATGTGTGCATGCATTCGTGAGATTACCATTTATTGTAACCTTTTAAGATACAATATTGAGCCCTCAAAGGATAGTGTAAAGGTAGGCACACTCGCCTTTGAGCTGCTTATCCCTGGGCCCAAATTTGTTTTGTATACAGGACAATTCATCAATGTGTGTGCCATTCATCATGGACGTTAAGCTGTAGGATCCTCTCCAAGAACTACGAGTTGGTGGATGTTAAAGATCTCACTGTATCTACCATGAAGAATAGGCGAGTTATCGGCAGTAGCCTGAACAAATTATAAATTCCTTCCCCAACCACCTTTACTTAAATATCAAGCCTGACCAGACTGTTCGTAAAAGACTTGGACCAAAAACGTTCGCCGGCAGACCCCCCACGAAGGTGGGAATAATTGGGGCCATTGTAGTCAGAGTAGTAGTCATACTCTAATCCCTAAGCTTTATTCACGAACTGCTTGCACAATTCATTGATTACATTCGGCATTACTCTCTCGATCGCAAGTGGTAGAATGCGACCACCACTTGCTGACACATTAAGATTTACTGTAACCCACTGTGATGTAAGTCAGGTCAGGTTCGATCTGTGACCTGCTACAGGTACCATGTAAACCTGTACTAACCTGTTCCATGGTCGGGTTGTCGGCGACTAAACCGTCTCCCCAACCAGGTTTTCTGGTGAGGAGGGTGTTTGGATATGGACACCCAGCAGGATTAAAAACAAAACCTGTCAAAGGGCGGAGGAGCTCCTTGTGAGCCAATGGCCATCCATATCTAGTGCCCAACTGTGTCTGCGGACGTCCTCCTGCAGTTGGGTTACTTCTTATTAGGAGGTTGGTGGCAGGATTTGCACTCCGGCCACCGTAAAACCCTTCATTCCGCAAAACACAAAAACGCAAAAAGATCTGAAAACCCACTCCGTGGGAGTACCTCCTGTGCAGCTTCCCTTCACAGGGCAGCTCACCGGATGACGGGATTGGGGCAAAGCCTTCGGGACCCCCATTCTTTGATAGGAGGGAAACCATGGGGTAACATCCCTGGGTCAGATTGCGGGAGAGTGTGTCGGAGTGGTGCTGAGGTGTCGTCCACCAGACGGTGGTCTCCTTGGGTTAACCTGAGGCGGTCCCTTCGGGTGGGTGCCTGGAATGTCCTATCCCTAAGAGAGGATGATCACCTGTCTCTGTTATCATCTGAGCTCAAGCGTTTGGACATCGGGATTGCAGCTCTCTCTGAGGTTCGGAGACCGGATTGCGGCGAGATAATGGTGGGTGGTTACACCTACTATTGGTCTGGTCGCTCTGATGGTTACCATACCCAAGGAGTTGCTGTAGCTGTGTCCAATAAGCTGACCCCAATGATAATTGAGGTAACACCGGTCAACGAGCGTATCATGAGATTAAGGATTAAGGATAAGGGATCTGTGGCATCCATGTCGAACTTCTCAAGGCTGGTGGAAATGCTGCACTCGTGTCATTGCATGCAGTTTTGTGCTCTGCCTGGAACACAGGCATCATCCCAACTGACTGGAAGAGGGGCCTTGTTGTCCCTCTCTGGAAAGGGAAGGGTGATCGCCAAGACTGCAACAACTACCGAGGGGTGACGCTGCTCTCAGTGCCGGGCAAGGTCTTTGCTCGGATAATTCTTGACAGGGTTCGCCACCATCTGCTTGAGCACCAGCATCCATAGCAGTCAGGCTTTACACCAAAGAGGTCAACGATTGACCGTATCCTTGCTCTTCGTGTCCTCACCGAACGCAGACGAGAGTTTCGGCAGGGGCTGCTTGCAGCCTATGTTGATCTCTGTAAAGCGTTAGATTCAGTGAATCGGGATGTCCTCTGGAGGATTCGTGGTCTTCGTGGGGTGCCACCAAAACTGATCGATCTGATGTCTGAACTCTACTCTGGTACTGAGAGTGCTGTGAAGTGTGGTGGTACCATCTCTGACTTATTTCCAGTTGTTACTGGAGTTCGTCAGGGATGTGTACTTGCCCCCACACTTTTCAGCACTTGTATGGACTGGATTTTAGGGAGGATGTCGGAGAGATCAAGTTGCGGTGCATCGTTTGGGAATGTCAAGATCTCGGACCTTGATTTTGCAGATGATGCAGTCATCTTTGCGGAGACTTTAGACATCCTTTTGGGGGCCCTCGAGGTGCTGAATGAGGAGTCGGAGCCGCTGGGATTACGGGTTTCTTGGGTCAAAACTAAGATCCAGGCTTTCGGTGACATCTTGGATGCTGCTGTCCTGTCTGTGTCTGTTTGTGGTGAGGATGTTGAGGTCGTGGAGAGATTCACTTACCTTGGCAGTGATATTCATGTCTCTGCTGGCTGCGAGTCAGAGGTCAATAGACGTCTGGGTCGGGCCTGGGGAGTCATGGATTCACTGGATCATGGGGTGTGGCGCTGCCGGTACCTGTGCGGGAGGACGAAAGTCCGAGTCTTCAGGTCCTTGGTACTTCCAGTCTTGCTCTATGGATGCGAGACTTGGACTCTGACCAAGGATCTGAGACGGAGACTTAATTCCTTTGGTACCAGGTCTTTTCGGAGAATCCTTGGCTATCGCTGGTCGGATTTTGTGTCCAACGAGCGGTTGCCGAGAGAGACTCGGATGAGATTTGTTACCTGCATAGTCCGTGAGCGTCAGTTGCGGCTGTATGGACATCTGGCTCGTTTTCCTGACACTGATCCTGCTCACCAGATTCTCTCAGCGAGGGAGTCTCATGAGTGGAGGAGGCCAGTGGGCCGACCACGTGCCTCATGGTTGCAACAGGTTGACCATCATCTCAAGGAGATGGGGATGGGCCTGGCATCTGCCTGGGGGATGGCCAGACGGAGGCCCCTGGAGTACCGGCGGAAAGTGGACGCAGCGACGCGCTGTTCTGGCACATGCTCTCATACCTGACCTGACTGTCCCCATCCCCTCTTCCACACAACCCCTTGGGGAACCCTGTGTAGCCATGGGGTTAGATTATTGATAGGGAAACACGCTCGGGGTGAATTTGGTACGCATGGCTGCAGAAGTCTGGAAATTTCCAGGATTTGAAAGAAATCTTCATTTGGCCCATGTTTGGTGTGCTCCCACAGAGCAAATGACTTTGGTGCATAAATCTGCCCAAGGTGATGACTTGGTCAGGTTGTAACATAACAACCTTGCCATTGACTCCCATGTTCAGCTTTTCTTTTCCTGCCCTTGTGTCATGACCAGGTACTATGACTTTCACCAGAAGAATGGTTAGCCTGTTCTGCTCGGCAAGAAAGAATTATTCTTGGACCACAAACATATGATGTAAACAGTAGGACTGCAATTAAATATCTCCAGAAACATGTGGAGCAAACAAAACTTACAGCACATCCTTTTCAACTTTTGCACTTCATCAAATGCTCCATAACTAAATGGATTGTGATTTATCATAGTAATGCACTTTTAACACCTCATCAGTTCGAGACTTGTGCCATTCAGTTATCTCTCCCCAGAAAAACCTCCACTAGTAGCCTCTTTGAGGTAAAAAGGAACATAATACTGCAAAGATGTGACCACTGCCATCGAGTAGAACAAATAGTTCGTGACCGTGATGTGGACATTCCTCATTTTAATAGTACTTACCTCATTGGTTGCTCCTCCAGAGCCAAGTTTGGGTCGGAAGGTCCCATCAGAGATTGCAAAATTGATATTGCATCACCTTCATCACATGAACTGCTCAGCGCAAGCATCAGAGATGGTCCACTCGTCATAAACTGCACCAGCTCCAAGAACCTCTCCTAATGTAGCACATGACAACATATAGTAAAGTGAATACGACTCCCCAACAATTTACCTTGGGTCACATAGTGAAGCTGTTGTTGCACTGAGGTGTTCATCATTCTGTCCATAGGACAGTTGTGGATCAGGTAAACACTTTTAGTGCTTGGGCAGGTGAAGTGCAATTTGTTATACAAAGAACTTTAACACAAGAGGAGGGCATTTTTCACCCATCATACATGCGCTATATCAATTAGCTTATCGACCACAAGGGGGTGGGAGAGATTGCAGGATAAGGGTGAGGACAGGAAGGCAGGCACAGTGACATTACCTGTGACACACTGTTACAGATCAATAATATAAGCCACATAATTGGAACTATTAGCCTGGTGTTGGATTCGTGGTTAGGGTGGCTGGCTTGGGACCTTAGGGTCTTGAGTTTGAGCTCTTGTTGGGTGTTGAGTTAGCCTATCATCCTGCTGAGGTTGACAAAATGAGTACCAGCTTCCTGGGGTAATAACCGTTCAGGGTAACCTGTGTTGGAGTGGTGACCCGTCCAAGACTGTACTCCTTGCCAATGAAACTGCCTTGGCAGCCCTATGTGCCTTTATGGCACGAAAGGAGTGGTATTACATGAGATAAGTCATGAGTTAATTAAAAACTGCATTGAAACCTGGCATGTGTAACTTTGGAGATTTTTTAAAGCATTGAACCTGGTATGTGTAACTGGGGGATTTCAAAATCATTGAGTGTTTCTTTTAAAATCATTGTGATGGAATCTTATTGAATGGTATTTGTGTTTGAAAGGTAGACAGTAGGGTTTAATACATTACTTATTAAATATCCTGTTTTATGTCATACGCTGGTTTCACATGTTAAACAATCGATGGGACACACTGTGGTTTGCAGTTTTTCGGGTAACTTTGGCAACCCCTCTGGGTAACTGGTGCACTCGCTTCGGGACATGGAGGCAGCACGTAATGCACACACACACACACACACACACACACACACACACACACACACACACACACACACACACACACACACACACACACACACACACACGCTTTGAGGCCTGGGAGAGTTCCGTTCCATCTTCTGAAACCGCATGTAGAGATAACAACACACACACGCATCCCGAGAATAAACCTAGCGAGACGAGGAGGAAGTAACGGCCTGATGGAACTCAGCCAAGTGCACAAATTGACAACTGTAGGATTGGCTGAATATGTGAAAAGTGCAACAGACTACCGACTCCTATTTGTAAGCAAAAACGAAGACAACAAACCAGAGAAGGTATCCCTAACGCACTGAGCAAAAAATTTCCAAAGATATGTGCGAATAGAATATGCCACACAAGAACCTGAAACAATGATTACAGCCCCAACAATTGCAAAAAAGCAAAATATAAAATGGAATATCAACAGATAAACACTGACATTTGGGAAAATGACAAAAGAGCTGGAAGGTATTTAAAAAAAAAAAAAAAAAAAAAAAAAGACAGTTGGACAGGTTGGGAATAGACAAAGAAGTGTCTTTGGAATGTCGAAGAGGTCAGCTCAACTGGGATGGAGAACGAATCATTATAAATGCCCAAGACCAAGGACACTACACCAATGGCTTCAAGAAAATGGTGGGACTGAGTCAATCGGACAGGTGTATGTTCTGCAAGGTAGAAACAGAAACCAAGAGCCACCTCCTATCAGGATGTAAAAAAAACTCATGTAAGAGCAAAACTCATACCCAAAGGCACAATAAGGTATGTGGAATAATCCACCGGCACATCTCCAAAAGTCTCAATGTTCCAGTTCCAGAAAACTCATGGAAGCATGAACCAAAAGCAGTCACTGAAAACATGGAAGTAATACTCACATGTGACCTAATAATCCCATCGATTGTAAACACAGAAAACAAACCATTGCAACTGGATATAGTATTGAGTTACAAAAAGGATAAGAAGGCATTGCTGATTGAGGTGTCAGTACCAAGCGATTTTGACCTAAACAATGCAGAAATCAAGAAAATACCCAAATATCAAGATTTAAAAAATGAAGTGAAAAGATCCTGAAACCTGAAGAGTGCCAAAATTGTACCAGTGATTACACTGAACAACAAATTTCAATTTTTTTTTTTTACTGGAGATGTGTAAAGTGATTAAGACTAATTTGGGTACGCTGATTTCAAAAATCATAACCGTTTTGCTGTATCACGTCAGGATTTTCAGGAACAGAAATATTCCCATTGCCTAGAAGTCAGGATTTCAATGAAATTTACATATGTCTTTAACATGTCTATTTCGTACAATTGTTGTTAACTTGTGTTATATTTCTTTCTTTCAGATAAAGATGAGTAGGCGTTCCTGTACCAATCATCCTGACAACTTCTGTTATGTCTGTGGTCGGTATACCAAAAAAGATCAACAGCGAAGTATATCTACAGCAATGAAAATGAAGGCCGCCTACTTTCACTACTTCGGGTGTAAGGTGGGGGACCAAGAACAGAGCTGGGCACCACACATCTGCTGCACAAGCTGTCACACAACCTTGACTCAGTGGTTGGTGGGCAAGCGCGCGAGCATGCCATTTGCGGTGCCCATGATATGGCGTGAGCCGCAGAATCATCATGATGATTGTTATTTCTGCTGCACAAGCATCGCCGGCTTCAACAAGAAGAATAAAGGTCACATCAAGTACGCTGACTGTGTCTCTGCTCGTAAACCTGTGCCTCATGATGACGAGAACCCCGTTCCAACACCTCCAGCTGATCAGAACATAGCTGTAAGCAGTGGTGAAGAGGATGGTGATGATGAACCTTTGAACCCGACACTCAAGAATCACACCTTCTGAACCAGGGAGACTTAAATGATCTTGTAAGAGATCTCTCGCTGTCAAAGGCGAAGGCAGAGCTGCTTGGATCAAGGCTGCAGCAGTGGAATCTACTTGAACCTAACACCAAGATATCCTTGTTCAGAGCACGTCACAGAGACATGGCTGAGTTCTTTGAGATGGAAGACACGATGACATTCTGCAGTGACATCAACGGTCTGTTGAAAGAACTTGGGTGTGATCACGATCCTGCAGACTGGCGCCTCTTCATCGACTCGGGGAAGAACAGCTTGAAGGCTGTTTTGCTCCACAATGGCAACGAGAAACCATCAGTCCCACTGGCTCACGCGTTCGGCATGACAGAGACCTATGAGACTATGCGGCAGCTGCTCGATTCCATCAAGTACAATGACTTCAACTGGCACATCTGCGGAGACTTGAAAGTGGTGGCGCTGTTGTTAGGGCTGCAGTCAGGCTACACGAAATACATGTGCTTCCTTTGTCTCTGGGATAGCAGAGACGATAAGAATCACTGGACGAAGAAATATTGGGAAGAGCGAAAAGAGCATGTACCTGGTCGACACAACGTGAAGCATGTCGCCCTTGTCGACCCAGCCAAGGTTTTCCTTCCACCACTCCACATAAAGCTCGGCTTGATGAAAAGTGGCAACACCTTGTCGGAGGCCAAGATCAAGGCTGGTGTCTTTGTTGGACCGCAAATCCGACAGATTATGAAGGACGAAACTTTTCCGACAACTCTAAACCCCAAAGAGCTGGCAGCGTGGAGGAGCTTCAAAGCTGTGACGGACAACTTCTTGGGGAACGAGCGCGCGGACAACTATGAAGAAATAGTGCAGCAGCTGCTGGAGTCCTTCAGGAAACTTGGCTCCAGGATGTCCCTGAAAATCCATTTCCTACACCAGCACCTGAACTTCTTCCCTGACAACTTGGGAGCAGTCTCGGACGAGCACGGCGAGCGATTCCACCAAGAGATTTCACTCATGGAGACGCGTTACCAAGGGCGGCACAACCCGAACATGATGGGCGATTTCTGCTGGTTCCTGCATCGTGAAACTGACACAGAGCAGCACAAACGCAAAGCCAAATGCCTAAAGCATTTTTAATTACATTCTAGTGGAGTTTTTCTGTAATTTCTATAATTTTGAAGCATTCATGATGAAATAAATGAATAAATGAATTTTTGTAAATTTCATTGAAATCCTGACTTCTAGGCAATGGGAATATTTCTGTTACTGCAAATCCTGACGTGATACAGCAAAACGGTTATGATTTTTGAAATCAGCGTACCCAAATTAGTCTAAATCACTTTACACATCTCCAGTAAAAAATTTTTGTTGTTCAGTGTTATTGGAGAAACGTGAATGATGAAGAACCTGACACAGATCCTAAAAACCATCCCTGGGAATATTACTGCAAAAGAACTGCAGTTGGAAGCTATCCGGGACTCAATGTCGATCCTGAAAAGAGCCCTCGGAACAAAACTTTGACAACAAGTACACTTCACAAATTGGTCCATGATTCGTGATCCCTGACTGAAACGGAGGTGGTTACTTCGAGACCTGGGATGACTCCATTCCACCTTCTGAAATTTGCATATGGAGATAACGATGAATAACACACAACACACGACACACACCAGATATAAAAATAAAGCATTTAGGAATGTAAAGTGGAGAAAAGTATTCACGGGTATACTTGACAGTAAATATGGACTCTGACTAAATCATTCGAGTGGACACATTTGCTGTCTTGGCATTTTTATAAGTACATCTATGTAGTCATATGTGCGTATGTAAAAAAAGGACAAAATCAAGTGATCAATCTTCCGCCACAGCACACCTCATTCGCACGATGTGAGTACAACTGTTTAACCTGTTCTTCTGTCAGTGTTGTCTCGAGCTTTCTGTTGACCTTTAGACCAGCCTCCTCCATCTGTGCAAAACGGCAGCAGAAACTTGAGTGCATTTGGTGTTTAGGGAGGGTGGAAGTTGGTGGGTAGTTTATCGAGGAGGGAAAAATAAAAACACCTTCAATTTACAAACCATTGGAGGCAGTGAGTACAGACTGGGTAGGTTGGAACCTTAAAGTAGTAGATGCGATCATGCAGTACATGTTAAAAATAACAGTGATGACAAATCGTTAGATATGGCCATGATGGGCAATTCTCAGCACATCAGGAGTGGAGAGGTTAACAGAGAGATAAACACTCACCTTTACCACCAGGTCCTCTGCATCTCCCAGTGCAACCACATCTGGTTTGATAATTGCCACCACATATGGATGGTCGCCACCTTCTGCAGGTGAAGGATCTGATGCTTCATCAACTTACTCACCGCAATCAATAAGGAATCGATA
Organism: Eptatretus burgeri; assembly: GCF_056783735.1. Classification (NCBI taxonomy): domain Eukaryota; kingdom Metazoa; phylum Chordata; class Myxini; order Myxiniformes; family Myxinidae; genus Eptatretus; species Eptatretus burgeri. The sequence goes on from NC_140973.1 coordinate 24,912,425, forward strand.
TCACAAAATCTCAACTGTACAATGTGTGGCAATAAAGTTCAAGAGTGAAATTGTATAATTAGAGGTCAAAGGTCAGACACTGCTTTGTTTTTTTTTTGCATGGCAGTACTTCACATACAGACATGTTGGTGTGACCTTTTTGTCAAAGCATCAGGATCCAATTCTCAGCAAGGAATACCAGCTTGATCAGTCACCGTTTGAGCTCTCCTTCCTTGTTTTGGTTCACGAGTCAGTAAGTGACCACTATATTCGTTATTGGTGTGTGTCTGTTGGGTAGTCGATCTAGTCGGAAACAAATTTTTTTCAAAAAATTTTTTTTTGAAATTTGTTCTACCCTTATTATCAGTATTTCCGTCGATATGTTGGGTGGTCGATCGAGTCGAAAAAAAAAAATTTCAAACAAAAATATTTTTTGAAATTTGTTCTACCCTCATTATCACTTTTTCCATTGATATGTTTGTCTGTCCCTCTGTTTGATCCAGTGCTCCATTAATAAAATGGCGATTTCGATGAAACTTGGTTGGTCGGTTCATACCATGACCAAGTTGTGTGCAAATGAGAACCGTTGCTATGGACACCACCGTTGCCTAGCAACGGGACTTTGAAATTTTTGAAAAATCATAAAAAAAAATATTTTTTTGAAAATCAAAAATCGGGCCATGAGCGACTGTGGGCAGTACATTCAGCCATATTGTCAAAAATTTCCAGCCGGATCCTATGAAAACTGTCGGAGAAGATAGACTTTGAATGAACCCTGGTCGAAAACAATAAAAAAACGAAGTTCGTTATATCTCAGAGACTGAGTCCGATATACATGAAACTCGTATGGTAGGTTCATGGTATGTCCGAGTTATGTGTGAGAAAACCGTTGCTATGGACCCCTCCGTTGCTGAGCAGCGGCCGAAATACCTCTAAATGTGGGGGTATTTTAACGAAAAAACAATCTGCAGCATTAACCCTTGAAGCTAGAATCATGAATTTTCTTGTGCTTCATCCTCAGGTCATTCCCCATCGAACGGGCCCATCGTGTCATGTTCTATTGGGTAGTCGACTACCCATGTCTGCCTACCGGCTTGTCTGTTCGGTCCAGTGCTCCATTAATACAATGGCGATTTCGATGAAACTTGGTTGGTAGGTTCACACCATGACCTAGTTGTGTGCAAATGAGAACCATTGCTATGGACCCATCCGTTGCCGAGCAACGGAGCTTTGAAATTTTCAAAAAAAATCTCAAAAATTAATTTTTTCGAAAATCAAAAATCAGGCCATGAGCGACTGTGGGCAGTACATTCAGCCATATTGTCAAAAATTTCCAGCCGGATCCTATGAAAACTGTCGGAGAAGATAGACTTTGAATGAACCCTGGTCGAAAACAATAAAAAAACGAAGTTCGTTATATCTCAGAGACTGAGTCAGATACACATGAAACTCGTATGGTAGGTTCATGGTTTGTCCGAGTTATGTGTGTGAGAAAGAACCATTGCTATGGACGCTTTTGTTGGTAGTAACAGCTGAAAAACGACTAAATTCGACTTGATCGACTACCCATGTCCGCCTACCGGCTTGTTGGGTAGTCGATCTAGTCGAAAAAAAAAAAGATTCCAAAAATGTTATTTTTGAGATTTGTTCTCCCCTTATTTTATCAGTATTTAAAATGGCGATTTCAGTTAATACAATGGCAATTTCGATGAAACTTGGTTGGTAGGTTCATACCATGACGTAGTTGTGTGCAAATGAGAACCGTTGCTATGGACACCACCATTGCCTAGCAACGGGACTTTGAAATTTTTGAAAAATCATAAAAAAAATAATTTTTTCGAAAATCAAAAATCGGGCCACGAGCGACCGTGGGCAGTACATTCAGCCATATTGTCAAAGATTTCCAGCTGGATCCTATGAAAACTGTTGGAGAAGATAGACTTTGAATGAACCCTGGTCAAAAACAATAAAAAAAAGAAGTTCGTTATATCTCAGAGACTATGAGTCAGATATACATGAAACTGGTATGGTGGGTTCATGGAAATGTCCTAGCTATGTGTGAGAAAGAACCGTTGCTATGGACCCCACCGTTGCCGAGCAACGGTCGAAAAACCTCGAAATGTGGGGGTATTTTAACGAAAAAACAATCTGCAGCATTAATCCTTGAGCAAGAATAATGAATTTTCTTGTGCTTAATCCTCAGGTCATTCCCCATCGAACGGGCCCATCGCGTCAGGTTCTATTGGGTAGTCGACTACCCATGTCCGTCTACTGGCTTGTCTGTCTGTCTGTCTGTCTGTCTGTCTGTCCCGAGCATAGCTCCGTCGGTTTTGATCCGATCCCGATAAAATTTTGGTGGGAGGTTTATATCATGATCTAGTTGTGTTTCCCTGAAAATGGGCATGGTGCGCCCATTATGGGCAAAGCCACGCCCAAAAAACATGTGTTTTTAGGGGGTAGCCAATTTCAATTTGCATCTTCTCCGAGGGGGTTTGTCGAATCTGGAAGGGGTTTCGGTATTTGGTTAGCCCAATGGCAACTGCATAGCCCCAGAGCTCGTTTTTTTCATTTTCATCCCAAGGTCAAGGTCACAAGATCACGAACTTAGAAAATTGCGAATTTTGACATACAAATCCATCTTTTCCGAGGGGATTTGTCGAATCTGGCAGAGGATTCGGTATTTGGTTAGCCCAATGGCACCTGCATAGCCCCACGGAGCTCGATTTTTCATTTTCCCCAAGGTCAAGGTCACGAACTTAGAAAATTGAGAATTTTGACATAAAAATCATACGACCACCCAAACTTTGAGAGCTAGGATGACAATATTTTTTTATGCATAATCTTGAGGTCATTCCCCACCTTAAGTCTTGAAACCATTTTGCTCTATCTCGAACACCTTGCTCGTGGCACCCCCTTCAAATTTGTTTTTACGCTGATTTCATAAAAGTATGGATAATCCTCGGAGTGCGAAATGCTATATAGCCAATATGACGTTATATTGTTCCTGGAATGTTCCAAAGGAAGTTTTGCACCAAAGGTCATAATCCTTGACTTTTGACCTTTAAAGTTCACAAAGATCAAATTTTCAAAGTTGTGGGAATCAAACCGGGTTTTCGACCTTCTTCGACGAACTAACTCCAATAAGCTATAGCACGTATCCTGTTTCCTTATTTTAATGTCCACAACATTGTTTTGTGACCTTTAAAGGTTATGCAAAGGTCAAATTTTGAAAGTTGTTGAATGAAACCGGGTTTTGGACATTTTGCAGCTAATAACCTGTCACTCGTACCACATCATGTTGATCATTTTTATAACTTGGTCAAAAATTATCACATTGTCTCATCCTTGACTTCTGACACAATCTACATCGTCAAATACCGCTCGTGAACCATTGCCGTCTCCAGACTTGTCCTTGTCTAAAATCACGGCAACAAAAGGCCTATAAGTAGAAGACCACTGCGATCACTTTATGAATGTCGCCCTCCAGTATAACTGCAACTTTTAGGGGCGACTACCTTTTATTGGTTGGTGACAATATTCTGTCTACCAAGTGACGTCATGATAAGGACATGCAGAAGCTGGCACATTCAATGAAGGTAGGACATTTCAGATGCTGACACATCAGGCTTACTTAAAAACCTTCATTTCGCCAAACAACCTGCTGTATGGAATATTGTGATTGTCTCCGCCGTCCGTCCATCCATCTGTCTTACCCTGTAACTCCTCCTACACCGTTTGAAATAGGAACTTGAAACTTTGGGACATAGTAGATATATGTATGGGGAAGTGCACAACACTGTCGGATTTTTGATATGACCCCTAGGGGCCAGGCCAGAGGGGTTGGGGTCATGGGGGTCGATTTAAAAAAATATATATATATATTTGTCATAGCTTTTTAAATCAAACATATTCATGAGATACATTTAACAACATATTTTTTTAAACACATGATGATCAGAGGGTGCTTGGGGGGTAGGGGGAGCTTTGCGGATAGGGGGTCAAAATAGCTCCTCCTACACCGTTTGAGATAGGAACTTGAAACTTTGGGACATAGTAGATATATGTATGGGGACGTGCACAACTGTCGGATTTTTGATATGACCCCTAGGGGCCAGGCCAGAGGGGTTGGGGTCATGGGGGTCGATTTAAAAAAATATATATATATATTTGTCATAGCTTTTTAAATCAAACATATTCATGAGATACATTTAACAACATATTTTTTTAAACACATGATGATCAGAGGGTGCTTGGGGGGTAGGGGGAGCTTTGCGGATAGGGGGTCAAAATAGCTCCTCCTACACCGTTTGAGATAGGAACTTGAAACTTTGGGACATAGTAGATATATGTATGGGGACGTGCACAACTGTCGGATTTTTGATATGACCCCTAGGGGCCGGGCCAGAGGGGGTGGGGTCATGGGGGCTGATTTTTTTTAAGTGTATTTACCATTGTACATGGTAAATTATTTTATGAAGAACTTACTTATGTGGTCCCCATGAGTGACAAAGAGTCACAGGTTTTACTGTATTTATATAATCGATTATGAATAATTATAATTAATATTATACACAGTTCATTCCTATGATTAAATTGATGCACAGTTCTATATTGCTGGACAGTGTTAAATTAATGTTTCATGAAATGTTGACATGCTTGCAATGACTTCTGATTTAGTAAACATAGTAAGTCTTTGGTCATAAAGCACATCGAATAGAAAAGAATAGTCAATCCATTTTGCAAGATAAAATTTCACCTTGCATTAATGGGACAAAGCAGTGCGCACGGGAATATGCGATGGTGTGCCATCGACAACGTAGTTCTAGTTATTTATTATATTATTGTATATATTTTATCAGTGCAGGTGTTTGGTAGGCTGGCAGGATGAGCAAGAGGTACGCACACTCACCTCTAAGCTATCTAGACTGGGTTGGACTCATGACCCAGCTTTAAACTGTCATCCTGGTGTTTCACAGGCAGGGTGGTACATCAATATGTGCCATCCCTGGGATGGACATTAAACTGGGCGTCCCATCTGCCGGTATTAGTTGGTGGACGTTAAAAGATCCCATGGTGTCCTTCACGAAAAGTAGGCGAGTTATTGCCCGCACCTTGGACAAATTACAAATTCCTGTCCTAACTACATCGTCAAACATTAGGCCTGACCAGCTGGTTCGTGAAAGACTAGGGCCAAAAAACTCCCCCCCCCCACCCCCACCCCCCGACCAACCCCCCAAGAACATGGGAATAATTGTGGCCATTAAAGAACAAAGTATGGATGTTTGGTGAAGTAGTAAAGGACTTCTTTCTTTCCCCACTTGGTTGTTGTGAGTTTGATTCTGATGGTTGCTTATTCTCAGGTCAGGTCAGATATGGGAGCATGCGCCAGAGCAGCGCGTCGTTGCATCCACTCTCCACAGGTACTCCAGGGGCCTCCGTCTGGCCATCCCCCAGGCAGATTCCTGGCCCATCCCCATGTCTTTGAGATGCCCATCAACCTGCTGCAACCACGAGGCACGTGGTCGGCCCATTAGCCTCCTCCACTCAAGAGGCTCCCTCGCTGAGAGAATCTGGTGAGCAGGAGGATAAACATCAGGAAAACGAGCCACATGTTCACACAGCTGCAGCTGATGCTCACGGACTATGCAGGTAACAAATCTCATTTGAGTCTCTCTCAGCAACCGCTCATTGGACACAAAGTCTGACCAGCGATAGCCAAGGATCCTGCAAAGTGACGTGGTACCAAAGGAATTAAGTCTCTGTCTCAGATCCCTCTTCAGAGTCCAAGTCTCACATCTGTAGAGCAAGACTGGAAGCACCAAGGACTTGAAGACTCGGACTTTCGTCCTCCTGCACAGGTACCGACAGCGCCACACCCGATGATCCAGTGAATCCATGACTCCCCAGGCCCGACACAGACGTCTATTGACCTCTGGCTCATAGCCAGCAGAGAGATGAATATCACTGCTAAGGTAAGTTAATCTCTCCAGGACCTCAACATCCTCACCACAAACAAGACAACAAGGTAGAAAAAACAAGGTAGAGAAAAGATAGCAGCATCCAATATGTCATAGAAAGCCTGGATCTTAGTTTTGACCCAGGAGACCCGTAAACTAAGTGGCTCCGACTCCTCATTCAGCACCTCAATGGCCCCCAAAAGGATGTTCAAACATCTCCGCAAAGATGACTGATTCCTCTGTGAAATCAAGGTCATCAAAATCCATAAAGAATCCAGTCCATACAATTACTGCAAGTGTGGGGGCCAGTATACACCCCTGATAAAAAACTCCAGTAACAACTGGAAATAAGTCAGAGATGGTAACACCACATCTCACAGCACTCTCAATTCCAGAGTATCGTTTAGACATCAGATTGATCAGTTTTGGTGGCACCCCATGAAGACCAAGAATCCTCCAGATTCATTGAATTGAACGCTTTGCAGAGATTAACATCGGCTGCAAGCAGCCCCTGCCGAAACTCATCTGCATTCGATGAGGACCGGAAGGGCAAGCATATGCTCAATCATTGACCTCTTTGGTGTAAAGCCTGACTGACTGCTCTGGGCGCTGATGCTCAAGCAGATGGTGGTGAACCCTTTCAAGAATTATCCGAGCAAAGACCTTGCATGGCACCGAGACATTTTTAGGAGTAGTAGCTCATTCTCGCCAACCCCTATGTGGCAAACAGGACCAATATGACAAAATATTCTTCAAGATGTGTTGGTTACTGTGGCCTTTGTCCTGGTGTGGATTGAAATTGGATGGTTTGAGGCTTGAGGATGACATATAGAAAATGGAAACCATAAAAGTGCAATTTACCTGCATCTGCGTCTTCATCCTCCTCTTGCTCAGTTTCATGCTGAACTTCTGGTTTTATTGTCAACACCAACTGTGAATACACTCAGCAGTATATGTCTTCTTATGAACCGCAATGACATGAGCAAATGTGCACTGAACTAAAGTTCAACTTCTTTACCGTCACTTTTGTTAGATGTCAATACTGAATTACCCATATAAAACAACAATGCAATTATGAAAGGTAACTCGACCTGAGTGGGAGTATACCAACACCATGAAACAGAAAACTAACCTACCGGGCAACGCTCAGCTTCACGAGCCAGCACTTTCTTCTCAGCCTCGAACTGCTCGACAATGGTATTTTGCAGCAGAGGTATGTCTGCACCATGAACTATTGCAACGATCTCCCCACCCTGCATGGTATGATAACCCATACAAAAACGTTTTTTGATCTTGAAGCAAAATTAACTTCCTTTATACATTGCCATATTGGATTTTCAATATTTCAGTGTATGCTGAATGTCACTGGTTTTTGTAGGGAATGTATGAGTGCCCATCCCAAGGTTGCTCTGTGGCATTTAAGAGTCAACCATTATGCATGGGCTGGCATCATGCGTAGACCACACCAGTCTGGAAAAGCAGATTATCCATTCCCTTTAGGTCAGTGAGCCACCTGGGTTTTTAGTAGTAATCCAATAGTAACATGGTATTCTTCTGAGACTAGACCAGACCAATCTGGAAACGCAGATTACCTTGGCTTGTCGAATTCTAGAATCAAAATACTTAACGACTGTGACCTTCAATCACATTTGAACCCATAACTAGTTTCCCTCACCATTAGGGAAATTGTTTTTTGGGGTGTTTTTTGGTATCCAGAGTCAAGGCTTGTAGAAGAGCGAGAACACTGAATGGAACAGGATGCAACACAACAAAAGGAACAGCAGTGAGAGTGGGGAAACAGCAACAGCAGAGTTAAAGGAGAAAATAAAGTGAGACTTGGATAAACAATGGGTGTGAGGAGGAATGAAGGGTAATGGAGGATGCATGGGGTGAACAAGATGGATACAGAAGAAAACTACAAGAAGGGAAAACTGGAAATTTGGGAAGGAGGACTTGGGGTGGGATTGACGAAGGTAGAAAAGATCATGGTTTTGGATTGGGGACGATCTGAGATGGTGATGTACAGCTGTCTTGATGACATGAGGGGAAGAATGATTTTGAAGAAAATAAGTTGGTTCTACACATGGGAAAAAAAGAGGAATGAATGAGTGGAGGTGAGCAATGATCCTGGATTTCGGTAGTTTCACCAGAAGGGGTTTAATGGTGAACCATGTGCACCCTGCAGAAACCTAGGGGGGGTGACAAAGCCTGGAAAGAGCAGAGGGCGCAAGAAAGAAAGGAGGCAGTAAAAGACAGAGAGACCACCGACCTGTTTGCAATGACGAAGTGATGGACCCATAGACTCCGCTTCATCGTGGGAGATTCGAATAATCTCAAAGGCCTTGGTTTCCACGGCATCAAGCTGAGCAAGACGTGAGGCAGGGGTGCCAGCCCAGAAGGAAGAGCAGAACTCCATCAAACTGTGGAGGAAGGCCTTGTAGGTGGATAGAAGTTCAGGTGTGCCGAGGAAGGGCTTTGTACGATGGAGGATGTCCAGTCGGTGGCTGGCTTTGGAGGCCATTTTTGAAATGTGGTTTGCCCAAAAAGATCATGGATGATAGTGAGACCCAGGAGTTTGAATGACTGAACTTCCTGAAGAGGATTGTTAAGAAAGTAGATGCGAGGGTTTGCCAGACTGTCCTTTCGGAGAGAGTGAGAGATTTGTCAGGATTGAAAGACATATTCCAAGTATTTTACTAGCTGGTGAATTTTGTCAAGGTGATTTTCATTTTGTCAAGTGAGGAAAGAGGCTACAGTCTGCCTGTCTTAAGAATGAGGGATGTTATAGCAGAGGGTGGAGTCATCAGCAAATAAATAAAAGGGGTTTCCAGAGAGTCAGAGAGATCATTTATGAAGATCAGGAATAGAACTGGGCCCAGAACACTGCCTTGGGTAAACTCCAGTCTCGACAGGGAGAGAAGAGGATTTTGACATGGAGAAATGATTCCGTCGAGTTCCACACGTTGGCTACATGAATAGAGGAAGTCAGTAAGTTTCTTCCTTCATGCTATATTAAGGTTTCTTGTATCTGATTATAACAGAATTTGTTTACCGTTTCACCTTTCTCAAAAAAATCGTCAAGGACTACTATACCCCTTCTTGTTCCTAATAAGGTTGACAGGATAACCGAGATCTCGAGGTATGCACACCCATTTCTGAGCTGTCTCATCTGAGTTGGAATATCAGACAAGTTAGAAACCAACACCCTTGTGTTCAAGCTTGGTGGTGAGGGTGGCTGGCTTGGGATCTTAGGGTCTGAGTTTGAGCCTCATTTGCTGTTGAATTAACACTAGGTGGGGTTGACTCAGACTGTCATCCTTTTGAAGTCGGTGAAATGAGTATCAATGTACTGTAAAAGGGGCACGGCATCAGCGGCATAGTTGCACCCCAACAAAATGATAGCTACCCGGCAGCCAAGTTGCCAAATGCAAGAAGAAGAATCCTGGTGTTTTGCTTGCAGAGCAATTCATCAATGAATGCACCATCCCTCATTTGGATGTTAAACTGGGTGGCCATCCTCTCGCATTAATTGGGGGATATTAACAACCCCACAGTGTCCTTCATGAAGAGTAGCTGAGCTACTGTATCTCCAGCACCCTGAAAAAAATTCCAAATTCTTGCACACACAGTCACGTATCCTGTGTCAGAGTGGCATCCCATCCAGTATTGTAACCCAAGCCAAGAAAATGCTTCAGCAGAACAAATTCACCCTCTGTATTGCCATTGTCATCATCACCATCATCATCACTTGAATTCGAAATTTCTATGTTTTTGCATGCCCAGGGACATTGTGCATTTCCATTCCTGTTATTTATTTATTCATATGCAGCCTGTAGCTGTTTGGCTGCATCATTTTCTGGGGACACAGCTGTGTGACCGATACAATGCTCCCTGTTACCAGTAAGCTGGTACTCATTTCACTGACCTAGGAAGGATGATAGACTGAATCAACCCACCTGATGTTTATTCAGCAGTGTGACAGGGGCTTGAACTCAAGACCCTGAGATCTTAAATCAACCAACTTAACCATTAAGACAACACACTGTCATGTGGAACTTTTGAGGCTGCTGGTTGCATCAGAGGTTAGGCACGCGGCTATGCTGCCGATGCACTGCCCCAATTACCAGTACACTGGTGCTCATTTTGCCGACCTCAAAATGATGGCAGGTTGAGTCAACCTAACCTGGTGTTAATTCGACACACATGGGGCTCAAACTAAGGACCCTAGGATCCCAATCCAGGCACCCTAACCATTAAGCCAACACCAAGCTTTCCATTCCTGTGAAAAGGTGTTTCCAGTTCTTTGTGATCAACACACATTTCATCACCTGCCACTATCCCATGGGAAAAAACATCACCAATCCTTCAGTACAAGTCCAACAAGTGCAGCAAATGTCCTTCATGTGTTTCAGTTTAATTTTGGTGCTTAGCATCCTTGTAACCCATTGGAGCATATTTTTGCCCATCCTAATTCATCAATTATCTTTGACATGATTCCCTTCACACAATTCATGCACAAGCCAATTCATGGGTAATCATGCAATAATGTTATCAGCATCTACCAACCGCATAGAAGTAGAAGAGTGGTTCACATTTCCCGTGCAGTGGCTCCAGCTCCTTCATGCTACTGGTTGAGGCCTTTGTACAAAATACAAAAGAACAACATTATTGGAATTTCAAAGAAAATGGACATGTGGTGAATAAAATAAAAAGTTTCATAATTTATGGGAACAAACAAACCACACATTCGCCAAGGATCTAGATATCTTCGGAACACTTTACTAAACCACGTCTCATCATCTCGTGTTTTCCTCTTTATCACGAGCTTGAAACAATGGCCATTAAATATTTGTTTCACAAAGTAGAATAATAATCAGTCGTAAATGAGTGAAAATATCTGGTGAATACTTTGGAGGATAGGAATAATGCTACAGTCAAAGTCCCTATGATAGCAGTCACATTTAGAATGTGCATTATAATGTTGTAAGATGCCAAATTGTTAAGTTTTCTTTGCTATACCAAATACTTGCTCACAGCATTTTATTGAGATTGCACCAGGAGAAAATAAATCATTATGGATAGTCCCTGGTGAAGACCGTGGGAAGACCACTGAAACATCACATTGAGACATAGTCCTTTATGGGCTGATAGGATGGCTTAGAGGTATGCACACTCACCTCTAAATTGGCTAGCCTGGGTTTGAATCCTGACCCATGCAATAAACTATCCTGGTGTTTTACAGGCAGGGTGATTCATCAATGTGTGTGCTGTCTCGGATGGAGGTTAAATTGGGTATCCCGTCTGCCGGCGTTAGTCGACGGATGTTAAAGATCTTGTGGTGTCCTTCGTGAAGAGGAGGCGAGCTATTGCCAGCATCCTGAACAACTGATAAATTCCTGCCCTAACCAGTAGGGGGCATTGCATCAGTAGCACAGTCAACACCCTCAGTCAATGATACTTCCCTGCAGCCTTGTGCGACATACGAATGAAGAATTGTCCTTCATGGTCCATTTGAGTTGATGGTGGAGTTTAAACAATACATCATTACTTTGTTGCAGTTTCATTCTTGATATTTGTAAAAATAAATGAATCAATCTGTATGAGAGTTGAAAATAAACTTCTTTTTTAACCTAAAACTGAACCAAACCATGAAGTAATCAGTTGAAGATAAGAGGTATGTCGAAATAATGTAGTAATATTGCAGATACTGTATCTTCCTTCAATACAAGTGCCGAGTGATCATTCTCAAAGCTCTACAAAATGTTGATGCTCATCAAAAAGCCTTTCAGACAGTACCTCTTCCCAAGCTGTACATAACTGAGGTTCATTCATCAACAAAGGGAAAAGAAGAATTTTAGATGTCTCACCGTGCTGAAGCGAAGCAATTCATCTCCGAGCTCCATCTTCATCCTTATAAAGGTGTCGCGCACAGACTTACATGGCCCACACCATGCTTGGTGGATATCGACAACTGGGACACACCACCGTATCACACAACGTCATCACAACACGGTACCACATTTGATGCGTGTGTTTTGGAATGTACACATCCCTCTTCATGTCCCTAACTCAGCATGATATATTTTAATATATAATGATTTTAAAGATCGTTTTTAAAAAATTCCACAAGTTTAGCCAGATTGAAGCAGTTTTATATGTCACCCTTTTACACCACCCGACTTAACGTGTCCAAGTACAGGACTGCTATACTGGAGGTTCTTGGAAGTGATAAGAAGGCGATTTGTGTTCTACAGTGTTCAAGTATATAATTCAATTTAAATAAAATAAAGATTGTGAAAGTCGTATTAATAAATTATTTCCAGAAAAAAAAATAACGATGCAAATGATCCAGTCTCCGTGGGACTGCACTGAGTGTATGGAGAGGTCTCCTGTAGACTTTATACAAGGAAACGAGACCATTTGGCCTATAGTTGCACTCTCCAGTAAATTATTACCCTCACCGAATGAGAGGGTATTGCATTTGGGTCCATTTGTTACTTGGCGAAATCTTCGATTTTGTCAAGTATGTTGGTCTGTTCCGTTTGTTGGTTTGTTTGTTTGTCTGGTCATCTACAGCTCAAACGGCTGGACCAGTCGTTCTTAAATTTTTTACACCTGATAGGCAATCCACCTGAGACAGTCCGCGTCCAAACCCCATCTTAATCGGACTAAACGTCACGACATGACGTCACACAACGTGAAAACACATTTCTGGACATAACTCAGTGACCGGAAGTCATAGCGACTTCCGGTTAACGCCAAATTAAACTTCATTCAAATATCTAAATGATTACTAAATGCATCTTATTACAAATTACGCATAGTTTTCGCAAGTGTATGACGTCAAAGTTTTGCCTATTGACGTCATTAAAAAAAAAAAATTTACGCTCGTGTGCAGCCGAAACTACTGAAGCAATCGTTCTCAAATTTTAACACGTGATGGCCAATCTTGCTGAAATAGTCTGGGATCAAATCACATCATAATCGCACTTAACGTCACGACGTTACGTCAAAAAAGGTGAAAACAAGCTTTTGAACATAACCCAGTAACCGGAAGTCATAGCAACTTCCTGTTGACGCCAAAACAAACTTCAATGGAATATCTAAATGTTTTCAAAATGCATGTTAGTACAAATTATGCACAGTTTTCGCAAGCGTATGACGTCAAAGTTTTTAGCTATTGGCATGATTTTAAAAAAAAATTATATTAGTTCTACAGGTCAGAATTCTTAACCGATTTGGATGAAATTTTAACAGCTGATAGAAATCCACAGTGCAAAAAGATATGTGACTTTCAAGATCAGGATCTGGATTCTACATCACTTTATATTATCGCCCATTATAAACCAATGGGGAATTTTGTGAATTACACATGGCTATTTCTCAAACAGTTTTGCACTTATTATATTGAAACTTATACTGTCTATTTATGCATGTAATATTAACATGTGTACAAAGTTTGATCGAAATTGACCCAAGGTCAAGGTCACCCAAAACATGAAAAAACACACATATAAAATACATATTTTTGTTTTAAAACATATTTCAAACCTGATAACGGGATCGTAAAGCTGGTTGAAAAGCAATATTCCGAGGTATTTTCAAATATTTTCTACGATCAGAATGAAGGCAACAAGCACCGATGATAAGTTGTTGAATGTCATATGGTGGCTTTAAATGAGTTGTGAAAATTTTCAATCTGCTGCCGTTACCATGACAACGCGCGCCTGATAATTGTTATTTGTGACGTCGCGTCATTTTATTAATGTACGAACAAATAAACACCACACATTCATGACATTACAGCTTGGACCACCACACGGAAAGGTCAACTAATTCGCCAAGTGTCGTGCTAAGCACGATTTTTTGTCTGTCTGTCTGTCTGTCTGTTTGTCAGCACAGAACTTTCAGGTTTTTCTCCGCAAACGCTTGTCGGTTTGAGACGAAATTTTCACCATTGGTGCGACGACTTATGGAGAATGTTATAATGATAATTATATAATTATGACGTCATAGGTTACGTGGTGTGGCAGCCATGTTGGAAAAACGGAAAAAAGGTGGACCTCTGTATTTCTGAAACCGCACCAAGGAAAAAATTGAAACTTGGCACATAGCAAGTACTCCTCATGGGAATAGAGTGTGATATTTTTATGATGTCATAGGTTCCTTCGTAATGACGTAATAATTGCATATGTAGAACGCTACATCCGATAAGTATGAAAATTTTTGAGGGTCATCTTGGGATAAAATGGTCCACAAAAAAATGAATGACGCCATTGGTCCCATGATTTGGCAACCATATTGTTGCCTTTTAAAAATAAAAACCTTCAAAAATCTTCTTCTCTGAAATGGCTAAACTGGAAGCAAAACTTCACACGTGACCACCTGTCCATGAGGAACAAAAGGGTCACACATATGATGTCATAGGTCACATTGTTTGGAAGCCATATTGGATTTACTCTAAAACCTACTCTCAAGTCCCGAATAAGCGTGCATGCACGGTTGTAATAAGCGTGTATGCCCCGGTTAAAATAGGTGTACCATATCCCTGTGTTGTAAGAGGCGACCAGGGTTGCGTCAGGAAGGGCATCCAGCGTAAAACCTGTGCCAAATCACTATGCGGATCATACGGATGATCCACTGTGGCGACTCCTAACGAGAAGAAGAAGAACAAGAACAAGAAGAAGAACAAGAAGAAGAACAAGAAGAAGAACAAGAAGAAGAACAAGAAGAAGAACAAGAAGAAGAACAAGAAGAAGAACAAGAAGAAGAACAAGAAGAAGAACAAGAAGAAGAACAAGAAGAAGAACAAGAAGAAGAACAAGAAGAAGAAGAAGAACAAGAAGAACAAGAAGAACAAGAACAAGAACAAGAACAAGAACAAGAACAAAAGAAGAAGAAGAAGAAGAGACACTTATTCCACCCTCTACTCATATTAAAATTTGGAAAATGTTCCACCCTACATGCTTATTCAGACCCCCACGCTTATTTGGGACTTGAGAGTATAAAAATACACCACTCAAAAGAAGTCCTGGCGAGGGTCTACTAACTGATTGCTTTTGCTTTTTTTTACTGCAGCCTTAAACAATAAGCCTCTTGATGTTTTAATAAATACTAAATAACCCATGGGTGACCAAACTCTGTGTGTGTGTGTGTGTGTGTGTGTGTGTGTGTGTGTGTGTGTGTGTGTGTGTGTGTGTGTGTGTGTGTGTGTGTGTGTGTGTGTGTGTGTGTGTGTGTGTGTGTGTGTGTGTGTGTGTGTGTGTGTGTGTGTGTGTGTGTCCTCCATAACTCCAAAACCATGAAACCTAGCAGCCTGAAACTTTGTTTGCGGACAAAGAAAACTCCCAGGAAGTGCATGACTGAAAATTGGGCGTTTGGGTTAATTAAAATACCCCTTTTGAAGATAATTAATGGCCTTATTTAATTATATCCTTTATCAGATGCATCCTCTCTCACCGCTCTCTCTGGTGTCTTAAGGCGTAATCTAGGTAATCTCGCTGGGGTCTGAAGTCGCCATATTTTTTGGCCTGTGCAAGCATGCCTTAACTTGGAACAAGCCACAATGATTTCTGAAAAATAAAGTTGTTTTTCACTTTCCTCACTCATATTATCGAATGCCTGTTCATTGTAGCTACAAATTGCTGTGTGCATCACTTTTGTAAGTGCTATAGTTTTCAAATTAGGAGCTTGGAGCAATTTCATGCATTATATTGTTACGAATTTACGCCCGCCCGGCGTGCGAACGACCGCTTTAGCCAATGGCGGCCGTCTCACCCACCGGACGGACAATTCAGTCGTGACTTTCTGCAACAATGCCAGAAATCAGTCACGGGTGGGTTTTAAATCCCACCACCGCCCAGTCCGTATTCTACCCGTGCGAAATAAGGTCAATCGCCGAATATCGATATACCTAAGTACCCGCGCGGGTAACCTACCGAGGGACCGTACCTCGGCGAAGGCCTGCTTGGACATGAACCGCTTAAGCAGTCCATTCCGTTCTGGGATAACCGAGCGGGTATTACCGCCAGACCTCGCAGGACCCGATTTTATTTATCGGAATTCAAAACCCAACTAGTATTCCGAGAGCGAGATAGCGGTTCAATGGGGGGAGAAAAAGACACGACGAACAGGTTAACATTCACAGAAGCACATTTATTATTTACACACATGCACATATACAGCCATGCAATCAATGCAGGTATTCAAAAACACGTATACAGTCAACAAAAGCAAAACACGCATGCAGTTGTTTTATGAAGACTGCGGAACGGGGACAAAGACACGGGCAAGGCGAAGCACTAAAACCGTCTATGAGCAATTATATACAGTCACTCAACAGGTTTTTACTTACAAGATACGGCGCCACAACATGCATTCGAAAGCAAAACCCCAGGAAAAAAGTCAACCCCATCGACAGGGAGTCAGACTGGGCCCATGGGCCTTTACAACATGGAGCCATGTAGACCGCAGAGGCTCCGCGAGGCCGCGCAGGTTACCTTCCTCGCTGGGCGACCCACGACGCTCCTTCCCCATGGCAGCTAGCGTAACCGCGATCTGGCTCAGGCCTGGTGGTACGGGCCCCGGCCGGCAACGCCTGAGAGGAACGAACGGGCCTTCGCTCTTTTTAAGAGCCCGTCCATCCCTTGCGCTGCTCGGACTGTCCCGAAGCCCGATCACCTCCGACCGTTCGGAGCTGGTTGGCGAGTTCTCTCCGGCTCGTACACGAGCGCGCAGGTCTGCGCTCCCAGCTCGTGTCTCCTCCTGGTGTCCGAACCTCTCCACCGACTGAAGGCTCCAAGCGCCAGGCTCCAGACTTCTGCGCAGCTCCTCGACCTCTCCAGACTCGCCTCCAGACCCGACTTGACTCGTTGAACTGGCGCTCTGCACGGCCTTTTATAGGGCTGGTGAGACGAGATCTGATCTCCGCCCTCTCACCTCTGCTCGGAAAGCGGACGTTGTAGAAATCACCGGCCCTCTGGATCCGATTCTCCGAGAGCGAGCAGACGTGTTTGAAATCATCACCTTTCGACCCCCACAGGCCCCGCCCCTTTCTCTCCTGTGATCCGTTTTCCGAAGCGAAGCCTCCACAGAGCGGACGTAGTAGAAATCACCAGACTTGCTCGATGAGCGAACCATGCGTGTGCCCCTGCAGCTATGCTGTTCGCTGGGAACTCGCCGTGGCTGATGCAAAGATGGCGGCGTTTGTGGACGAAGGTGAGGCGATGTTTGTGGTGTGGAGATGTTGACGGTTGCTGGCGGAGTGGTGAGGATGGCGTGGTTGTTGAGAGCCAGGGGTGTTTGTGGTTGTTGTGAAGCGGTTGATGAGAGTGATGTTGGTGGTTGGTCCAAAACAACGATAGTAAAGAAAAACGGCTATCTCAAAGATCACAGCCCTGTGACACGAATAATTCCCATTAAACAACAGTGGGGAAATCTAACTGAACACGGACTTATCGGCATTACTAACTAAGGACCTATATGGTGTTCTGCGAATTTCCACAGCCGTAATAATATGATGCAATTTTTCACGATCTACTCTCACAAACTAATTAAAGTATATCATCGAAATTTTTTTCGGCTTTGAGGATCGGATATTGTCCAGACCAAATAATTGTCTAAATCTGGAGTGAAATCTGATAATTTAAAGATATAATGAGTCTTGTAACTTTGCTGACATACCTATTTGCTTTAAGCAAGCTTGCTTTAAGCAAGTCCCTCCTCCATACATATACAAGAAAATGTGAAATTTCCAAAGCTTTAAACATATTTTTCTACTGTTTGGAGCATTATATTGAGTAAACAAAAGATTTAGGAATGTGCCAAAATTAACCAGCTTCCTTGAGCTGTATGATTTAATGCATTCTCTTGATGTCGTACCTTGTCCCCCAGAGGGACTGCTTATCCATTGTGTCTGCCAGATCTGTGTCTATATTTTTGGAGGTTTTGCGAGGTGCTCTGCAAAAAAAATCAAAGCAAATCTGGTGAAAAACAGACGTTTTAAAATAAAGTTCTAACTTTTGTGCAGACCACAAACTGATGTACCACATGACGCGTGCAAAGACAAGCAGGCAACATGGTGGATTATCTGCAATGGATATTTCACGGGTGATTAAACTTTGCGATGTCTCCAGGTTTGTTCTTCATTAAACAGCAACTCTTTTGTGGATAAAGTCATTGTTAGAACGAATTCCTTTAATTTCTTTCAGTGCTGCAGGCACGTGAAGACCGGCATTAAAGTTAAAAGGATCCTATATGGTATGCAGCCACAGCCTGTCCAGCAGTTCCTTATCAACCATTTAATTGGAGTGCTTAAGCCACTTTTCAAGCACCCTTCAGTCGATAGCGATAACGCGCTGCATCATTCGAAGTGAATCGTTCACTCATTGCCGATGCTTTTGCCGTGCCACATCATTCAGAGCGAGTGGTTCGTGATCAGTCATCTTGAGCAAGTAGTTCGTGCTCTGTCATCCTGAGGGAGTGCTTCGTCCTCCTGAGCGAGAGGTTCGTGCTCCATTATTCTGAGTAAGTGGTTAGTGCTCCATCATTCTAAGTGAGTGATTGTGAAATAACACCCAATTTCTGAGCCGTTTGTCATCTTAACATGTTATCTAAATTACCGAGCCAAATTTTTTTCCACCCGTCACACGCAGCTGTTTATTGGGTGGTCGCTAGACTACCCTTATTCTCAGGTTTTCCGTCTGTCTGTATGTTTGTATGTAAGGGATAGCTCTGGAGGCCAGAGGAATCAACCGATTTTGATGAAACTTGACTGGTAGGTTCATACCAGGATCTAGTTGTATGCTTTTGAGCACCGTTACTATGGACACCACCGTTGCCCAGCAACGGGACTTTGAAATTTTAGAAAAAAAATCCGATTTTTTTTTTTCTTTTCGAAAATCAAAAATCGGCTTCCGTGCTTTTATGCGCACGATAATCAAACTCTTTGTCAAAAAATTTCAGCCTGCTCCGTCAAAAACTGTACGACTAGTATGCAATTATATTACTATATGCTTTCACCCCAACGTTCACGTTGGGATTCCCTAACGTAGGGTTAGGGAATCGAACACAAATGATGAATGGACAGTTGCTCGTCATGTTCCTATATGGAGCAATGAATGGCAAAAATGCCATCTGATGTGTTCTCTTATCTACATATTTCAAATTCGCCTTAGTCTGGCGACCACCCATGTCGCCTACCAGCTTGTAAAGATTGTTTGTGAACATATCCCTTAAACATCTATATAAATGTAAAGTTGTTTTTCGGTGAAACCTATTCAAGGTTTTTGGGTTGTTTACAGTACGCACTGTAGTCGGGAATCACACTGACTCCAACCCTGCCGATTCCCAAACAATTGCTGATATCAGTCAAGCACTAGTGAGTGAGTGAGTGAGTGAGTGAGTGAGTGAGTGAGTGAGTGAGTGAGTGAGTGAGTGAGTGAGTGAGTGAGTGAGTGAGTGTGTGTGTGTGTGTGTGTGTGTGTGTGTGTGTGTGTGTTTTATTCATAAAGTATAACATATTCTCTCTGCTAACTCCCCTACCTATCTCCATCTCCATCTCTCTCTCCATATCCAGACAGTGTTTATGACTGGACGGGAGTTTATCTGCGGACGTATCTGGATTGGAGTTTATCTCCAGACATGTCCAAGCAGTGTTTGTCTCCGGACAGCTTGGCTCCAGATGCGTCCAGGCGGTGTTTGTCTCTGAACGTGTCTGGGCGGTATTTATGTCTGGATGGGAGTTTGTCTCTTGACGAGTCCGGCCGGTGTTCGTCTCTGTGGGGATTTATAGTATGACCGGTAGAAAATGGATTTCTGACATTATTTTGTTTCCATCTTAACTGTTATTCTATGCAGAAGCATTTTGATGAGACCGTATGATTCATAATTAATGCTCCACCACACATTTGCCTTCCCTTCCTCTCACCACTCACGGCCTTCCCTTCCCCCACCCCTCACCCCTCCTCACTATTTCTCCTTCCTCTCTATTTTCTCCTCTACCTCCTCACTCTCCACCCTCTCTCTCTAACCCACCGCTCTCCCTCCCCCTCTTTGTTCCCCCCCCTCTTTGTTCCCCCCCTCTCAGCGAAGCAGCAGGTGGTATTTGCGAGTATCTAATATATAAAGCTCATTCTCACCACTGATTCACTGACTCACTGACTGATATTAAAGTTTGGTACCTTTTGGGTGACGTAGAAAGCTGAATTTTTGCGGGCTGACAGACATCTAAAGGCCCAGTCACACCTTGACGTTTTAGCCAGCAATGGCAACGTATTAAAATGTATGTAAAACGCTGGCTTACGTTGAACTTTTGATGTTTTTTTTAAAGATTCGGACGTATTCATAACGACTTGGTCTTATGCATAACATATTAGTAACGGACACAGAACGTTTCGTTGTGTTATAGATAACTTATACCAACGAATACTGAACCTGTTGTCGGCCTTCACAACCTATGCCCAACGATAGTCTAACTTGGGCATAGCGCGCTGCACGCATCGCCGACGATGACGTGGCATAGGTCATGAAAAGGCTGCCGCACAACGATTCAAATCATAACCGCCGCAGAAATGGAAGTGTCAACATCGCAGTCACACCTTGGCGATCTTGCCAGCGTATGCCGACCTCTGAAAAATGGGTCTAAAACGTTGGCGCACATCGAATACGGTATGGGTAAGTTTGGTATGCGTGAATAGAACGCTAAAGTACACGATCATACGTCGTATTAAATGGAGTAAGTCTTGTAATTTTAAACATGTTGAAAATTTTACGACGTACTTGCCGTATGACACACGCTCCGCATGCGATGGGAATAAGTTGTACGCATGATATGCGATCGTTGACACACGTTACTTGAAAGGTGCCCATAAGTCGAAACACGTCAAGGTAATGGTTAGCGTCAGTGTTCCAGACTCCCGGTTTTTATTTTTATTTTTTTTTCGGTATGACGGTGTTCAGTGTACAGTGCGGTTATGATTTAAATCATTGAGCGGCAGCCTATTAATTATATTATATTATAACCGCACTAGAAATCGAAGTGTCAAAATCACCATCATACCAAAGGAAGGAAAAAAATAAAATAAAACCAGGGAGTCTGGAACACTGACGCTAACCATTACCTTGATGTGTTTCGACTTATGAGCACCTTACAAGTAACGTGTGTCGATGTGTGTCACCGATCGCGTAACGTGAGTACAACACGTTACTCATAGGTTAGAAATAAGTTTCGGGTACGCTAAACATTACCTCGACGTGTTTCGACTTATGAGTAACTTACAAGTAACGTGTGTCAACGATCGCGTGACGTGCCTACAACTTATGGTCAGCGTTATGCGGAACGTGCGAGTCATACGCTGGCATAAGTCTTAAAATTTCAAGCATGGAAAATTTGAGGACAACCGAAAAGTACAACGTTTAAAGCCAGCGTACAACAACGTATGGCAGTGTTTTTCAGCGTGCTCTCAATGTTATCAAAACTTACCCATAACGTAATCGACGTGTACCAGCGTTTTAGACAAATTTTCCAAAAATCGGCATAAGCTGGCTAAAACGTCAAGGTGTGACTGGGCCTTAAGCCGATACACCAGGAAAAAAAAAATCACAGAACCATCAGAAAGCATCCATAAATGAAAATATAAATAAATGAAAAAAAAAACTGAAAATAAATAAATGAAAAAAAACAAATGCAGGTGAGCGACCCGAGACAATGGGGAAACACGGTTTGTTATTGCTGACAATGTGCAAGCACACCCTGCTCATATATGTAGCATGCACAGTGCATGCCTCCCTAAAACAATAGTGTGGGCCTAAGACATCAGGCCTGTAGGCCTCTGTTGCTTATATGCTGCCTGGGTTTTTTGTGTAATATTCCCTTTGGCTTTGTTTAGGTTAAGTGTTACTCACGATGAGGGACCCCGAATAATCAAATCATATGTCGAATAAAAAATATTAGTAAGGTTTAATAAAGCCCATCAGCACGCACGGAACGCATCTCCCTAAAAAAATAGCATTACATAATTTTTGAACGGCCCCATATGGGGTTAAACAATCGATGACCGTTTGATGAAACAGCTCGTTCTGATATAACCGTGGCGGAGGCTGACATGGATGAGAAGTGTCGAGTTAAGTGTTAATCCTTTCATAGCGCATTAAATGTGTTTCCAAATCTTTGCTGTTCATCTTTTAAGAGTGTTTTAAATGTGCGTTTCGTAATCGGCCCGTTACCGGATTTTGTCGCAGCTTGTGACAACAGTGCAGTCATTCTTGTTTTGCTTTTTTTCTGGATGTTTCTTCCTCTCGCCCATTCCTCTACCAAGTATCCCTCTGCCATTTGCCTTTACCGCACTGTTGGTATGTTTCCCTCCTTTCCACAAAGTTTAGAATGTATTTATGGCTTTGCTTTTTTCGGACTTGATAATCTTGGCTAACAACAATCAGTTCATGCTTTACAAATGTCGAAGCAGCCCAAACTTGATCAATTGAACCAATTTGCATAAAATATACAGTAACTCATTAATCTAAATATGATGACCCATTGTTCGGCATTTTTTTAATGTTGTTGCCTTCTCACATCCAAAACCACCTACCTGTGAGCCCTGGCAGTGCCATGATCTCATCCCATTGCTCTCGACTTGAGACAATCGTCTTGAAAGGAAAACACAACAAACAGCAACAAAAACGAAATTGTTGTGCCAACTAACAATACACAGCAATCATTTAACACTCTTTTACAACACACATTTCACTTTTTCTTTGCAATAAACTTTAAGAAGAGACTCTGCAACAACAAAATGGACAAATAACGTTGTAAAAAAGCAAATATCTGCAAGCGGATTCCGACCTATGCTTAATGGTGACCGTTAAATATTTAATGATGCATCTAAAACGGCAAGTCATTGTATGCTGGTACCCTGACCAAATTTGACATTCCTGCCCTGGATTTCAGCCTGGAGGGCAATGGAAATCCATACATTGTATTTCTTTCCTATGAAGCTGATATATAAATCTCTCATGAGGAAATTTAGTAATCAAAACTGATTTAGAAATCTCACAGGAGCAGAGGGGCACTGCACTCAGTGGTGGAATGGTTAAAGCATCCGGTCTGAGTCTGGGAGGTCAGTGATTTGAACCTCGGCCAAGTCATACTAAATACTTAAAAAATGATACGTGCTGCTTCCTTTCTTGATGCTAAGCATTTAAAAAGTATGAGCACAGACAAACAACCATAGATTGGTAATAATAGTGCAGGCTTCGGTGGGCTCTCATGGGCTCCAAGTTCCTTTTAAAGGAACAAATGTTATTATCTACATCGATAAAAGGTAAAAATCTTTCTCTCTTTTTTTTGTACGCATCGTCAAGGCTCCGTATGAGAGCTAACACACAACACACAACAAGGGGGGCAGGAGACAAGAGTGGTGGGAGAGGAAAGGACAAAACAGTGGGGAACAGACATGAGGAGATCTGTAGCAGGGAGAGGGATGGGGCAGAGAACACGGGGAACCTGCGATGGACGCCACAGGGAGTCACAGGACCTGACACGACAGGGAACTTTCGGGAAGGCAGGGAATTTGAAGGAGGTAGGTTTGGGGTGGTTATCGGGTGTAGAAAAGATCGTGGTTTTGGATAGGGGAAGATAACAAGTGGTGGTGAACAGCTGTTTTGAAGACCTGAAGCGAAGAATGGGATTGAAGAGAATGTGGGAGTATATTCTAAAGGCAGGGAAAAAGAGGAATGAAAGAGTGAAGGTGAGCAGTGATTCGTGATTTTGGTAGTTTTACCAGAAGGGGGTTGCTGGCGGACCTTGAACGCCCTGTGGAAATATGGGGGGGTGGGCGAGACCGGAGAGGAGGTGGTAGAAGACAGAAAGACCACCGACCTGCCTGCAGTGAGAGAGTGAGAGGCCCAAAGACTCAGCCTCACTGCGGGAGGTACTAATGATCCTAAATCCCTTGGTTTCCACAGCGTGAAACCGAGAAAAGTGAGAAGCAGGAGCACCAGCCCAGAGGGGAGAGCAGTACTCCATCAGGCTGTGGAAGAAAGCTTTGTATGTGGTCAGGAGCTCAGGTGGACCGAGGAAGGACTTTGCATGAAGGAGGATGCCCAGTCGGCGACTGGCTTTGGAGACCAGGTTGGAAATGTGGCTTTCCCGAAAAAGATCACGGCAGATAGTGAGACCCAGAAGCTTGAATGAAAGGACAGGACTTCTTGTTGAGGATTGTTGAGAAAGTAGAAGGGGAGGGGGGGGCAAACGGTCCTTTCGGAAAGACAAAGTGAGAGTGTGAGATTTGTCAGGGTTGAAAGACATGTTCCACATGTTGGACCAGTTTGTGATTTTATCCAGATCTGCAGAGAGCGAAGAAGCTGCTGCTTGCTGGTCTCTGGGATGACAAAGGGTACGGCAGAGTGTGGAGTCATCAGCTAAGAGATAAAGAGGATTTTCCAGAGAGTCGGAGAGATCATCGATGAAAACCAGAAAAAGAACAGGGCCCAGAACGCTGCCTTGAGGAACTTCAGTGTGGACAGGAAGAGGGGACAAGAGAACTCCATTTAGGGCCACACGTTGACTGCAACGGGAGAGGAAGTCAGCGAGCCATGAGTGGAGTTGGCCTTGGATAAAATAGGAGAGTTTGGTGAGCAGGGCAGGGTGCCAGACCGTGTCAAAAGCACGCGATATGTCGAGGGATATGGCTCTGATTTCATGTCCGGCATTGAGGACCTCCCTCCATTGTTGGGAGAGCAGAAGCAGCATATCCAGGGTAGAGTGACCTGGTCTGAAACCAAATTGATGATCAGAAATCAAGCCATTGGAGAAGAAGAAGGATTTAATGTCTGAAGCGATTATGGATTCCATAACCTTGATGATGATTGGGAGAAGGCCGATTCATCTGTAGTTGCAGGGATCTGTTTTTGCACCTTGGTTATGCAGAGCAGTAATGTTTGCTGATTTCCAAGCATATGGCAGATGACATTGAGCAAATTAAAGGGTGATGAGAACAGAGAGAGGGGGTGAGCAAGAGCAGAGGACCAGGATTTTAAGACATGTGGGCTGATACCGTCTGGACCTGTTGCAGAATTGGAGTTGAGGTTTGATAGCAAGATCTACTCTTTGTCAGGAGAAAAGGACACAGAGTCCAGGGACAGCTGGGTGCAACTGGGTAAGGTGGGTACAGAAAGCGATGTGTTTCGGACACAAGATTTAGATTTCAACACCAAGTTTAGGCATTCAGCCTTTTCACATGCGGTGTCAGCAATGCGGCCATTTGAGGTAAGGGAGAGGATGGAGGGGAAATGTACACCGGAAAGATTTGATTAGATGCCACCAGGATTTGGAGGAGGGAGAGAGGTTTGACAGTTCAGACTTGAGATTCGAAAGATGTTGTTTTCTGGCTCTCCTGAGGGTAGACACACACTTGTTCCGAGCTTTATGGAAGGAACTGAGATTACCCTCAGTTGGATTTGCTTTTCATGAGGCAAAGGCAAGTTGTTTCAGGACAACTGCCTCACCACAAGCTTCAGTGAACCATGGGCAGGAGGAAGGGTAGGACAACTGAAAATGAGAGGGGATAAATCTTTGTGTGTATGTGTTCTATACATGGCCAAATCTTTTAAACTACAAACTCCAAGTTCAGGGGACAAATACAAACTTTGTGTGTGTGTGTTCGCACGAGTAAAATAGTTTTGCCTTCTGGCGAGGTGGGAGGGGGGCGGGGGGTTGAGAGCTCTACTTTGAGCAAGAGAGCTCCAAGGACTGAGAAAGAGGCAGGAGGGCCGGCGAGGCAGGGGGAGGGGAGGCAGGAGGGCTCTCACTGTTGAAACCAAGGCATTTGGGATCATTGGTATCTCCCGCGTTGAGGCTGAGTCTTTGGGTCTCTCACTCTCTCACCACAGGCAGGTCGGTGGTCTTTCTGTCTTCTACAGTCTCCTCTCCGGCCTCACCCCCCCCCCGTTCTGTCTGGGATATGTCTGCCCCCCTCCCCCATATTCAAGGCGCTCAAGGCCCGCCAGCAACACCCTTCTGGTAAAACCAAAATTAAGAATCACTGCTCACCTTCACTCTTTCATTCCTCTTTTTTCCCCAACTTTGGAACAAATTCCCACACTCTCTTCAATTCAACTCTTCCCTTGAGGTCTTCAAAACAGCTGTTCACCACCATCTCTTATCTTTCCCAATCCAAAACATCGATCTTTTCTACCCCCGTTAATCCACCCCAAACCCACCTCCTTCAAATTACCTGCTTTCCTTCCTGAAAGTCCCTGTCGTGTACCCTGCCCCATCCCTCTCCCTTCGACAGATTTCCTGATGTCTCTGTTCCCCACTGTTGTGCTTCCCTCTCCTGCCCCTCTTATCTCTTGCTCTCCTTGCCGTACGTTCTGTGTGTTCGCTCTCATCCAAATCTTGACATTGTATGCAATAAAATAAAATTAGGCGGTGTAAGTCCCATGTCTAATGCCCGTCTGCATCCGCTTTGGGGAAAAATAAAATGAGGCAGTGTAAGGAGCGAGGAGGGGGACATTGTTCATGAAATATTCATCACAGCCTTTTCGATGATGAATCGCAAATGATATAGAAAAACACACTAAGGGGAAGATCAAAATAAAAATGCAAAAGGAAAAGCCCATCCACGTTCAAAATGCAAAACCGTTTGTATTCAGCTGTCTTCTTCTTCTTCAGACGTATTCAGGGACAGATGCATGCGGAGACTGAAACAGAGCTCCAATCAGCCAATCAATTCATCAATCTTTGTGATTGGCTACAAAGTGTTACTTATTCAAGTTTCCCTTCCCGCACAACACAGAGTAAATATGCCAGTTATTATCATAAATGCAAGTCTTTCTGAGCAGTTGGGCCTACAGGAATTGCTAAGAAGCAACCACACCCAGATGAGAATGTAGACACAACCACACCCAGATGAGAATGTAGACACAACCACACCCAGATGACAATGTAGACACAACCACACCCAGATGAGAATGTAGACACAACCACACCCAGATGAGAGTGTCGAGACAACCACGCCCAGATGAGAGTGTCGAGACAACCACGCCCAGATGAGAGTGTAGAGACAACCACGCCCAGATGAGAGTGTAGACCCAACCACACCCAGATGAGTGTAGACCCAACCACACCCAGATGAGAATGTAGACCCAACAATGCCCAGATGAGAGTGTAGACCCAACCACACCCAGATGAGAATGTAGAGCCAACCACACCCAGATGAGAATGTAGACCCAACAATGCCCAGATGAGAGTGTAGACCCAACCACACCCAGATGAGAATGTAGAGCCAACCACGCCCAGATGAGTGTCGAGCCAACCACGCCCAGATGAGAATGTAGAGCCAACCACGCCCAGACAAGAGTGTAGAGCCAACCACGCCCAGACAAGAGTGTAGAGCCAACCACGCCCAGACAAGAGTGTAGAGCCAACCACGCCCAGACAAGAGTGTAGAGCCAACCACGCCCAGACGAGAGTGTAGAGCCAACCACACCCAGATGAGAGTGTCGAGCCAACCATGCCCAGATGAGAGTGTCGAGCCAACCACGCCCAGATGAGAATGTAGAGCCAACCACGCCCAGATGAGAGTGTCGAGCCAACCACGCCCAGATGAGAGTGTCGAGCCAACCATGCCCAGATGAGAGTGTAGAGCCAACCACGCCCAGATGAGAGTGTAGAGCCAACCACACCCAGATGAGAGTGTCGAGCCAACCACGCCCAGATGAGAGTGTAGAGCCAACCAAGCCCAGATGAGAATGTAGAGCCAACCATGCCCAGATGAGAATGTAGAGCCAACCAAGCCTAGATGAGAATGTAGAGCCAACCACGCCCAGATGAGTGTGTAGAGCCAACCACACCCAGATGAGAGTGTCGAGCCAACCACGCCCAGATGAGAATGTAGAGCCAACCACACCCAGATGAGAATGTAGAGCCAACCACACCCAGATGAGAGTGTAGAGCCAACCACGCCCAGATGAGTGTGTAGAGCCAACCACGCCCAGACGAGAATGTAGAGCCAACCATGCCCAGATGAGAATGTAGAGCCAACCACGCTCAGGCGAGAGTGTAGAACCAACCATGCCCAGATGAGAATGTAGAGCCAACCACACCCAGATGAGAGTGTAGAGCCAACCACCCCCAGATGAGAATGTAGAGCCAACCACGCCCAGACGAGAATGTAGAGCTAACCATGCCCAGATGAGAATGTAGAGCCAACCACGCTCAGGCGAGAGTGTAGAACCAACCATGCCCAGATGAGAATGTAGAGCCAACCAAGCCCAGATGAGAATGTAGAGCCAACCACGCCCAGACGAGAGCCGAGAGCCAACCACGCCCAAATGAGAGCGTCAGGCTCAGGCCAACCACATGCAGCAGAGAGGAAACTATCACCAGAAACTTGTATTTTCATGAAACAATACAAAAGCTGCTGTGCAATAAGAAAATAAAATTTTCCTAAACGTAGTAGGCTACACAATGATGTGGGAGGCCAGTGAAATAATTAGGCAAACTACGCAGTCAACTCGAGCAGAAAAATTTGTGGGTGGGAAAAGTGAATGAAAGAACGATTCATGATACCAGAAGTATGCCACGTGATCATGTGTTGAAGTTCTTCATCTGTATACAGCACAAGGCTGTGACGGAGTTCAGACTGTGGATGACCCTCATGGGCAGTTTTTAGGACTGCGGAGGCCCCTTATTGGCAGTTTTTAGGACTGTGGAGGCCCCTTATGGGCAGTTTTTAGGACTGTGGAGGCCCCTTATGGGCAGTTTTTAGGACTGTGGAGGACCCTCATGGGCAGTTTTTAGGACTGTGGAGGACCCTCATGGGCAGTTTTTAGGACTGTGGAGGCCCCTTATGGGCAGTTTTTAGGACTGTGGAAGACCCTCATGGGCAGTTTTTAGGACTGTGGAAGCCCCTTATGGGCAGGTTTTAGGACTGTGGAGGCCCCTTATGGGCAGTTTTTAGGACTGTGGAGGCCCCTCATGGGCAGTTTTTAGGACTGTGGAGGCCCCTCATGGGCAGTTTTTAGGACTGTGGAGGCCCCTCATGGGCAGTTTTTAGGACTGTGGAGGCCCCTCATGGGCAGTTTTTAGGACTGTGGAAGACCCTCATCATGGACAGTTTTTAGGACTGTGGAGGCCCCATATGGGCAGTTTTTAGGACTGTGGAGGCCCCTTATGGGCAGTTTTTAAGACTGTGGAGGATCCTTATGGGCAGTTTTTAAGACTGTGGAGGCCCCTCATGGGCAGTTTTTAGTCCTGTGGAGGCTCCTTATGGGCGGTTTTTAGGACTGTGGAGGTCCCTCATGGGCGGTTTTTAGGACTGTGGAGGCCCCTCATGGGCGGATTTTAGGACTGTGGAGGCCCCTCATGGGCAGTTTTTAGGACTGTGGAGGTCCCTCATGGGCAGTTTTTAGGACTGTGGAGGTCCCTCATGGGCAGTTTTTAGTCCTGTGGAGGTCCCTCATGGGCGGTTTTTAGGACTGTGGAGGTCCCTCATGGGCAGTTTTTAGTCCTGTGGAGGCTCCTTATGGGCAGTTTTTAAGACTGTGGAGGCCCCTCATGGACAGTTTTTAGGACTGTGGAGGCCCCTCATGGGCAGTTTTTAAGACTGTGGAGGCCCCTCATGGGTAGTTTTTAGGACTGTGGAGGCCCCTCATGGGCAGTTTTTAGGACTGTGGAGGCCCCTCATGGGCAGTTTTTAGGACTGTGGAGGCCCCTCATGGGCAGTTTTTAGGACTGTGGAGGCCCCTCATGGGCAGTTTTTAGGACTGTGGAGGCCCCTCATGGGCAGTTTTTAGGACTGTGGAGGCCCCTCATGGGCAGTTTTTAGGACTGTGGAGGCCCCTCATGGGCAGTTTTTAGGACTGTGGAGGCCCCTCATGGGCAGTTTTTAGGACTGTGGAGGCCCCTCATGGGCAGTTTTTAGGACTGTGGAGGCCCCTCATGGGCAGTTTTTAGGACTGTGGAGGCCCCTCATGGGCAGTTTTTAGGACTGTGGAGGCCCCTCATGGGCAGTTTTTAGGACTGTGGAGGCCCCTCATGGGCAGTTTTTAGGACTGTGGAGGCCCCTCATGGGCAGTTTTAGGACTGTGGAGGCCCCTCATGGGCAGTTTTTAGGACTGTGGAGGCCCCTCATGGGCAGTTTTTAGGACTGTGGAGGCCCCTCATGGGCAGTTTTTAGGACTGTGGAGGCCCCTCATGGGCAGTTTTTAGGACTGTGGAAGACACTCATGGGCAGTGATTGACCAGTCATCTTATGGCAAGAGTTCACACCTCCCTACCTATTACAATTTGGACTTCTGAGCATAACATAACTTTTTATCATTAAGAACACAAATCTGAATTATATAACAATTTTCCTTGAGTATTTTGTTGAGGCCCCCATATTGTGTAGGCCCCTGGGAAACTGCCCATTGTGCCCTGCCCCCAAAATCCGGCACTGGCACAAGGCTGTGGAGTAACATCATTGGCTAAAGGCACGGCTGTGATGCTGATGCAGTGCCCTCTGCTGGTTATGGCAGGAATTTGGCCAAGGTGCTAACAATAGCTCACCGACTCTTCAGGATATCCGTTTTACGTCCATCTAAGGGACGGTGCACACACTGATGACAGTTTAAAGCTAGGTCAGGATTCGAACCCAGGCTAGACAATGTAGAGGCGAGTGTGTGTCCCTCGAGGTCAATGCCATTGTGTCAGCCGCTGTGTTGAAGAACCACAAACGCCCAAGCAGTCCAGGAGACAACCAATGGCGCACGATCCAAATGTAACAAGAAGCGAATACTTCGATATCGCGCGGCTGGGCTAGTAAAAGTCGAGGTTTCGAATGATGAAACAATTTTGCAGTTATAAAATTTAAATGTAGACATGGTGAATTAGCATGCATGATGGGAAGAGTTGTGACGTTGGACAAATTTCTATTTATAGCCCTCAGATCAAAGGGACGTATGGGGCCATAAGTGTGACAGAAGACGACACAATAGCCAATTATATAACAGCCCGATGTCGCCGCGCTATAACAAAGAAGAACGAGAGTTACAACGCTGCGCGTCAACAAATAACGGAACAGGAAGATTATCACTTCCTGCTCAGAAAATCAACTTCCGGAGTCACACAGAAAACAATTCAGCCCAAAACTAGAGGGGGAGCACTCGGGAGAGTGCAAAACCTCCGCCGCCAATACTGCTGGGTCACTCAAGTGAAGCTTATATCTTATTCATGAAATATGATGTCAACAGTAGACAGTTATAGTTCTTTTCTCCAACATTTTTTTTGGGAGGGGGGGGGAGGTTGGAAATCACTTAAAACATGTAAAAATGCAAAAATGCAAAAAAAAAAAATAATAATAATCAAAATTTTGTTGAAAAAAGTTGCAAAAAAAATTTTTTCTCTTACAATTTTTTTTTTGTGGGGGGGGGGACCAAGTCCAAAATTTAATGGCACGATCCGTGGACCATACCTAACCCCCCCCCCCACCAAGTTTCGTCGAAATCCGTCGAGGAGTTTTACCGTTCTGTTCACAAACAAACAAACAAACAAACAAAAAGGGGTGAAAACAGTAACCTCCATCCATCTTCAAAGATGGATGGAGGTTAAAAACGTTGCTCTTCCGCATTAACCCCGCCCACAATACACCCGGCAATCTCCGCCCACAATACACCCGGCAATCTCCGCCCACAATACATCCGGCAATCTCCACCCACAATACACCCGGCAATCTCCGCCCACAATACACCCGGCAATCTCCGCCCACAATACACCCGGCAATCTCCGCCCACAATACACCCGGCAATCTCCGCCCACAATACACCCGGCAATCTCCGCCCACAATACACCCGGCAATCCCCGCCCACAATACACCCGGCAATCTCCGCCCACAATACACCCGGCAATCCCCGCCCACAATTCACCCGGCAATCCCCGCCCACAATTCACCCGTAATCTCCACCCACAATTCACCCGGCAATCCCCGCCCACAATTCACCCGTAATCTCCGCCCACCACACCCAACAATAAGTGTGACAGAAGACAGGACAGAATAGCCAATTCTATAACAGCGCGATGTCGCCGCGCTGTAAAAACAGCGAAGGTGCGAAGTTATCTGGCAGAGAGAAAACTCGATCCCAATATGAAAAGAATGAACCACACCCAGACGAGAGTCTAGAGCCATCCACACCCAGACGAGATCTAGAGCCATCCAGGCCCAGACGAGAGTCTAGAGCCATCCACGCCCAGACGAGAGTCTAGAGCCATCCACGCCCAGACGAGAGTCTAGAGCCATCCAGGCCCAGACGAGAGTCTAGAGCCATCCACGCCCAGACGAGAGTCTAGAGCCATCCACGCCCAGACGAGAGTCTCGAGCCATCCACGCCCAGACGAGAGTCTCGAGGCAACCACACGCAGACGAGAGTCTCGAGGCAACCACACGCAGACGAGAGTCTAGAGCCAACCACACGCAGACGAGAGTCTAGAGGCAACCACACCCAGACGAGAGTCTAGAGCCATCCACGCCCAGACGAAAGTCTCGAGCCAACCACACGCAGACGAGAGTCGAGAGGCAACCAGACCCAGACGAGAGTCTAGAGGCAACCACACCCAGACGAGAGTCTAGAGGCATCCACGCCCAGACGAAAGTCTCGAGCCAACCACATGCAGACGAGAGTGAAGAGCCAACCACACCCAGACGAGAGTCTAGAGCCATCCACACCCAGACGAGAGTCTAGAGCCATCCACCCGAGAGTCTAGAGCCATCCACGCCCAGACGAGAGTCTCGAGCCAACCACACGCAGACGAGAGTCGAGAGGCAACCACACCCAGACGAGTCTAGAGGCAACCACACCCAGACGAGAGTCTAGAGGAAACCACACCCAGACGAGAGTCTAGAGCCATCCACATGAGAGTCTAGAGCCATCCACATGAGAGTCTCGAGCCAACCACACCCAGACGAGAGTCTAGAGGCAACCACACGCAGATGAGAGTCTAGAGGCAACCACACCCAGATGAGAGTCGAGAGGCAACCACACCCAGACGAGAGTCTAGAGGCAACCATACCCAGACGAGAGTCTAGAGGCAACCACACCCAGACGAGAGTCTAGAGCCATCCACACGAGAGTCTCGAGCCAACCACACCCAGACGAGAGTCTAGAGGCAACCACACGCAGACGAGAGTCTAGAGGCAACCACACCCAGACGAGAGTCTAGAGCCATCCACATGAGAGTCTAGAGCCATCCACGCCCAGACGAGAGTCTTGAGCCAACCACACGCAGACGAGAGTCGAGAGGCAACCACACCCAGATGAGAGTCGAGAGGCAACCACACCCAGACGAGAGTCTAGAGGCAACCACACCCAGACGAGAGTCTAGAGGCAACCACACCCAGACGAGAGTCTAGAGCCATCCACACGAGAGTCTCGAGCCATCCACACCCAGACGAGAGTGTGGAGCCAACCACACGCAGACGAGAGTGTAGAGGCAACCACACGCAGACGAGAGTCTAGAGCCATCCACACGAGAGTCTCGAGCCTTCCACACCCAGACGAGAGTGTGGAGCCAACCACACGCAGACGAGAGTCTAGAGGCAACCACACCCAGACGAGAGTCTAGAGCCATCCACGCCCAGACGAAAGTCTCGAGCCAACCACACGCAGACGAGAGTCGAGAGGCAACCAGACCCAGACGAGAGTCTAGAGGCAACCACACCCAGACGAGAGTCTAGAGGCATCCACGCCCAGACGAAAGTCTCGAGCCAACCACATGCAGACGAGAGTGAAGAGCCAACCACACGCAGACGAGAGTCTAGAGGCAACCACACCCAGACGAGAGTCTAGAGCCATCCACACCCAGACGAGAGTCTAGAGCCATCCACCCGAGAGTCTAGAGCCATCCACGCCCAGACGAGAGTCTCGAGCCAACCACACGCAGACGAGAGTCGAGAGGCAACCACACCCAGACGAGTCTAGAGGCAACCACACCCAGACGAGAGTCTAGAGGAAACCACACCCAGACGAGAGTCTAGAGCCATCCACATGAGAGTCTAGAGCCATCCACATGAGAGTCTCGAGCCAACCACACCCAGACGAGAGTCTAGAGGCAACCACACGCAGATGAGAGTCTAGAGGCAACCACACCCAGATGAGAGTCGAGAGGCAACCACACCCAGACGAGAGTCTAGAGGCAACCATACCCAGACGAGAGTCTAGAGGCAACCACACCCAGACGAGAGTCTAGAGCCATCCACACGAGAGTCTCGAGCCAACCACACCCAGACGAGAGTCTAGAGGCAACCACACGCAGACGAGAGTCTAGAGGCAACCACACCCAGACGAGAGTCTAGAGCCATCCACATGAGAGTCTAGAGCCATCCACGCCCAGACGAGAGTCTTGAGCCAACCACACGCAGACGAGAGTCGAGAGGCAACCACACCCAGATGAGAGTCGAGAGGCAACCACACCCAGACGAGAGTCTAGAGGCAACCACACCCAGACGAGAGTCTAGAGGCAACCACACCCAGACGAGAGTCTAGAGCCATCCACACGAGAGTCTCGAGCCATCCACACCCAGACGAGAGTGTGGAGCCAACCACACGCAGACGAGAGTGTAGAGGCAACCACACGCAGACGAGAGTCTAGAGCCATCCACACGAGAGTCTCGAGCCTTCCACACCCAGACGAGAGTGTGGAGCCAACCACACGCAGACGAGAGTGTAGAGGCAACCACACGCAGACGAGTGTGGAGGCGTTGAGACTGACGTACTTAAATAAGAACAGAGTTCAATTTGTTCGACCACTTTATTAGCGTGGAACGACAATAATCAAACAAGTATTGAACAGGTTGAAACACCCACAACATCCCTGGCTCCGGGTCAGGCTGCGCATGCGCACTGGCCCAGGGGACCGTCGATATGTAGAATTACCGTAAAGTACAATGTTCTCTATCTCCCTCCGAGTCTTTATTATGTTAATAGATAAAGGCTGAGAAAATATTAAGTTTAATGAATGAACAAAAGTTTATATCGCCCATCGTGTGACTATTCCATGGAGTAGTCCTTGTGCCAGGCAGGCACGCTGGTCGCTCTGGTGGAT
This sequence comes from Eptatretus burgeri, assembly GCF_056783735.1. Classification (NCBI taxonomy): domain Eukaryota; kingdom Metazoa; phylum Chordata; class Myxini; order Myxiniformes; family Myxinidae; genus Eptatretus; species Eptatretus burgeri. The sequence continues at coordinate 24,947,438 of NC_140973.1, forward strand.
CGGCGTTGACCTATCGCTGGTGCTGGTGGTGTCACATCGGGCCCCAGTGGGGATGGGGCTCTCGGGGTTTCAGGGGCCGATGGTGGCGTCTGAAGGATCGCGCGCCTCGGTGTGCCTCGTCCTGGTGCTGCTGGCGTGTCTAAAACGGGTGTCGTCTTGCGCCGGGGTGTGCATACTGACGTCAGTGCCGGCGTGGGCCCCGTTGGCGTCGCAGATGTCACGGGTTCGCTGTCGAGGTCAGGCAGTTGCGGTGTTACAACGGGTGCAGGTACAGTGATTCGGGTTGCTAGATCATCATAGATAGACCGGGGTGGCAGCTGGTCATTGCGAACTGGGCTAAACTTGCGCAGGAATTTCCTGTTCCGAAGTGTGACTCTGCCCGAGCCATCGATCTTGATCACGTATTGGTCGTGTTGGCGTACCTCCACGATACTGCCTGTCTTGTCCCATTTTTTTGGGTGGAATCCTGTCTGGTTCTGTACGCGGACTTGGTCCCCTACAGTAAGTGGCGGAAGGCGTTTGGTGTGTTCTGCCCAGGTGTCGGCTGTGCAGATATGACGTTTGCGGAGGGCCTCCTCCCTCGCTTTCAGGGTCTCATGCCAAGTGTCGTGCGGTCTGTACTTCCCGGGGATAATTGGGATGAAATCGCGTATCGGGCGGCCGAAGACACACATTGCCGGGGAGATCTTCGTGTCAGGGTCAGGCGTGTTACGATATTGTAGTATCGCTCTCTGCACAGCGTCAGTGTCAAGTTCTCCCTGCGGGCTGGTGTTGTCCGTGATAAGTCGTTTCATTGTCTTAACTCCAATCTCCGCGCGACAGTTGCTGTGAGGGAAGGCCACCGATGACAAGCGGTGGTGTACGCCCCATCTGTGCAGGAATGACCTGGTCTCGGTGGAGGTGAACTCCGGTCCCCCATCCGACGCGAGCTCTTCTGGTGTCCCGTACGTCACGAAGGCGCGACGTAAGTGGTTTATGAGTCCGGCGGCGCCACCCGTCGACTTTGAGATGATCGGCCAGTTCGAGTATCTGTCCACTGTCACAAGGTAGTGTGCACCCCTGTGTACAAAGAAGTCCGAGCACACTGCCTGAAAGGGGTAAACGACCGGAATAGGTGGAGTTGGTGGCGCTCCAGGCTGTGATGATGCCATCCGGTGGCAGTGTTCGCAGTTTTTCCGAGTGGCGCTGATGTCGGCCGACATGCCTGGCCAGAATACAGAGGATTCTGCGCGGGCGGTCATCATTGATACGCCCTGGTGGGCAGCGTGTAGGGCGCTCAGCACATCGCCGCGGAGTGACGGTGGTATGACTACTCGGTCCTTGTATAGGATCACTCCATCTGTCGATGTAATGTTCTCGCGGTACTGGTGATAGTCGCGAATTGTCTCTGGCATCTCGATTTTTGAGTCGGGGATGCCGTTCATTGTCATTCCCTCCAATATGTGCATATCGCCATCGCTGCTGGTGGCTTCCCTGACGCGATCCCATGTTACTGATCGCAATGATTCGAGGCCCGCGGCACACCATGCCAGGTTGTCCTCGACGTCGTCGTCATACTCCGGCTCAGTTTGGCGTAGGAGGGACAGAACGTCGGTGTGCGTGCTTGGTTGGAGGTGGGTCGCTATGGTGGCATTGTCATCTGGAAGGTTCATGAGTGGAGGTCGCGTGGTGCCAACTGGCCTGCGCGACATGGCATCTGCCGCCTTGTTCTTCATTCCCGGGATATGTATGATGCGGAAGCGATAACGCAGGGTCTTCTCCTTGAGGTTCCTGAGGCGGGGGTTGGGTATGTCGTCAAGTGCTCTGTCCGAAAGGAGTTTCAGCAGTGGTTTGTGGTCTACCGCAACGATCAGGTTCTCGCAGCCCAGTACGAAGTAGCGCGCTTTGTCCAAGGCGTCCGCGACTGCGAGAGCCTCGCCCTCTATGGGCGCGTATCTGGATTCTGCCGCGTGTGTAAATCTGCTGCCGACCAGGGTTATTTTCCATCCATCAGTGCAGCAGAATGGTCTAACTGGCACGCATCGGCAGTGCTTTTGAAGCAACCAGAATCCGATTCCCTCCTTCGACCAGTCCGTGGCGATGCATGTTGGCTTAGTTTTGTCAAATATGCGGACACCGTGTTCGATTTCTTGTACGATCACGTCTTTCGACTCGCGGAATATGTCCTCTAACTCCATGGACCACTGGAAGCGTTCTCCACTTTTCAGGAGCTTCCGGAATGGCTGCATTCGTTCGGCCATACTAAAGGCGTATGCCACCTGGTTGACAAGCCCGAACCACGATCTGACGTCGGTGATGTTACGCGGTTGTGGGAAATCGTGGATTGCTTCCAGGTAGCTGCTGCACGGTCGCACGTCGGTCATGGTGATGGTGAAGCCCGCGAAGTCCACCGTGGGTGCGCTGAAGACAAACTTCTCCGGGTTGAGGATGATTCCATTCCGGCCGCATATATCCAGCCATTGGACCGCCTGGAAGTAGCTCCCCTCAATCGTGTCTGACCATAGGAGCGTGTCATCTACGCACTTGGTCTTGTTACCAATGTCCGCGACGATCTCATCGTATCGTCGTGAGTAACCGTCCCCCGATGCCATATACCCTTGTGGGGCAGATAGGTACCGGTAGTGCCCCCATGGAGTGATGAAGGTCGTCTTGTGGCGGTCGTCCTCGTGTAGGCGGACGCTATGGTAACCGTTCCATGCGTCGAATACTGTCTTGCGCTTCCCGTTAGGTACGCGTCTCGCCTGGTGGAACGGGGATTGGGTGTGGTGGGTCTCGCGGAACGCATGCTTGTTCAAGGCCTGAAAGTCGACGGTGCGTCGCGGCTTGCCATTCTTTTTCGCGCAAATTACCATGCGGTGACACCATGTCACCGGCGTGCCGACGGGTACTTCCTCCAACACGCCGAGCCGAACGTCCTGGTCGAGGCCTGCTTTTACCTCATCTTGCCAATGTATGGCCACGGAGATGGGAGTGTGATGGGCAACCGGTGTCGCGTTCTCACTGAGCATAAGACGTAGTGGCGGGCCGGTCATTCTCGGTAGTGGCTGGTGTGGGCACGTGTTGAATGTGCTCTGAGCATACATCCTGAGTAAATGTGACTGTAGTGCCTCTCTGTTGGCCTCGGTCGCTGGCATGGGGAGTGCGGTCGGCTTGGTCGGCGGCTCCGCGCGTCGCGGGCAGTCGCACAATTCCGAGGTCGTCAGATTCACCTCTCCGAGTGTCGGGAATCTGTCCGAGATCATTCCCAGGTCCATGCAGGCCGCCCGGGAGAGGAATATGCGGTCTGAAGAGTCCGTCACATACGCGATTTGGCGCGTCTCCAATCTCCGAGCGTCGTCACTGTTACCGGCGAATCTGACTACCACGGCTCCGAGGATACGAATTCCTCTGTTGTTTGCGGCCTTCATGGTCATGGATACAGGTATGAGGTCCTCGGTACTCAGGCCCATTTGTTGGACGACTTTAATGCCGATCAGGCAGCTCTGGCACCCCGTGTCTGCCATAGCGGGTAGGGTTACCGCGCGGGTGTGTTTCAGGAGGTTAAAACCCAGCGCTTTGTAATCCTCGCGCTTGTTGGTGAGAGTGAGGTTGACGTATGGCTGCGGGTCGGATATGCGTTTCATCCACTTATCGCACATATCATCGTACAGGTGGTGAGCGAGGGGAAGCGTGCGCATTTCGTCCTCTGTGCTGGCCATGGTGACCGTGCATAGCTCGACGAAGGCTGCCGTCTGCTCGTCGTACATCCCGTCGGTCTCCTTAGATGGGGGTCTTGCCGATCGGCCGCCCAGGCACGCCTTGTCGAGGTGATTCTGGCGGTCACACTTCCGGCACTTTACCGTATCCGGGGCACTCGGCGCGTCTGGCGCGCCATTGAGGCGTTTTGCCGTGGCCCACCTCGCCGCAGTAGATGCATACTCCTTCGGGCTTGGCCTTCCGTTTTTCCGGCCTGGCTCCTACTTTGGCGCGGACGTCCTGTCGCTTTCCCCGCCGATACGAACTACTGATCGCGTCCGTGCTCTGAGTGTCAAGCAGGCGCGATGCCGAGCGTTTTCCAGACTCTTTGGCCTCGATATACTCTATCATGTCCTTTAATGGCATGTCCTGGTTCTTCTCACCGAGTAGGTCAAGTTGTATTGCTTGGTCCGCGATGCCACGGGCAACCACGTTGCGCAATATCTCTTCGGTGAAGTCGTTGACCTGATCGCACCCCGCCTTGGTGCACTTCATTTCATACTTGCACGTGTCCGCCTGCCCCTTGATGCGGGCGTGGAACGACCGGACGGGCTCCTCGTGTCCCTGCCGCATGTTAGACAGGGCCACTCGAGCTACCATCGTGTTCTCCGTCCGGACGGCGAGCGCCTTCATGGCGGCGAGGACGTCTTCTTCATCGCTGCCCACGAGGCTCCGACCCGCCGCGCGAGTGAGGTCCTTTCTCAGCTCCTCCTCACAGCACTCCAGTAGCTGCGCGACTATGTCAGGTCCGACAAGCTTAGTACCTGTTTTGTATTCGCCCCAGCGGGTTATGAAGTACGACCAGGCCTCGCCCGTTCCGGCCAGTGCTATGGAGGGACGCTTGAGTTTCTCCATCTTGGCATTCGAGCTCGCCGCCCTGGGGGCGGCGACGTGCACAGTGGGGTGTATACTCAACATGGCCGCCACCACTGCCGCCTCTGCGTGTGTAGCCATATAGTCACAACCCTCGATCGGGCACTCTGCTTCCACCGGCGCCATAGGAACAGCTATTCTGGAGTAAACGTTCTATTTTCGGTGATGCACACGTGTGTACAGTGTCCTGGGGGCGAAGATTGGGTACAGAACCCGAGAAATCCAAACTCACTGTCGACGTTCTCGTGGACCGTTTTCACCCAGTCGTGTCCTCCTCAGCACCGACGATCCTTACTCGACTGCATCAAGTTGTTTGATTATAAATAAGAACAGAGTTCAATTTGTTCGACCACTTTATTAGCGTGGAACGACAATAATCAAACAAGTATTGAACAGGTTGAAACACCCACAACATCCCTGGCTCCGGCTCAGGCTGCGCATGCGCACTGGCACAGGGGACCGTCGATATGTAGAATTACCGTAAAGTACAATGTTCTCTAGTACTAACGGACGACGCACCATCCCATCGTGATAAGCTCCCTGGCCCAACATTCTCACCAATCCCGCGTGAGGAGGGGGGTGCCGTCGCAAAGCTGAAGGTTCACTTCAGGCGCCGAATACCCTTTTACCGGCCCTGACGATATGTGGTAATAATAATAATAATCATAATCATATACTACGATTTAAAACCCGTATACGACGCGGTTCTGTGGTGAAAAGGCAATTACGATGTAAACTCTGTACACTATGTGGTTGTGTGGTAAAAAAAAGAAAAAAAAATCCTCCGATGTAAAACTCCATACACGATTCTTTCTGTGTGGGGGAAAAGAGCGACTCCGTCGTAAACTCGGTATCCTTCGTCGAATCGTTTATAAAGTTTATGTAAACGCCACATGCATGTCGGCCTTGCAATCGTCACCTGGAGCTGCGCTTCCTTTCTCTTCGCCATGACAACGTCGAGCGCAAGAAACCGCGGATCTTCTTCTTCTTCGATCGTCACACCGTCCTCCTCCTCTTCCCCCTCCTCCTCCGTCACCCTCCTCCTCGATCCTCAGGTCGCTGTTCCTTCTCCCCTTTCCATACACCTTCAATCGGTTAGCGAGCTTATCGTCCTTTAAAATTCGACATTTTTTTATTTAGATCTCCAAAGTGTGCTTTGTTTGACGATTTGTTTTTTTCGGTTCTCAAAGTGAATGGTCTCGGGCTACAGGTACACTGACAGTAATCCAGGTACAGTCATCCAAGTGAACAAGAAATAGAAAGTTTACAAAACAGTTTTAAATCAAAATGAAAAAAAAAAACAAAAAAAACTTATTAACCCTTACACATGTTCCAGGCTCTGTCTTATTTTTACTGAAACAATTACAGGACTCTTACTGTAATGCTACCACCTAATTAAAAACACAGTTAATTAATATACTTTACATTAATGTTAAGAATTTCATACAAACCGGATAAATGAAGCATAAACAGGGTGTCCCGAAAGGCCCTGTCACACCTTGAAGATTTAGCCAACGTATGCCTGACGTGTGCAAAATTGGGAAAAAACACCGGCACACGTCGAATACGTTATGGGTAAGTTTGTATACTTTAAGAGGACGCTGGCAAACGTCGTAGTATGCTGACATACGTCGTAGTAAGCCGAGCTGTTAGACCAATTTTCCATGCTTGAAATTTTTCGACGTATGCCAGCGTATGACTCACACGTTCCGCATAATGCTGGCCATAAGTTGTAGGCACGTTACGCGATCGTTGACACACGTTACTTGTAAGGTACTCATAAGTTGAAACACGTCAAGGTAATGGTTAGTATCAGCGTTCCAGACGACCTGTTTTTTTTTGTTTTTTTTCTTCTTCTTCGGTATGACGGTCATGTTGAAACTTCGATTTCTAGTACGGTTATAACTTAATATAGTTAAAAGGCTGCCGCTCAACGATTTAAATCATAACCGTCATACCGAAGAAAAAAAACCAAAAAAAAAACCAGGGAGTCTGGAACACTGACGCTAACCATTACCTTGACATGTTTCGACTTATGAGTGAGTACAAGTAACGTGTGTCAACGATCGCATAGCGTGCCGACAACTTATGCCAGCGTATGCGGAATGTGTGTTATACGCCGACTACGTCGAGAAATTTCAGCATGTTGAAAATTTCTCGACGTACTCAGCGTACAATGACGTATGCCAGCGTACTACGACGTATGCCAGCGTGCTCTTAACGTATACAAAACTTACCCATAACGTATTCGACGTGCGCCAGCTTGGTTCGGCAAATTTTTCATACGTCGGCATATGCTGGCTAAAACGTCAAGGTGTGACAGCGGCTTCACACTTCGATGTCTAGTGCGGTTATGATTTGAATCATTGAGCCGCAGCCTATTAATAGCCTACGCCACGTGATCGTCGGCGATATGCTGCCGCGCTATGAATAAGTTAGACTATCGTTGGGCATAGGTTGTGAACGCCGACAACATGCTCAGCATTCGTTGATATAAGTTATCTATATGTGATTAAAACGTTCTGTGTACATTATTAATACGTTATGCATACGTCCAACACGTTATTATACGTCCAAAAATTAAAAAAAACCATCAATAGTCCAGCGTACGCCAGCGTTTTACATACATTTTGATACGTTGCCATACGCTGGCTAAAACGTCAAGGTGTGACAGCGGCTTTAAATAGGTTCCCATAAACAGGTTTGACTGTGAACGGGATATCTCAAAAAGTTGTGGACAGATTCGAACAAATCTTGGTGGACAGGTTAAGAGTGTGATGAGGACAAATTAATTCGATCTTGATGAAGATCTGGATCTGGATCTGGATACTAGAAATTTTTTTTAATTCTCAAAGTGATTGATCTTCACCATTGACAGATGGGGTAAAAAAAACAAAAACAATATGGAGCAGAGTATCTCAAAAAGTTGTGGTTGAGTTCAGACAAAACTTGTTAGATGAGTTGGTCAGGTGACAAGAACAAGCCAATTCGATTTTGGTTCTGGGAGTAGCGGAGGTATTCGCTCTCCTGAGTGCCCTTATAGTTATTTATGGAATACAGTAAAAGCAAACGCAACAAATACTTATTGTATCCATGGATACACTATTTATTGAAAACTTGGCACTGCACGCACCCTCAACCCTCTCCGGGAAGAGTCCCCGTCCGGGCCTCTGTTAACTGAACTCGCTTCCCATTTGTACCATTATTCAGTGTGTCCACGTATCTGGTCGTGGCACCCGCTGGCTCTCCCTGACAATCGTGCTCTCATCGGGCTTTCCCAACACCTGTGGGGTCTCACTCACCTCATTGCCCCAAAATGTCCTCACACTTCCTCTTCTATTCCCTCTTATATCCTCACTATCTCTGCTTATCCCTTTTGTTGTACATCTGTTCTATTTTGCTCTGTCTCCGTTACTCTCTCCATTTTAATGCCTTCCCCGTTTGGTGCATGTCTACTTTTCCAGCCGCTATCTCCTTTGGCGCTCTTCACTGCCACCTTTACTTTCTCTCGGTCGCTGGTTCAATTTCTCTGTTTACCCCCTCTACTCTTGATTATTTCCTCTCCCATTCCCCAGGCAGCCGTTACATCATCTATGGTGTCTCTCATCCCCTCTTTTACCCTGGCTTGGCCGACTGTTATTTGCTCTGCCAGCTTTTCCCCATTTGCTTTTAATTTGGCCTGCAGCATTTGTGAAAAACATGTGTTTCTGCATTACAATAGTGATTTTGAACAAGAAAAGGTGTCAGAACAAGCTAATGTGTGAAAAATGCTTGTTTTCTGGCAAATAAAACAGTTTTTGCATGTTTAAGGTTTCTTGTATAAAATGTGTTGTTTTGCTTAGTACAAGCGAAAATACACCCAATTTGATGTGCATACTTACCCGTAAGTGCATGGCAAGTACGTACCCGTAAGTGCATGGCCGTACGTGCAAAAAAAAAAAAACTTTCAAACCACGTGCCAGAAACAACAACCACACAGGCCGTTCATTCGCTCTCGTGTGCCCATACGTGTGTGGCCGTACGTGCAAAAAAACAAACAAACTAAAAACAATTCAAACAACCGCACAGGCCGTTCCTTCGCTCTCGTAAACGATGACTGGATTGGGGCATTGTGTTTATCTATAAATGCGCATAAGAAATAGATAAATTATTATAAATACAGTAAGTCATCACTATCCGGAAGTCCGTACGTTGTAACCCGTAATGGAGAACGCGGCTGAGGATCTCTTCCCCAACGGCCACGCTACGCAGCAACGTGTCCTTTCATTGGTTTGGAAATAAATGGCCATAACTTGGGAAGCACTTGTCCGATTAATATCAAACCGTGAAAAGGCACATACTCAGGTCCCCAGCAATATACCTGGCAAGTTTCAATTAGATCGGACCGGTGGTTATCGAGAAACAGCGTTCACACACACACACACACACACACACACACACACACACACACACACACACACACACACACACACACACACACACACACACACACACACACACACACACACACACACTGCTGGAATTATAGATAGATAACACATGTTACTGCATTATAATAGTGATTTGGAAGAAAAAACTGGGTCAGAACAAGCTAATGTGTGAAAAACACTGGTAGGGGAAGTTTGTTGGTTCCAGGACGATCCCATTTACCCCCAATGACTTTAATGTTAACTCAGGGAAAAACTATTTGACTCTATCATGATTTTTTTTTTCTCACAACAGATCTTCTCTGGCACCAACTTCTCCTTGTCCTCCCTGATCTCGTCCACTCATCCTATACCAGCTTCTTCACATTAAACTATTTCTGGGGCCAAGCTCTTATATGAGTCTCAACTATGCATACGTGTACATGTATTTTTTTTAAACCCCTTACATTATTTTACCACCCACCCCTCACCCCTGACCACCCACACTTCACCCTCTTTCTCTTCCTATTTATATCCCCATTTGAACAGAGATTGCTTCCCTTTACGTTCCTACCTGTAAATAAACTCTGGAAGAGTAAATAACAAAACAAAAACCTGTTTGCCCTACCCCCTTCTTTGCGGTTTATGTGTTTTGTGAAAAATAACTCCTGAAGCACAATCCGTGGCACTTTTTTGTGGAGTTGACAATCCTGCCAAAAAACACAACAGAGACTTCTAAAAGCCAAATCAGATGAATGATGCTGCGGATTGCGGTGCAACAGCTGACATTGAATTAGGCAGTGGGTGGTTCTTTTATTTTTTCAGACTGCAACTGAGCCGGTTTGCTAACTTAATGTTATCATCCCAGCTTCAACAGAAAGTTCTTGTTGAGAGATTCTGGGGCTTATCATATTTTGGTTGGAAAACGTGTGTGTAAAGCAGGAAGAGGTACTAGGCCTTCCCTCCCACCTATAGCACATTGGAGGTGGAAAAGTACTCGTACCACGTGTCGTTCAACATTCTTCTGGTAAGATCCATGCCCTTCCCTACTCTCAATTCCATATAAACCGTGGAGGAGGAGGGTTCGAACAAACTCCCGTATCTGCTGTGATTCTGATTTTTGAAGAAATGCCAACAGACAGATGAGCACTTTATATATTGTTGTGGATTTTCGCCCGTCCGGCGTGTGGGCGACCACCTTTCGCTCAATTGTGGCCGCGCGCGCCCACCAAACGAGCAATCCAGTCGCAGCTTTCGGATAAACGCCGAAACCCATCTACGGGTGTTTTTAACCACATCATAAACCAGCCAACTCTTCTGTCCACGCGCTACAGGGTCGATCGCCGAATTGTCGATGTACCTAATTATTCGCGCAGACGGGGGTTTATACCTCAACGTAGCCTGCACGAAAACGAGCCGCTTTAAGCAGCTCGTTCCGTTTGCGATTACCGAGCGGTTTTATATCGCCAAGCCCCGTCGGACCAGATGTACGTTTTATCGGCTTATTATCAGCCAGCTAATTATTCCGAACGCAATTATAGCAGTCAATGGAGGAAGGGACGCAACGAGCAGGTGACATTCACAAATGGGGACATTTATTTCCACACAGGCATGCAAGTCATGCAATGAATTGGGGGGAAATGGGAAAAAAGACACGAGCAAAAACCTACAGCCGATGTCTATTTATTATGTGCATGCATTTAATCAGTTTTACTTGGTAGACAAGGCGCCACAGACTTTCATGCAAACCCCAAGAAAGAAAGGAAGAACCGGGCTCGTAAGCCTTTATAATTGCTCAGAGCCGTGATGACCGAAGGGACTCCGAGAGACCGAGCAGGCCACCTGCCACCCTCTTGGTGACTCGCTGGGCGACCCTCGATGTCTCTGCCCACACTCCAACCTCCAAACTCTCCAAGCTCTCTTCCTGACTCCACCACACCAGCGCAGCGCGAACTTGAACGCTCTCTCCCAGCGCTCTTCTCCAAGTCGTTCATTCCTTGTCGACGACCCGGCGCCTCCTCAACCGCTCAACAGGACTCCAGGCTCCAAACTCACTCACCAACTCGACTCCCTCCACCGACCAACAACGCTCTCGGCGTTGAAACGCGCCTTTTTATAGCCCGGAGGGAGGGTCGCTCTGGGCTTACCACCCAAAATCAGCGCCCTCCTTCCTTTCACCTTTGAACCTTCACCCCCGGCTGGCTCCGCCCCTTTCGCCGTTCTGATCCGATTCTACCGTCAAACACGGCCGTGGTTGAGATCACTTTCACAACGCGGCCGTGTTTGAGATCACTTTGCCGCTGTCGAGGATGCCATCGTGTTTGTTTGTGGAGATGTTGTTTGCTGGGATGTTGTTGTTGGTGAAAAGATGGCGGTGTTGTGGAGATGCTGGTGAGGAGAAGTTCGTTTGTTTATTGAGATGTTGTTGTTTGTAGAGATGTTGTTGTTTGTTGAGATGATGGTGAGAAGTTCGTTTGCTTGTTGAGATGTTGTTGTTTGTGGAGATGATGGTGAGGAGATGTTGGCGGTTGTGGAGAAGGTGGTGAGGAGATGATGGCGGTTTGTGGAGAAGGTGGTGAGGAGATGATTGTTTAAAATAAAAGACAGAAAAGAATAACACTACCTCAAAGGTTCACAGCCCGGCACACGGATAATTCCCGTTACACATCGGTGGGGAAATCTAAAGGCCCGGTCACACCTTGACGTTTTAGCCAACGTATGCCGATTTTTGAATTTTTTTTCTAAAACGCTGGCACACGTTGAATACGTTATGGGTAAGTTTTGATAACATTGAGAGCACGCTGGCATACGTCGTAGTACGTTGCCATACGTCGTTGTACGCTGGCTTTAAACGTTGTACTTTTCGGTTGTCCTCAAATTTTTTCATGCTTGAAATTTCACGACGTATGCCGGCGTATGACTCACACGTTCCGCTACGCTGGCCACAAGTTGTAGGCACGGTCTGCGATCGTTGACAGACGTCAACACATGCTACTTGTAAGTTAATCATAAGTTGAGACACGCCGAGGTAATGTTTAGAGTACCCGAAACTTATTTCCTACCTATGATTAACGTGTTGTTGGCACGTTACGCGATCGTTGCCACACGTCGACAGACGTTACTTTTAAGTTACTCATTGGCTGAAAGACGTCGGTATAATGGATCGTCCTTGCGTCAGCGTCCACGGCCACGGCCAGGACACTTATTTGCAGCATTCTTCAAACTTTTCTTCGGCATGACGAGGATGTTCACACTTCGATGTCTAGCTTGGCTATGATTCCAATTGTCCATCGGCAGCGTCTATTTAAAATAGTCGAGTTTGAGCGTTTTAACACGTTCAGAAGAAACGCTTCAAATTTCCAAACCCCAGCGTCAAAAAAAAACAAAAACAAAAAAAACAAAGGCGAGTGATAGCAATTTAAATCGTTCATTGTAAACAATGAAACTAGCTGAGTGGTACCGTTTAAAAGTCGTTGAGTGTAAAAAAAATCCAATTGTTGAGCGCAAGCGTCTACTTTCAATAGTGGAGATGCAGCCATTTAAATCGTTGAGTGGCAGCCTATGAACCTACCCGTGGACACGCGGACGCAAGGACGATCCATCATAACCCACACCCTCCCCCTCACACCCACCTCCTACTGCCAACATGAACAAACTACTACTAATACTAATACTAATACTGATACTGATACTGATACTGATACTGTTACTGCTGACATGGACATCGACTCAAAAAGGACTCGAAAACACTGTTGGGTTCCCCTTTAATGAGCAGCATTTTTATATACCAATTCCCAAAACCGCTGGGAACACGTCTTTATATGGCAGTTGTAAGTTAGAAACACGTTCATTTATTTTTTTGTTGACCGGAAGACGTCATTGGAATACGTCTACATACGTCGATGTGTGTTGGGACTACGTAAAGAATTGGTTCAAAGCATGTCAAACATAAGTTAGAAATAAGTTTCGCGTAAAAAAGACATTACCGCGACGTGTTTCGACTTATGAGTAGCTTATAAGTAGCCTTTGTGGACGTGTGTAAGCGTCCACATATCGTGTGTAAAACTTATCCTCATCGCATGCGAACGTGTGTCATACGCCGAGTACGTTGTAAAATTTTGAACATGTTCAAAATTTCTTGACGTACTCTACTTACTACGACTTATGATAGCGTATTTAGCGTTCTACTCGCGCATACCAAACTTACCCATACCGTATTTGACGTGCCCCAACGTTTTAGACACACTTTTTGTTACGTCGGCATACGCTGGCAAGATCGCCAAGGTGTGACCGCGATTTTGACCCTTCCATTTCTACGGCAGTTATGATTTGAATCGTTGTGCGTCAGCCTTTTAATAGGCTACGTCACGACATCGTCGGCGATGCGTGCAACGCGCTATGCCTGAGTTAGACTATCGTTGGGCATCGGTTGTGTAGGCCGACAACAGGTTCAGCATTCGTTGGTATAAGTTATCTATAACACAACGAAACGTTCTGTGTAGTTACCAATGCGTTATACATAAGACCAAGTCGCTATGAATACGTCCGAATCTTTAAAAAAAAAACATCAAAAGTTCAACGTAAGCCAGCGTTTTACATAAATTTTAACACGTTGCCATCGCTGGCTAAAACGTCAAGGTGTGACCGGGCCTTAACCTGGAACACATACTTACCGACATAACTGATCTCTGGGGAACCTGAATGGTGATCTGTGAATTTCCACAACTGAAACACTATGTATATCTACGTGTAATTACTTGGTTATACTCAAAGCGATGTAGGACCTTAATTAATTATTTCACATATTAATTATTTTCCTTTTTCATCACAGTGTGTTTGAAAACTCAAACTCTATCATGGGTGACTTGCTATCATGGGACGATTATGGCTTGCTATCAAAACATGATGTACATTTCTAACTGAATCAAGTGAACTCAAGGATAGTCCCAGAACCAACAAAATTCCCCGACTCATCCCCTACCTGGGTTCCTTTTCAGCTGCAGGCATTCTCAAGTTGCACACACATAAGGATCCCAGTGCTATTTGTATGTTAACTCTTGATATTTGTATGACAACTTGATGTTGTGCCGCAGTTGATGAATGACTTCCATGGTTTCCCCACCGACCACAAGAAAGTTTCTAGGATCGTTAAGCTGGCCCGAGATGCTGGAGTGGAGGACTTCCAGGATCTCGAGGAACAAGAAGTGGAACTGTTCGAATCCCACCAGGAGTAGCTATTTTGGCATGGCAGAAAAGACTCCCGAGATATTCTCATTCTGAGTCGTCTTTATTAAACCACAATGGTAAAACCTCTCAAAACCCCCGGCAGGGAAACCCGGACTGGAAAATCCCCCGATAAACTAAAGCTAAAGCGCAGTTCCATATTATGAAACCAAAGGCAAAACGATGGTGCTAAACTATCAGCTAAATAACATGGAGCTGTTGTGGTCCAGTGAGAATAATAAAGAGAGTGATGAGGAGCCTGAGAAGCATCATCTGACAGTCAAGTCATTGGTCTCACCCCGAAGGGGTTGCCAGACTATTATAACCTCCCTGGCTGGTCTGTATTCACTTTTATATATTTTCACTTTTAACTTTTTTGTTCTCTGCAACCGGTTGTCCGATCGATGTGAAACTTTAAACGGAGGAGGGACTGCTCATGGAGAATACTTTATTCATAACTCTGACATCATAGGTCACATGGTTTGGCAGTCATATTCGATTAAAGGAAAAAAAATTGGAGATCTATCCAAAACCACTCATTGAAAAAAATTTCAACTTGACATTGTGTTGCGAATCTGGAAGTCATGAGCACACAACACACAGGTCCTTTAGATCAGTTATATCGGTAAGTACATGTTGCCAGTTAGGGTCCCGACCCTAGTCGAATGGGTAATTAAATGTTCCTGTGCTTTGGAGTTATTTTAATAGTCAGGTTTTCTTTTTGTTTTTTTTTACACCACCGACATCACCGCATCACCCTCACCGTCACTTCACTTCCTTCACCACGCTCTGGCCGACGTCAGGGGTGGGCGGAGCTCCTGCAGAAACATGTTGCTCAACTTCCCCGACTGTGTGAGGGGCGATCCTTTGGAAGAAGGCGGAGTTCGGGGAGGAGCCGCGAAGCGGCCCTCAACCAATCGGCGTGCAGTGGGTGGGGTGACCGCCACTCAGCCAATCCGGGCACACGACAGGAGAAAAAGGGGCCGCGTGACGTCACCACGCCACCTGGCCAATCGAGGGGTTTGCCGCCCGTTTTGGCCAGTGAGAGAGACTGTGAGGATTTTTGCACCAAAACTGGCCAGTGAGAGAGACGACGAGTGACTTTGCACGCCAAAACCAGCCAGTGAGAGAGGGAGAGTCGTGACGAGGCCTCCCCCCCCCTCCTAAGCTGGGGGTATAATTATAGGTGCGGTCTGCACGTTTGAGAGAGTTGGTTCTGGGTCTGGCGCGGTCTGTGCGTTCGTCGTCGTTCTGGTCCTGGCAAGGAATGCGCACACGGGTGTGGTTCTGGTGCTGGCGGGAAGTGTGAACATCTACGCAGAGGGCGATTGAGTTAAAAGGGCGTCTGCGCACGGAGTGGTCGGTGCCGTGGAGGGTCTTCTCTCGCTGGCCTTCGCCCTGCCGACTTCGTTCACCTGGATCGTCCGGATCGTGCTGGGGGTCCGGTTCTGCTCCGAGGACCTGGTCCTTGAAGACCGCACGAAGAGGACAGGTCCGAGTTAGGCCTCAATAAAGACCATCTAGTCCGATTCTTTGGGTGTGTGCGTATATGTGTTCGTGGCGCCAGTCAGCTAAGTAGTGAATTGTATAAGTGCTTTCTCGCTGTATATCATTGCCTTGCTTTATTCGGTCTAAATCTGCTCTTCTGTGTTCCCTAGTTCCTCATTATCGTATAAATAAGCCCCGTTTGTTCAATGTTTTCAGCTCGTTCGTGTCCATTCTTGCATTGACTGAGTGTGTCGCGTGTGAGGGATTAGCTGGCCATTGCCGTTGTCACAGGATAATTCGGACCGACGGTTCTCGGCGATTAAACCGCTCGGAATCGCACACGGAACGAGCGCGCTAAGCGGCTCGTTTCCATACAAGTTCCATCGAGGGTGTGAAGACTCGGTAGATCGCCACGTGGTCTCCAGGTATTTTGAAGATTTGGCAAATAACCCTGTAACACGTGGTGGAAATACTGACCCTTCACGGTCCAAAACAAGGACCCGTCGACTCCGGACTTATCCGGGGCGACGATCTGAATTCCGGGAGATCGGTCGAGCCGACTTGCGGCTCCATCCAGCGGATGGACCGCGGCCGACGTCCCGGCCCCGCAACAATATGTCATCAACTCCCTATGGGGTATTAACGATGATTTAATCGCTGAAGTGGTATTCCGGCCATAATTGATTGAATTTAAATCATCATCATCCAAAAAGTCTGAAACTTCATAAATGTGATCTATGACCTGATGTGAATGTATAATTATATTTATGATGTCATCAACCATGTGGTTTGGCAGCCATAATCAGTTGAAAATAAAAACAAAAAAATCTTCTTCTCCAGAACAGCTTCGCAGATTGATGTGATACTTGATACATATGATCAACTAGCCCTGAGGAATATATTTTGAAAACTTGTGTGTGTGTGTGTGTGTGTGTGTGTGTGTGTGTGTGTGTGTGTGTGTGTGTGTGTGTGTGTGTGGTTGGTTGTTATCTCTATAATTCAGGTTACAGAAGATGAAACGGAGTCCTCCCAGGACGTGAAGTATCCACCTTCATTTCGGTGAAGGATCGTGTTTCATGGACTAAGTTGTAAAGCTGTGTTGTTCTCAAGAGTTTTGTTCCGGGGGCTCTTTTCAGGATAGTCACAGAGCCCCGGACAGCCTCCAACTGTAGCTCATTTATGGTAATGTTCCTAGGGATGGTTTGTAGTATTGGGTAGTCGATAAAAAAATTCAAAAAAAAATTGAGATTTTTTTTCATACCCTTATTATATTATCAATACGTTTGTCTGTCTGTCTGTCTGTCTGTCCCTCTGTCTGTCTCTGTTCGATCCAGTGCTCCGTTAATACAATGGCGATTTCGATGAAACTTGGTTGGTAGGTTCATACCATGACCTGGTTGTGTGCAAATGAGAACCGTTGCTATGGACACGACCGTTGCCTAGCAACGGGACTTTGAAATTTTGAAAAATCATAAAATTATTTTTTCGAAAATCAAAAATCGGGCCACGAGTGACTGTGGGCAGTACATTCAGCCATATTGTCAAAAATTTCCAGCCGGATCCTATGAAAACTGTCGGAGAAGATAGACTTTGAATGAACCCTGGTCGAAAACAATAAAAAAAAATGAAGTTCGTTATATCTCAGAGACTATGAGTCAGATATACATGAAACTCGTATGGTAGGTTCATGGTATGTCCTCGTTATGTGTGAGAAAGAACCGTTGCTATGGACCCCTCCGTTGCCTAGCAATGGCCGACTACCCATGTCCGCCTACCGGCTTGTCTTTGTGAGGTTCTCTTTTTTATCATTCCAATTTGCTCCAATTATGACTGCTCCAATTTTGGTGCTCTTCAGCTTCTAGGATCTTTTCACTTCATTTTTGATATTTGATCATTTTCTTGATTTCCACATTATTTAGACCAAAATCACTGGGTACTGAAACCTCAATTAACAATGTCTTATTTTCCTTTTTGTATCTGAGTACCATGTCCGGTCGTAATGCCTTGTTTTCCGTATTCATGCTCGATGAGATAATCGGGTCATGTGCAGCCCTGGATTAACCATTAAGCAAAATAAGCAAGTGCTTTCCTTCTCCTCTAAGCTCGATGTCTGTACATTTAATCTTCGCCAATTTGCCTGGAACTCAGTAGTTGTTGGTTGTAGAACAGGTGACACCTTTTGCCATTTTCTGACATATTTTTGTTACAGCCAGCCATTTTGCTTTCCCCAAGAGTGTGTGTGTGTGTGTGTGTGTGTGTGTGTGTGTGTGTGTGTTTTATATGTTATGTATAATATGTATGGTCACCTATCGATATGTATGTATAACGTGTATAAATCACAATCGTGCATGTGTATTGTATGTGTAAATCACAATTCATGTGTGCATGTATACACGCCGCTGCCACTAGTTGTCACACCCACTAGCAGAGGCATTCGCGAGTAGGCCAGACACTCAGAAGGGACACCAATTCAACAATACATCACATTAAGGCATGGGTAAACATGGAAAATTGGATGAAAACAACCAACAACACAAACTAGATGAAAACAGAAAGGCACAACATATCTGGTCTGGAAAACATAGCTTTGAGGAACTGGATGGAAGCATTGCATGAACAAATGTTCAACATTCTCAGACCCGAACCTGGAAGTGAGACATCATGGGTTCTCAAGCAGCATCATGGTTCAAGTCATAAAACAACACCGACATGATCAGACAAACATTTATTTCCACCCAACAGTCTGCCATAGTTTGTAGTTCATACCATAGACCGAGGCCCTACACTCCTTGCAAACGGTGTGTCTATATGACATGACTTTCCACATTATGTCATCAAAGATGAACAAGCAAAGAGAAACTAGAATGGGGCTGTCCCTGCAGGATCAACTAAGTTGGCAGGCAGACCACGTGACTCACAACAGCCAGCACAGTACCATTCTTGAGTGAAAATTTCCTGCTTGTCCCGAGTGGTCTCAAAGAGAAGACAGCTGAGCAAATGTATTGCCAAATAGCTGGGGCAGTAAGAAACCATGAATCGGATGAGTCATATCTTTCACAATGTACAAGCAGATGCATCACATGACCACACTGTTGGTTTAAATTAAAATTGCACAGAAGTTTTGAATGAGCATCATTGTTCATATAAAAACAGTTATTGTGCACCTCATTGCATACACCCGGCCCATGGTACTCAAGTCCATGTATGTAATAATAATAAATAAATAGAAAAAGAATTCAATGATATTCTGACTTTTGATTTGTATAGCAAGTTTCAACAGGTAAAAATAATCTTACTTCTACACCAACGCACACCAATAAGTTTTCCCACCAGGAAACTTCACAACAGCCAGCACAAGGCAATCTGTTTACCCAAAGTCAGGATGAACCTATCATGCAATTGCAATAATAAATAACACTAAAACATGTTGGGTTTTTTTCGACCTTGTGCCTTTATCAAAGTTCATTTTAAAGTGCTTTAAAATTACAACAAACATATTGTCCGAGTTGAGAAATGTTCAGGTTTCCCTTTGAAGAAAAGGGAATTTCAGAAAGTTTCACAATCCACAAGAACAAGGCCTTTACCAAAAATGACTCTTGCATGTATCCATAGTCCACAATCAAACAGCTGGAATGAATAAGCAAGTGAACTCATCCATGGTCATTCATTCCGCAGGGTAAAAATGTTTCGATTGCGTGATCTGAGCCATCGATGCACCTGGTATGGTGAAAATCACTTTGCAGTGCAAAGCATTGACAATGAACAAAACTCCAGTATGTCTGTGGAACAGATGGATGAATTTGTCCTTCAATAACAATAAACAACAAAAATTATTCCCTATCTCAAAGCCATGCTATATGAACAGACAGAACAATATGAAGGAACAAAATAAATTAATAATAATCTATATTATAAAAGGAGCCGTGTCTGTCCGTCTGTCTGTTGTGTTACAACTTGAGAATGGATTAACGGATTTCAATCAATCCAACTACGGTGGATTCAGAGAACTCCCAGGAAGGTTTGTGTTGAAAAAACTTTTTTTTTCACATGGGCACACGTGGCGAAACTGCAAGCGCCAAATGCGATGCTGGTTATCCCCGCACTCCCAGGAATACTTTTTCTTCTTGCCCTATTGATTATCCATCACAGCAAAGATTGGTATTTCCGTCAGCAAAGCGACGGTCTTATATTCTCATAATAATAATAATAATAATAATAATAATAATAATAACAATAAGTAGAGGGACATTCAAAGTACACCGCCCCATGCCAAATAAATAAATAACAAGAAAAAGAGCAAACAGAGATTGCAGACCCTCATCAGGACTTGTTTTGTGTGGTGTATTTTGTGTGGCGTTTATGTACTGGTGTGTGATGTAATTAATGAGACATAATGAGAACTACCACTTTATAACTGCTGGCAGTGATGACTGGGTTCCAAGACGTCCTGCTTTGATGCAACCCCGCTTTGATCGGACATCTGACCCTGACACACTTTTTTTCATTATTATTATTATTATGCAATTGAATTTACAATGGGATTAAAATAAATTCAATTCAGATCAAATGGAAGACTAAATAGGTACAGTCCTGCATTGGAGTAATCAGAAGGAACCTGAACAAGCAAAAAGCAAAGATGATGTCATCAGGAGGAACCTGCATAGGATTCACATTTCAGCTGCAACTCCTCTACCCTCAAACCCATCCAAGCACAGCCAAGTGAGCTTTATTTAAAAATAAATAAATAAATAAAAAAGAACCCAGATCAAGAAAAAATTAAAAATTCTGGCTGCCAGACCATGCGTCAAATCAAATTGTAATTTAAAACATGTATTCCCCATCACTACTAGATCATAAATTTGAAGTTTCACGTCGATTGATTAAGCAGTTCCAAAGAAAACATTATTTAATATTTTCTTCAATCCAATATGGCTGCCAAACCATGTGACCTATCAATTATTTCTTCACAAACTTGGACACGCAAGGCTTGGGCAACATTTGTGTGGTTTCTCCTCGATCTGGCCAGCCTTTCTGGAGAAGAAGATTTTTATAGTTTTCAGGGTAAATCCAATATGGCTGCCAAACCACGTGACCCATGACACCATAATATGTGTGAACCTTTTGTTCCTCATGGACAGGCGGTCATTCGTGTAAAGTTTCACCTCGATCTGTTCAGCCAATTCAGAGAATATTTTTGAAGGTTTAAAAAAACAAACAATCTGGCTGCTGAATCACGTGACTGATGACATCATCAATTTTTTTTTTCTGTGGACCATTATATCCCGAGATTACCCTCAATTTTTCGTACTGACCAGATATTGCATTCTACATATGCAATTATGACGTCATAACAAAGGCACCTATGACATGAAAAAAAAAATCACACTCATTCCCCATGAGGAGTACTTGCTGTGTTTCAAGTTTCAAGTTTTTTCCTTCGTGTGGTTTCAGAGATATAGAAGTCCAAAGTTTTCTCCGTTTTTCCAACATGGCTGCTGCCACACCACGTGACCCATGATGTCATAATTACCATCAAAACATTCGACATGAGTAGTCGCACCAATGGGGAAAAGTTCGTCTCAAATCGGACAAGTGGTTGCGGAGAAAAACTCTAAGGTTCTGTGCAGACAAAGACAGACCCAAGTGCAATGCTGTCTCCTTCAGCGAGGGTAAGATATCCTCCAGCGTGCGACATTGCCAGGGCGTCTTCGGCACCCAGTGATTCTGCTGTGCAGCACTTGGAGACGGAATTGAGAGGGAGCGGTGTACAACAATCGATTGATTAATTGCATCATTAAAATAAATTTAAAATCGTAAATGAATTAATTTCTCAATCAATTGTCTAATAGCAGACCAAAGCCACCACTGTTTCATCTGAATCTGTAACTTTTTGAAAATTAAGTAATTCATTAAAAAAAAAAGATTAATTAATCGATTAATCAATAAATCCAAAATACCCTTAATAGTCAAATCACTTGTTCACCGTCATGTCCAAATATCAGCTTCCGGACTCAACAGGTGCTGGGATATTGCCCAGATGATAAATAAATAAATAAATAATTAATAAATTGATAATAATTAAGTAATTCATTGATTAATCAAAAAATAAAAAATACCATTCTTGCCAAAGCACATCTTCACTTTTGTCCCCAAATTTCAACTTCTTTTCTCAAAGGATAGCAGAGATAATGCCCGGACAAACAAGAAAACAAACAAACGGAGTAAAAACTAAGTACTCCCTTCCTTTGCCACCTGGCGATGACGTCATGCATCGCCTGCATATGGAATTTGGAAGGAACAGTGTACAATAATAATACATGCAAAGTCCTCACTTCTGGAGCTCTGACAGATCAGAAACTTCAATGGAGCCCATCACATGTTGTAAGCAACAAAGATGGGGTCCAGTCGATCAGCAAAGAAGCCATCACGGAGATGAAGTCGCTGCTTTTCTCCACGCGAGTTCACAGGAATGACCCCAAGATCTACCACGACCACGACCCCAACCACCAAATAATGCTCTTCCAGTACTGCTGTGGTGACCTGGGGCACCAAGTCCAAGGCTTGTTGTTCCGAGCCATCCAGCTCCACCACTACAACCAGCAGGTTCGTCCAAGTAAACACGGCACTGGAAGTGGGAAATAAAAGTGGAACATTGAGAAAGATGTCTGACATGGAACGCCATCACACCAAGTTATTCCAATTCTACATAAATATTCCATCAGTTAACCTGCACAAGCGATTGCTCACCACTCGGCAATGCTCTTGTGCGCACGTAATACAGAAGTCTCAATGTCGATGGGATGGTACCGCAAACCCCTCAAGTCCAAAGTTTCTTCCAGTGCTCCCACAATATACAATGCATCATGAGGTTCTGCGGCAGATAATGTGTACCCTAATTTCCTTCATTCAGCAAAGTGCATTATGTTACTGTACTTTCTCATCCAAATAAAGTCACCAAGTAAAAAGTTTATCACCATCTCAGGATAAGAAGTCATTTGGGAGTATCTTCATCGCTGCCTGAAAGCCAGTTTCATTTGAGATAATGGCTGCAATTAAAATTTCCATATCCCGATGATCTTCACACGACTTGGAGCATTCTAGAGACCTTCTTTCCAACATGTTTTGCTGAGCGTCATTGAAAAGATAAAATACTCTACACACGAAACATTGGGAAGAACTACAAGATTTATATGCAATGAGAAGGGTGGGGGAGGGGGAGTTCACACTTACATGGGTTATAGTAGAGTTCCCACAATAGGGTCCCATGACTGTTTTTCCTGGACCAAGGTTTGAAGGTTGATTTAAGTCAATTTGAAGGTGCCGATTAAAATGAGTTGGGGTGAACCTCGTGAAAATGTGGGCTAACTTGTCCAGACGCGAAAATTCAAAATGGCCACCACACAGCTTCCATTATATAAAAAAATTGCATATCTTTGGTTCTACATGTCCGATTTTTATGATTTTTGGGTCTAAACATATGTTTTAAGGTCAAATATTTCATTTATCAGCATAATATCTTGTTAAGTGTAAGAATTAGAATTTAAAAAATGCTTTTTTAATCAATTTTGCAGAAAAATCCTAGACGGCCGCAAGCTGACTGCAATGAAGAAGACCAGGAAGACACCCTGAATAGTTAAGATGCATAGGTTTTAAGTAAACTGAAATGTTACTATGTTTTAACACACTTTTCATTTATTACAGAGATCCTTGAATGAGTCATAGCCATGTCGTCCGAAGGAAAAGGTAAAAAAAAGGAGACGTGAGGAGAGTGAAGAAAGCCACAAGTGCATCCTCTGTGGTGAGCATTGCGATGAAAACAAATACAATACTACCCCTGAATCATGGGACAATCTGAAGACTTCAGCACAGCAATGGCATCATCTAGATAGGTTTGGAACAGTATACGACACCGTGAATTGGGATGCTGGACCACAAAACATGTTCTTTCATAAAATTTGCAAGATTACATTTTCTAGTAAATGTCATATACATCTGGCAATAAAGAGACGAGACAAAAGTTTGGCAGTTGAGGAGATACTCCAAGAAGAAAGTAGCTGTTCTGCTAGCTGTTCTGTGGAACGACCCCAGAGACTATCTCGAGCAGCAAGTGGGGTGATACATGACAAAAACTGTTGCGTATGGTGCATGAAGCCGGAAGATGAAAAACACCCCACCAGGGACAGATGGCATATTATGCAAACGATGGATGCCTGGTATGCATTCAAGGCACATACAGTGTACCTCCAAGACATCAGGATGCGTGATCGCATCTTAACGATTATAGATGCAATACCAGATCCCTTTGCAGCAGAAATCCGCTGTCACCGGTCCTGCTGGAAGAAGTATGTGTCGCCATCAAAAAGCAGTGAAGATGGTCAGCTCCATGTACAAGATATTCGTCTTTCTGAAGTACGAGAGATGTTCTTCAAACATGTATGCTTGGTTGTGTTCGAAGAGCATGAGTTGCGAACTCTACAGAGCCTGCTGTCTGATTATAACGCCTTACTGAGAAACTTTGGTTTTGACCCCAGTGGCAAGAAGTCAAGCAACATCAAGGAAATGCTTCGGAAAGAATTTGGTGAAAACATTGGCTTTCATGACCGCCATCGAAAAAATGAAAGTACACTAGTATATGATACATCAGCTGGTGGCAGCTACACTGAAACAGCCATTTATTCATTGGGTGTCAGTGATGATCAGCTGCTCAACAATGTTGCTCGACGCATGAAAGATGCTCTTGCTGGTATTCCTGAAATGGCATGGCCACCAAGTGTCGAGGAATTGGAGACACCACAGGCCCCAAATGACATGCTTTTGAAGTTTCTGACATGGTTGAAAACCCCACAGAAGCAGAACTTTTAAGAAAGCAGCAGAGATCCTGTGGTTCATGTATTTGCTTCGCTGCTTTTGTCATACATCACAGGAAAAGCTCTGCATTTCAAACACAGCTGTCAGTGACACTGCATGGACTGACCCGAAGTCGAGAGATTCTGGACATCCTCAAAAAGTTCTCCCTCGGAATCAGCTATAAATCTGTTCTTCAACTCTATGATTCATGGGCAAAGCATGACCTTGAAAAAATGATGTATGTCCAGTAGAGCTTGCAGAGAATATTCCTGGAATTGGCATTCTTGACAATGACGACTTCTATGAAGACACACTGACAGGCGCTGATACGTCACACCATACCAATGTTATGTTTGTGCAACCTCAGAACCTGGAAGTAACTCTACCAGATGCAGAAAGAGACATGCGACCACTGCCCACAAGTTCAGAAGACCTGAAACGTTTGTGCCTGGAGCAACATGTTGTTCAGCCCTATAAAACAGTGAAATGTGGACAACCAGCTCCTCGTCCAGAGATTGATATTAGTTGTCAGAACACAGATGTACAGAGACAGAGGGGTGTCATCCATGCTTTGGTGCGTCGTGCAGATGACCAAGCAAACATGCCTGCTGATGAACAAATAACTGGTGCATTTGGTGGGTTTCAGGTTACTGTGCAGCAACATGTGAAAAAGAGCAAACCATATTGTTTCTTAACATTTCCTAAGCCTCCACACAAATCTGTAGTCCACGAAGTGATGTGCAGGATGGTTGCTGCAGCTGAGAAAAAAAGAATGCCCTTTCTTTTGCGAGTTGGTGATCAACCAGTTTATGCACTTATGGTGCAACTGAGTAATGAAAATCCTGAAGCCTTCAAAGACATTGTGCCATTTCTTGGGCCTTTCCACACACAGTGCTCATTCATGTCTGCCATTTATAAACGGTTTGATGGTTCTGGCTTGTCTGACATACTGGTTGCTGCACAGGCCATTGCTGAAGGTTCAGTAGAGAAGGCACTACGTGGGAAACACTACAAACGTAACATCAGATGTCTTCGGTTGATGTATGAAGCTCTGAGTCGACGCATGATCAGAGAAGGCATGTAGGATGGGGTGTCCCTGTCTCAAAATACAAAGGAGAAGATTGCCATACTTTAGGAATCCTCCACAACTCCAGAGCAAAAGCAGGAAGTCTACTCAGAGTTGGAATCTCACCCAGATATTGTGTCCTTCGTGGAACAAGTGTTCCAGAGTGCCGAGTCATCTAACAGTTCCATGGTTAAGTATTGGTTGAGTTTCATGTCCATGGTAGAAGTTCTGATGCTGAATATCCATGCAGTGAAAACAAGAAACTGGGATGAATTCAAGGCTTCATTGCGAATGATGATGCCATGGCTCCATGTCTCCGACAATGACCGGTATGCTCGCTGGCTTGTGGAATTCTGGCTTGAAGTAAGTAGTCTTCCTGAGGAAAAGGCCAGATACCTATGAGATGGATTGTTTGCACAATCAATGACTGGCAGGCCATATTCATGTTTGCCTCTAGACCTCTGGATTGAAATGACAAAGCAAAGGTTCCAAGATGAAGGCTGGATGGCTGAAAATTCTGCGGAATGAGAAGATGCTGTTAACTACTACGAGGAACGTGAACTCAGTCAACAGAGTAAGGGCAGCTCTTCACACACTGGCACAGATGAAGACCTCTGCTCTAAAGCATATTGAGAATACCCCCAGTCATCTGAAGATTGACGAACAGGTTGTCCAAGACCTAGACAGTTGCATCACTGAGTTTGACTGTGACCCATTTGACTTGGATAAACCACAACTGAGAGCTCTGGTATCCGGTGTTGTCGCCTCAGGTGACCTGGTACGTGATTTTGAAAGTGCTCACGAAGATGGTGAAACAAGAGTGACTCAATTCTTCAGAGAACGAATGTTTTCACAGAACACACCATTTGATGCTACTATACACAGATGTTCAAGATACACTTTCAGCAAACCTCCTGTAACTGGGGATTCAGTCTCAGGCAAAGTGACAAAGACAGATGCTATGGAAAACAGAGCAATGGCATCGTTAATTTGGCTGGCAGAATCTGGTGAAGAGAAGTTTACTCTCGCACAGGTGATGGAATTTCGCATGACAGATTAATGTTAACCCATATTTAACATCAACGGTACCATGAAGAAAGTGAAAAAATCAAAGTGAGTTGAGAAATTAAACATGCAGCCTGTCGAACCTTTTCCAGATCAGTACATTGCCCAAGTCGGTATGGGTTTCCTGTGGGGATTAGCGACCCCAACTGCAGAAGATCGTGAGAAAGCTGATGGGTCTGCCCTCACGTGGGGAGATTATGCTGAAAAGCTTTTTTCCGTGATTCGCAGAAGGCATCCAAATGCAAGCCAGATTGTTTTTATAAATGCCTATGGTGTGGAAAATTCCATCAAAGACAGTGAGCATGAGCGTCGTAAATCCACGACAGCATATAGAGATGGGTCCAGAAATGTGTACATGAAAACATCAGATAGGTTTCCTGCCACAAAGAACTTCCAGGTGCTGTTCAGCAATCAGGGAAACAAACAAAGGCTGCAAAAGTTTCTGAAGAATGAGTTCACCAAGCTTGTAAAGAATCATAGAGAAATTGACTTTGTGTACTCCATCAGTCAAAATTGTTGGAACATCTCCTCCGGAGAAAGGATGGAAGAATTTGAATGTAAGTCACATTGAGGCGGACACAATGCTGTTCTTCATCTATTCGCAAATCCGAAAAGCAGGAAAAATGGAGACAGTCGTGATTGATGCCGAGGACACAGATGTAGTGATTCTTTCTGCATATGTTGCACATCAACTGGAGGGCACCCTTGCTATCAAACGGAAAGACAAAATCATCAGCTACAGAGACCTTTGCTCTGATGATGTAGCTGAAATATTAATCGCATTACACATCCATAGTGGATCTGATACAACATCTGGCTTCTATGGACATGGGAAAAACAGTTTATGAAAAAGGAAAAGGAACTCAAGAGGCACGCAATCTTTTGAAAGATGTTGGCAAAACACTTCCAGTGACACAAAAGGTGCTTCAGCAAATGGCCACATTCACTATTAGACACATCTATAATGACACAATCAGTGAAACGTTAGGGGAAGCCAGAGCATGGAAGTGGGGTCAGATGAAAAACAAGTCCACGTCCCGCATCCCACCAGATCCAGATTCTCACAATCTGCATGTGACGCGAGTTAACTACCAAGTTTACATTCAACTAAACTATGACAAGCCGGACACACCCCCAAATCCCACCAACCATGGATGGACAATGAAAGACGGTAGATGTGTGTCAGTAAGGTATACCCATGATGCACTCCCAAGAAGTTTACATGACTTGGTTGAACAAGAACAGACATTGTTGCACAATGAGGCTGAAAGTAATGATGAAGTTTGTGACTCTGGAGCCAGCGACTCAGATTGTGACTGAACGATTACATGTATGTGTTTCAATGGAGATTTCATTTCATTTCATTTACAACTGTAAAAACATTGCCACAGTCAAAATATAAGAGATGTTAATATTATTTTATTATGACTGCCTTAGATAAAAGACAGTTTGGACAGTACATCAAACTTTGCTCAATGCAAATTACAAGAATACTTACCGGGAAAGCGTCAATTGCCGGGAATTCAGATAATTCATGTTTTATTTCATTTTCCATTGAAACACTGTTGCTCTCCAGACAAAATGAAGGAATG
Organism: Eptatretus burgeri; assembly: GCF_056783735.1. Lineage (NCBI taxonomy): Eukaryota > Metazoa > Chordata > Myxini > Myxiniformes > Myxinidae > Eptatretus > Eptatretus burgeri. The sequence goes on from NC_140973.1 coordinate 24,975,733, forward strand.
TTGATATTCTTTCATCATATTACTGTTCTTGATAAAGTACAGGAGGGACATACAAAAGAATGGTATAACCTACCTGAACAGTGTAAAAGTTGAGAAATTGATATTATGTACACATCATGTTCTGAAAATAAAGACAATGATTGCGTCATTCTCTTCTTGTCTCAATTTGTTGTGCACTCCCACATATAAACAAACATTTACTTGCATGAAAAGATTCACTGCCAATAATATTATGAGAAGAAAGTTGATTTTTTACTATTTTCCAGATGTTACTCGACGACAATTTGGATTTGGCCCCCGAAAAGTTATATTTCATATTTTGTGACTTAACCCTTAAATATAACAATCTGGAATGGTAATATATGACATCCTTGACCTTCAAAATATATATTTTGACCCAAAAATCATAAAAATCGGACATGTAGAACCAAAGATATGCAATTTTTGATATACTGGAAGTAGCATGGCGGCCATTTTGAATTTTCGCATCTGGCCGAGTTAGCCCACATTTTCACGAGGTTCACCCCAGCTCATTTTAATCAGCACCCTCAAATTGACGAAAATCAACCTTCAAACCTTGGTCCTGGAAAAACGGTCACGGGACCCTATTGTGGGAATTCTACTATAATGTAAAACAAACACGAACAACACCAGTTTCAGATAGACTGGGTGTTTTTCATTTTCTCTCCCAGCAGTAGTCATGGCGGGAATTCATCATTTGTTCACGGTGCCGGTGATAACTCACCTTCTACTCGCGAAAGACACAGTGGTATCTATAACATCCACCGACTAATGCCAGCAGATAGGAGTATGGGACACCCAGTTTAACGTCCATCCAATGGAAGGTACACACATAAATTCCTCGCCCTGCATGTGAAACACCAGGACGACACTTTATAGCTGGGTCAGAATATGAATGTGATGAATGGAAGGTCGTGACGTGTGATCACATGATGCCCGGCTCGAGCACAGAAGAGATAAAGCTGAGGGTCGGCTCGGCCGCGGGGTTTTGTCCCTGGGGCATTGCCATTGTATGTCGCCGGCTCACTTGGTGCTCATTGAATGGTGAGAACACTGATTGATATATAATACTGATTTATTTTGCGGTGATTAGTTGCGCGTGTGTACCTTACTGCTTGTACTCCATGCTGCGCTTGTATTTCCTGGTGTGCCCGTAGAAGCGGCTCCAATCAAATGGAATAAAGCCTAAACTCTGAAGGTTCTTCTCTCGCTTTCATTTCAATTTATTCCATTTGCGCAGCGCTTCGACGATGGCGTACGCTTCCTTCTCTATCGCTGAGTGTCTCTGCTCGCTTCCAGAGAGAGTTCTCGAGAAGAACGCGACGGGTCTCCCAGACTGATTAAGCGTAGCAGCTATGGCGTGATTTGAAGCGTCGGTTTCCACCACGAAGGGCACCGAGCTATCGATCGATAAAACCACGGCATTACTGATATCGTCTTTGAGGTTGTGGAAAGCTCTCACAACAGCGGCATCTGGTGGAAAGTTTTTGCAATGCACTAGGGGATGTATTTTCTCGGAGTATTGCGAAATCCATCTCGCATAGTAAGCAAACATGCCGATCACCCGGCGCATCGTCTGCAGGTCCTGAGGTGGTGGTAGCTCACGGAGCGGGCGCAATCGTTCAGGATCAGGCTTAATTGTGCCGTCGGCTATTGTGTAGCCGAGAAGGTCAATTGACCTTGCCGAGAATACGCATTTCTCATAGTTGAGAGTCAGATTATATTTTCTAGCAATGCCCAAGAATCTGTCCAGATTCATATCATGTTCCCCCTGATCCCTACCGCACACTGTGACATTGTCCACGTAAACAAAAGTGTCTTTGAGGTTTTCATCTGAGATGATGTCGTCCATAACTCGTTGGAAGCAAGCTACTCCATTCGTGACACCGAATGGAATCCTCCTGAATTGGAAGAGGCGCCTACCTGCCTGGAATGCGGTGTAAGGTTTGTCTTCCTCTCGGATGGGAATTTGATGATAGGCGCTTCGCAAGTCGATGGTGCTGAATACCTTATAATTGGCCACGCGTTCGACCATCTCGTCTATGCGCGGCAGGGGGTAGGCATCGAGTTGGGTAAAGCGATTGACCGTTTGGGAATAATCGACAACCATTCGTTTCTTATGGTTCTGACTGCTGGTTACTAACACCTGTGCGCGCCATGGCGAATCGCTCGGTTCTATAATTCCTTCTTCCAGTAATCGCTTGGTTTCCGAAGTGATGAAATTCATGTCAGCAGTGGTATATCGCCGCGATTTGATCGCTATCGGTTTGCAGACCGGCGACAGGTTAGCGAACAGCTGGGGGGACGTCACCTCCGTGGTGGTCAACGCATTTAAAATTAGACGAGGCTTGCTTCCTCCAAAGGGTATTTCGACGCTCGTGTGCTGCTTGAGGACATTATGACCCAGAATTACGTCTGCGCACAAATCACGAAGCACCAGTACCCTTACATCCCGATGCGTGTACCCTTTTACGTCCAATTCGACTTTGCAGTACCCTCGTACGCGGGATTGTAGTGAGGTGGCGGCCATGCATACCGTATTGTCTGTCGGGTGGATTATCCATTTCCTGCCCTTTACTAGCGAGCTGTTGACGAAACTTTCAGAGCTACCGGTATCAATCAGTGCCTCAGCCATATGCCCGTTAATTCGTACGTTGATGATAGCCTTGGGTAGATTCCCCGGGGAGGCTGCAGTTAATTTATTTTGCGAGTAGAGAGCCGCAGAAGTGGGTTTATTTCTCCTTAGAGTAGATTTACATACCCTGGCATAATGCCCTTTCTTGTCGCAATTCATGCATGTGGCATCTCTGGCGGGGCATTTTTGACGAGGGTGCCTTTTGTACCCACAAAAGAAGCATTTACCAACCGGAGCAGTTGCTGAGGAGTTTGACGTGGCCTGGGTATCCGGCTCCTCGGGTGTTTCTCCATCCCCTATGTCTGGCTGTGTCTGTGTCAGTGGGGTTCCTTGGGTTCCCATCGTAGCAGCGTTCATTAGCAGCATCGGTGTCCCAAATGACTCAGATTGCTGCTGAGCCGTATCCATCGCTCGTGCCTGATCGACTACCTTGTCAAGAGTGGGTTGCGCTTTCTCTAGTAAGCGTTGCCGTATGTGGGCTGATCTGAGTCCTTGGATGAATGCCTCCCGTGTCGCTTCCTTTCGGTGTTCCTCGGCGCTTACGGCCCGGAAGCTGCCGTCTTTTCCCAGCTGATTCAGAGCTTGCAGGAACTGATCGATTGTCTCCCCGGCTGCTTGCTTGCGTGTGTTGAGAAGATGTCGTATGTATACCTCGTTCTTGCGCTTCACGTAGAGCGCCTGCAGCACGTCGATCGCTGCTTCGTAAGTGTCGCACTCCGAGAAGAGCCTGTACACGCTGGGCGAGACATGATTCACGAGAGCGGCAAATTTGTCAGCTCCCTCCTCGATGATGGTCAGATAGTGTGAGAAGGAACAGAACCAATGCGACCATTTCATTTCTGCGTCAGTCGCGTTTGGGTCTGCGTCGAACCTCTCTGGTTTGTAGATCTTGTCCATCGTTGGTTGAGAGAGCCGAGAAAACCAAATGGAATAAATTGAAATGAAAGCGAGAGAAGAACCTTCAGAGTTTAGGGATTATTAGGGATACATTATTTGCTGGGAAACCACTTCACGCTCGTTACGGACCAACGATCCGTGGCATTCATGTTTGATGGGAAAAATAACGGGAAAATTAAGAATGAAAAAATTATGAGATGGCGGATAGACCTAGCTTGCTATAGTTACGACATTGTTTACCGGCCCGGGAGGGAAAACCCTGCTGCAGACACCTTCTCGCGGGTCTACTGCTCGGCGGTAATCAGTCGGCCTTTGCAAGACCTCCATGTGTCTCTGTGCCACCCGGGGGTAACCAGAATGGCATATTTCGCACGCAGACGGAACCTGCCCTATTCTATTGAAGATATTAAACAAATGAATGCTTCATGCCCTGTTTGTGCTGAACTAAAACCCAGATTCTATGGTGCGGCTCCTGGCAGACTGATCAAGGCCACTTCTCCCTTCGAGAGACTAAACATTGACTTCAAAGGGCCCCTGCCGACCGAGACAGACAACAGATACATATTCACTGTTGTTGATGAGTATTCAAGGTTCCCTTTCGCGTTTCCGTGCTCGGATATGACCTCGGGCACTGTCGTGAAATGTCTGTCTGACCTCTTCGCTATGTTTGGGAAACCTTCGTACATACATTCAGACAGAGGGCCGTGTTTCATGTCGGCCGGGCTAAAACAGTTCCTATTAGAGCACGGCATCGCAACTAGTCGAACGACGGGTTACAACCCACAGGGTAACGGTCAGGTGGAACGTTATAATGGAGTTATTTGGAAAGCCGTAACTCTGGCGTTGAAATCAAGAGGACTGGGCCCCGAGCGGTGGGAGGTTACCCTTCTCGACGCTCTGAATTCCATACGCTCTTTGCTCTGCACGTCCACCAATGCGACTCCTCACGACCGAATGTTTACTCACCAGCGACGTTATGTTGACGGCCAATCGGTGCCCAACTGGCTAACCCATCCCGGAACAGTGTTCATAAAACGCCCGGTACGACAAAGCAAGTATGAACCCCTGGTGGAAGGGGTCGAGCTCATCGATACTAATCCAGAATACGCTCATGTCAGGCTCCCGGATGGCAGGGAGACCACCGTGTCGGTTCGTCATTTGGCTCCCTCAGGGACTCCCCCCGCCGGTACACCACCATCTGGCACACCTCCCTCTGACATTCCCCCCCCAGGTGTTTCTCCCCCAGGGACTCCACCCGAGAAGGGAGACGGCGGAGCTACCGCGTTCCACCCGGGGGCGATCGGGGAGTCATCTCCGGCACGAGTCGAGGCTCACCAAAAGGATCGGAAGCCTCCCTCAAGTGAAACCGCCATCTACTCCCGGAGAGGCCGGCGAATAATACCCCCTCGCCGACTCAATCTGTAAAGGGGATTATCGGCATCCTCGATGCTCATGCTCCTATATGCCCGTTACATAATATATCGATGCTCATTACCATGCTCCTACAACTCACAATAATCCTCACTGCTTGGCATGTATGCTTCTGTAGTTTAGATAGTTCGCGTTGCTTGAAATGTATACTCCTGTTGCGCTGAAGTAATCATGGTGCGTTAGTTGGGCCTCTAGTTGCATTTTAAAGGTGGGGAGAATGTAGTGAATGGAAGGTCGTGACGTGTGATCACATGATGCCCGGTTCGAGCACAGAAGAGATAAAGCTGAGGGTCGGCTCGGCCGCGGGGTTTTGTCCCTGGGGCATTGCCATTGTATGTCGCCGGCTCACTTGGTGCTCATTGAATGGTGAGAACACTGATTGATATATAATACTGATTTATTTTGCGGTGATTAGTTGCGCGTGTGTACCTTACTGCTTGTACTCCATGCTGCGTTTGTATTTCCTGGTGTGCCCGTAGAAGCGGCTCCAATCAAATGGAATAAAGCCTAAACTCTGAAGGTTCTTCTCTCGCTTTCATTTCAATGAACTCGGCCTATGTGGTTCAAAGGTAAATGCGCTACTTCTGCACTACCCTATCAGACTTGTACAAAGCACGACATCGGTCCACAATAGGCAGATGAAACCGACAAGAGATGACATTGTTCCATAATAAGTGGGAAGAAAAATCCCAAAACAATTGCACAGCATCCAACCTCCTCACACCACCATGCTGATCATACAGTGAAGACTTATCTTTCATCAAACTCTTCATTGATCACCCCCCTTTCCCCATTAGCTTTATCATACTTGTGAGTGCTCATCTCCTTTTACACACATCGAGCTAATGATATGCACGACATGGATAATGCATTCACCTTGACTGATTCTTCCTATATTTTTCATTATTCAAGTTAAAGATGCATGCTTAAATGACAACTGATTTTTTTGTTAAAAACTTCTCAATTTATAATCACAGATAATATATTATTGGAGGCTGAATTGAAAAAATATATATATATATATATATATATATATATATATATATATATATATATATATATATATATATCTTCTTCTTTCGGCTGCTCCCGTAAGGGGTCGCCACAGTGGATCAACCGTCTCCATTTTGCTCTATCCTCGACATCTTCCATTGACACTCCAACCACCCGCATGTCCGCCCTCACCACATCCATGAACCTCTTCTTTGGCCTTCCTCTTCTCCTCCTACCTGGCGGCTCCATCTTCACCATCCTTCTCCCGTTATACTCCGCTTCCCTCCTGTGCACATGTCCAAACCATCTCAATCTCGCCTCTCTCACTTTGTCTCCAAACCGTCCTACCTGCGCTGTCCCTCTAATATACTCATTCCTTATCCTATCCATCCTTGTCACTCCCAACGAAAATCCCAGCATCTTCAACTCTGCCACCTCCAGCTCCGCTTCCTGTCTTTTTGTCAGCGCCACCGCCTCCAAACGATACAACATAGCTGGTCTCACTACCGTCTTATATACTTTCCCCTTAACTCTTGCAGCTACCCTTCTGTCACAAATCACTCCTGCAACTCTTCTCCACCCACTCCATCCTGCCTGCACTCTCTTTTTCACTTCTCTCCCACACTCCCCATTACTTTGGATAGGTGATCCCAAGTATTTAAACCCATCCACCTTCCCCACCTCAACTTCTTGCAACCACACTACACCACCACCCTCCCTCTCATTTACACACATGTACTCCATCTTACTCCTACTGACTATCATTCCCCTTCTCTCCAGTGCGTACCTCCACCTCTCAAGGCTCGCCTCAGCCTGCTCCCTATTCTCCCTACAGATCATGATGTCATCCGCAAACATCATAGTCCATGGGGACTCCAGTCTGATCTCGTCCGTCAACCTGTCCATCACCATTGCAAACAGGAAAGGGCTCAGAGTCGATCCTTGGTGCAATCCCACTTTTACCTTAAACCGGTCCGTCATTCCTACCGCACACCTCACCGCTGTCACACTGTCCTCATATATATCCTGCACGATCCTCACATACTTCTCCACCACTCCCGACTTCCTCATACAATACCACAACTCCTCTCTTGGCACCCTATCATAAGCTTTCTCTAAATCCACAAACACACAATGTAACTCCTTCTGGCCTTCCCTATACCTCTCCATCAACATTCTCAAAGCAAACATCGCATCATTGGTGCTCTTTCCTGGCATAAACCCATATTGCTGCTCACAGATCATCACCTCTCCTCTCAACCTCGCTTCCACTACTCTTTCCCACAACTTCATGGTGTGGCTTAACAACTTTATCCCTCTGTAATTTCCACAGCTCTGCACATCACCCTTGTTCTTGAAAATCGGAACCAGTACACTTAATCTCCACTCCTCCGGCATCCTCTCACTTTCCAAGATTTTATTAAACAATCTGGTTAACAACCCCACTGCCATCTCTCCTTAGCACTTCCATGCCTCCACTGGTATGTCATCTGGGCCAACCGCCTTTCCACTTTTCATCCTCTTCATAGCAGTCCTCACTTCATCCTTACTGATCCACCCCACTTCCTGATTCACTATCTCCACCTCATCCAACCTTCTCTCTCTCTCATTTTCTTCATTCATCAGCTCCTCAAAGTACTCCATCCACCTTCTCAACACACTCTCCTTGCACGTCAGCACATTTCCATTTACGTCCTTTATCACCCTAACCTGCAGCACATCCTTCCCAGCTCGGTCCCTCTGTCTTGCCAATTGGTCTAAATCCTTTTCCCCTTCTTTTGTATCCAACTTCTCATACAGCTCGTCATATGCCTTTTTCTTAGCCTTTGCCACCTCTCTCTTTACCTTTCGCCGCCACTCCTTGTACTCCTGCCTACTTTCTTCATCTCTCTGACTATCCCACTTCTTTTTCACCAACCCCTTCTTCCTTATACTTACCTGTACTTCCTTATTCCACCACCAAGTCTGCTTATCTTCCTTCCTCTGTCCAGATGTCACACCAAGTACCTTCCTAGCTATCTCCCTCACAACTTCTGCTGTAGTTTCCCAATCATCCCACCCATCTTTACCACCATCCAACACCTGTCTCGCCTCCTCCCTAAATTCCACGCAACAGTCTTCCTCCTTCAGCTTCCACCATCTGGTCCTTGGTTCAGCCCTCACTCTCTTCCTCAACCTCACCTCCAAAATCATCCGACAGACCACCAATCGATGCTGTCAAGCTACACTCTCCCCTGCCACCACCTTACAGTCTCTAATCTCTTTCAGGTTGCATCTCCTGCTTAAGATGTAATCCACCTGTGTGCACTTTCCTCCACTCTTGTACGTCACCCTGTGTTCCTCCTTCTTCTTGAAATACATATTTACCACTGCCATTTCCATTCTTTTTGCAAACTCTACCACCATTTGCCCTTCCACATTTATCTTGTTTAGACCATACCTACCCATCACCTCCTCATCCTTTTTATTCCCTTCCCCAACATGCCCATTGAAATCTGCTCCAATCACCACTCTTTCATCCTTGGATACACTCTCCACCACTTCATCTAACTCACTCCAGAAATCTTCTTTATACTCCATCTCACACCCCATATGTGGGGCATATGCACTGATGACATTCATCATCACCCCTTCAATTTCCAACTTCACACTCATCATTTGGTCAGACACTCTCCTCACCTCCAATACCCTCTTGACATAATCTTCCTTCAGGATTACCCCGACACCATTTCTCCTCCTATCCACACCATGGTAGAACAGTTTGAAACCACCTCCAATGCTCCTGACCTTACTCCCCATCCAGTTGGTCTCTTGTACACACAGTATGTCCACCTTTCTTCTCTCCATCATATCAGTCAACTCTCGCCCTTTGCCAGTCATCGTCCCAACATTCAGAGTTCCAACTCTCACCTCCACACTTCTACCCTTCCCCCTCTCCCACTGCCTCCGGACTCGCCTTCCCCGTCTCCTTCTCCTCCTTCCCCCAGTAGTAGCACAATTTCCACTGGTACCCTGCTGACCACCGGTACCGGTGGCGGTCGTTGGTAACCCGGGCCTCAACCGATCCGGGATGGAAATTCGTTTTGTTGTCCGCATAATGATTTGGCATAGGTATTTACGCCGGATGCCCTTCCTGACGCAACTCTGGTCGCCTCTTACGACACACAGGGATATGGTAAACCTATTCCAACCGGGGCATACACCGGGCCCAGTACAACTGGTACTCATTTCGCCGACCTCGGAAGGATGACAGGCTGAGTCAACCCCCTGGTGTTATACGACTTGGTACATATATATATATATATATATATATATATATATATATATATATATATATATATCTGTATATATATGTATATCACCTCCTCTATATATGTATATCATATATACACATATATATATATATATATATATATATATATATATATATATATATATATACATACATATATATATATATATATATATATATATATATATATATATATATATATATATATATATACATATACATATACATATATATATATATATATATATATATATATATATATATATATATACATATATACATATATACATATATATATACATAGACATATATATATATATATACATATATATATATATATACATATATATATATATATATATAAATATAAATATATATATATATATATATATATATATATACATATATGCCAAACTCTATAAATGTTATAATAAAACATTAACCTCAAGTTTATGACGATATTCCTCTCCATAAAAAAATGACAAAACTCGAAAGCATGTGAAAATGCAAAGCCCTTCCGCATCTGCTTTGTACTCGAATTAAACGACGAAAACGACAGTTGAAAAAAATTTTGTCCATATTATTAATTTGTGTTCTCCACAATCTCATATTGATGACAATAGTTAAATTGATAAAAATGTTACGGCCTGGACATACATACTGAATGTAAATGGTAAACAAGAATATCGATTAAAATATTTATGGCTGGTCTACCACTTCACCGATGACATCATCCTTACAATCCTGTATTCCCCATTGGGAGTCGAATGAGATGTGCCAAGTTTCAAATTTTTCCGATCAGCGGTTTCAGAGATATAATGTTTCAATTTTTTGCGTTTAATTGAAGATAGCTGCCATATCACATGACCTATGATGTCAATTATAATTAAAATATTTTCCATGATTGGGGGCATCACTCCTACCCTTAAAATGTTGTGTCAGTCGTATCGGTTAAGTGGTTGCTGAGAAAAAAAAAATGTTTAAAAATAAAAGCAAGAAAAGGACAAAAAGGGGTCAAACGATAACAATAATAACTGGAAGGTCACTCGGTAGAGCGCATCCCTCCGCCACGTAATGCCTGATCCACGAGAAACTATCGAGCCCAATACATTCTTGAAATATCATCCTACACACTGCTATATCGTTTTTGGCCTTAATCTCTCAATGGTGAAGAATCACTTTAAAAATGAAATAATTATCGTATCCAGATCCGGATCCGGATCTTCACCAAAATTGAATCAATTCTTCATTGTCACACACCCATGTCCACCAAGTTTCGTCCGAATCCGTCGAAAACTTTTTGAGATATTGTGCTATACATCACCTCTCGATGGTGACGAATCACTTTAAAAATTCTATTAGTCCGATCTGGATCTGGATCTTCACCAAAATCTAATCAGTTCGTCTTTGTCACACACCCAACCTGTCCACAAAATTTCATCTGGATCCATCCACAACTTTTTGAGATATCCTGTACACAATCAAACAAACAGATGGACAGAAGGGGTGAAAACATAACCTCCTTCACCTTCGATGGTGGAGGTAATAATAATAATAATAATAATAATAATAATAATAATAATAATAATAATAATAATAATAATAATACTAAAAATAGGACCACACATCCTGAAGTTCAACTGGATCAGGAGCAGTCACTCAAACCCCCCGCAGACCCCCTTAGACACTGATTTGTTTTTTAATGCCATGAACAAACTTTGGTACATCATGGGTGATGAAGGTTGCGGTAAAGTTTCATTGAAATCATGTGTGTGTAGTTTCTGAGAAGAAAGCAAATACCTATATTGGGAGGTCAAACACCCCCCCCCCCCCTAAAGACCACCTTAATGAATGCAGATTTTGATGTGGCCAATATACTTAGGTACATCATGGGTCATGAAGGTCATGGTCAAGTTTCATCAAAATCGTGTGTTTGGTTCAAGCGATAACGACTGAGCTGTTTACAGACTGACGACTGACTCACTCACTCACTCACCGATGGACACTGTTTGATCGCATAAGCTCACCTGACTGAATTCCAGTTGAGCTAATAATGAAAATTGTTTCAACAAAATTATTACTTTGTCTTCTCCATATTATCAAAATAAAGCTTTGTTGAAAATTTGATGACAAAAGCTCAAATGGTAAAAAAAAAAAAAGTTATGGCCTGGACACACACAGCCAGACAGATAGAGCCAGACAGATACAGAAGTGATTGCAAAACCCCAGTCTTCTGCTGCGAGGGGGACGGGCCAACTACAAGTGAGGCGAGTCCATCAATTTACCAAAACCCGTTCGTAGCACGTTTTCATGAAAGGAGAGCCTTTGAAGGAATAACGCTTCTGAGATGGTTCTTTGGTTTTAACAAACGATGCAAGGGTTCATCCGTTTCATAAAGATGAGCCAAAGGTCCAAATTTGAGAGACAGACAAGTTCAAAAGTGCCATTGCAGACTTGTTTTAATTTTATTTTAAAAAATTTAATTCAATAAAATATTTTATAAAAGTCATTTTAATTTTACAGTGGATGAAGGCGAGTACAACTTCATCAAGTTGACAGTAACAGACTCCATTCAGAACCTCCATATGTTGTATCAAGAAGAGAAGCAAGTCACGCTCAGCAAATTGTGAAAGTATTACGAAAGAACCCCAACTTGCTGAAACAAGTCAGCATGGTTCCTCGATTAGAAGTGTAACCTTCTACGGTTCTTACTATAATTTACACTACTTAATAACTGCTTTAAGGACCAATAAAGGTAGAGAATAATCACCGATGATAAATACCTCTTTCAAATTAGTCTCCACGGATTACTATAGCATAGCTGTTCGGTAAATCTCATGACGTGACGTCAGAGGACTGGTAGCCTCATGACGACATGCTCGGAATTTTTATTTTCACAAATACAAGATGCAATTCGCAGACTTGATTCGCAGATATTTTCATAAGATCAATTGACCTTTTTAACCAAAGTTAAAAAATAGTGTCCGTGGCACTGTGCACTACAATCAGGGTGACATCACCCCAGGGAAGGAGAGTGAAGAAAAGGATCTTATTTACCTGAAACTTCCTTGTTAGCAATGTAGCTTGGTAACCCTTGCAATATGAAGGTCTTCCAACATTAAAATGGAACAAAAATATTAATAATAATAATAATAATAATATATTACAATGTGTTCAGACATAAAATGCGTTCAGATATATTTTAGTCATAGATATGGACAAAAAAGGAACAGAGCTGGCATATAGACCAAGAAACAAAGTGATGACAAGGACAAACCTCCACTCGCATCGGTGAGGTGTGTGCGGCGCAGAAAGCCCAAGTAACCAGTCCGTGCCCACACCGACTGCGTGTCCCCAAAGCTTAGTCGCGCACAAAAGTGGTCATCGCAGGGTGCAGGCTCGCCGTGCACGCTGAAATAGCCACTTGCATTGTGCACACTCTGCACCCAGATCTGATGAGGGAGAATAAAAAGAAGCCAATGAATGAATGATGAAAGAGAGAGAATGGATGAGCCGTGAAGGATTAACAAGAGGTTCCTTTGTCTAGACGCTTCTCACAACACCAATGCCAAAGTGCACAATTTCCACTTGGTATGGTATTTAGAGAAATATTTTAAATGACAATGGTAATCATGTTGGGCAGAAAAGCACAGTGTGCTCCTACCTCGCCTAGATCTGAATCTCCAAGTGGACCATGATGCTCAGGACTAGCAATGATCACACGTACACCGGGTAGGATCTGTTTGCAACACACATGGCAGGGGCACAACCGAGGATTTTCCTTTAGGAAGGGGAGTGGGGGGTGGACTAAGGTTACGTGCTAAATGAATAAGTAGCAGAGGTCCACAAAATATTAAAGCACAAAATCAAGGTGATGGGGACAGAGTGCAAGAGTGTCATTCACAGTTCCTACTTCTTCTTCTTCTTGCGCATGGCAGCTTGGCTGCCAGGTAGCTGTCATTTTGTTGCAGCGTGACTATGCCGCTGATGCTGTGCCCTTATACCAATACACTGGTACTCATTTCGCCGACCACAGAAGGATGACAGGCTGAGTCAACCCCATCTGGTGTTAATTCAGCATCCAACAGGGCTCGAACTCAGGACCTTAAGATCCCAAGCCAGCCACCTCCCAAGCCAGCCAACCTAACCACCAAGCCAACACCAGGCTTACAGTTCCGACTGAGATACACCTATTGTAATGCAGTGCCAGTAGTGTTAATCCAGTCAAATGATTTTCTCCCATAATTGAGCCAAGGAGGGGACTCAGAAGGAGGGGACTCGTTCTTTTGTCTCGACACTTCTCATGTTGAAGATTTGATGACACATGGACTATGGTAAATCAAAAAAAATGCAGACCTGGTGGAACCAATTTGAAGGCTAATGAAATCAACTCCTGTACTCAGACAATCACCTACTTCTTCCTCTTGGTTTACAAAGGTTAAAGTACAATCACCTAAATAACTCCAAGGGTGATTCACGGTAAACATGCACTTTATGTTCTACCAAATTTGGAAGTGAAGCACAGTTGATGAAACTTATTCTGTTTTTCAATTACCCTTCAACATATATGCATTTCCCATAGGTTTAGTATCAACACCTTAATGCCAGAAGCATCACAGTGTTTTGGGGGGTTACGCAACCATTTCAGAACCTCTGCTTTCACATCCTCATCAGCTTGAACCGTACTGCCACACCAATGCTTCTCACAGTGTTCCAATGAGATGGAAACCATGTGATGACATTTCTCCACTGCAGGGAGATGGTAAAGTGCTTCCCATGTCAACTGCTTTATGATCAAGGTACATTTGTTTTGGAATACCCCTGGTGCTTCCTCCTTAATGGATTTAAGGCACAAATCTTATATAGAAAGCTCTATTGGCTCTATTGGCTCAATTCAAACAGATTTGAATCTCCTCCCATACCACTGGTAGCACAAAGATGAAAATGGTATGATATTAATCGCCAAGGACCGGGGCAGTGAAGGTAAAAATGTTTTTTTTTGTTTAATTCAGACAAAAACGTTTTCATGATTCACATCGATAGATGCCCAAACAAAGCAAGCGTGAACTGTGCTTTGCATGGCTTGGCGGAAAGTCTCGAGACGCTGGTGATTTGCTGTGCCAGGCTCGGTGCACTGTGATTTGCTCCTGGCAAGTGACATCAATACACCCTTACATTACCCATTTATCTTCCGTGTCAGCTTTCCTCATTCTTACAATTTCAAAGTATAAAGATTTGAGCTACAAACAATGCAACAATAAGTGGGTCTGGGGCCAAGGGGTTTGCTAAGTGAATGGTGGGTTCCATACTCCCAGGACTCAAAGTTGGCTCTGCTGCAAGTTCATGCACACTGGTGCGGTGATTGCCCAAAATTAATTGTTCAACACGAGTTACATTTCCTGGAATCACAACACTAATTAGCAGGAAGTATGTTGATCGCCCATTACCAATTAATGTCCCCTTTTAAATCTTATGCACAGATCAAACATACTTCTGTATAAAGAAAGCTGCATCATCGAATTGTCCATCTAATATCTCACAAGTTCCAACCCAAACCGTAACACCAGAAATTTCATTCGACAACACTATCCCACAGCTACTCGTTGCCATCTTGGAAATATCCAGAATGCTTTGTGCAGTTGGAGACATCCATTGCGTTACACAGGAATTGACAAATGTCATTCTTTTACAATAACCGAGGACAAAAAGGCAGCTCAACCATGAAGCATCCTCATGTTACAATATTATGATCTGTGATGCAATTGCTTCTTCCCACTCAGTTCAATGTGAGGACAAACAGTAAAACATCAAGACTAAATTATTCTGAGGATGATAAATTATCACGAACCCAGAGTCAAAGATATGATGAAGGAAATACGTCATCATGAGATGAATGTTTACCTTCCCAGATTCCATGAGAGGCACACTGTGTGGGACTCCCTTCTCTACAATCCGCACCCTGTCATGCCACAATGCCCTCAGGTCCACGTACACTGTGGTAGGATCAGGTCCTGCTGTGCCCTGTAATCATTGGGATGTCGCTTATGGCTGCAGTGATGTTGGGTTCACATACATCGTTCAGATGAAATCGCAAAAGTTGAGATCAACAATCACAGACAGTTATTTTTGCTTTATGTCTTCTCAAGCAAGATAAAATAAGTCGAACACCTGGATGAACAATAACAATGGAGCCAGGAAAGTGAAATGACCACACGAACCTGGAGGCAAACAGCAGGATTAACTCGACAGCTGAAGGCTGCACTCACAGCACGTGCACTCAAGCCAAGGTCACGGAAGAGCTTGGTGAAGGAATGGGTCAGAGGGATGCGTGGACGCTCCTCGGCCAGCACCGCACACGTTCGTACACGTGACAGTTCTACGCCACGACTCTGGGAGCACAAAGATGGAAAAGGGGCACATACACGAGGTAAACTAAAAGTGAAGGCGAGACATTCTTATCCAAAGCAGCAATGTCAATGCAACTGCAAGGAAGCTTCAGTACAGGAACATGTGATTTGACCAATCACATCAATTTTGTTTCCATGTCCCGCATCCATTTCCTTGGATGGAAACTAAACTTAAAAAGAAACTTATTGGATGTAGCGTTATCAAAATTGAAAAATCGCAGGCGAAAGAGAGAAAAAAATACAAATACACCATTACATTACTGTCACACATCAATGTCATGAGTTCAAGGGATAGCTGGGTGAATGAACATCACACCATTGGTGCTGCGACAAAGATACATTTTTGGTTCACTTCACAATCGACCGTATATCAATTCAGATTCACTCATGAAACCCTTGTTTTACACTTACTTTTCCCCCAATTTGGCAGAGAGTAAAGCATCCTCGACTCAATGAATGAACCGTCTGGAAGTTACACCAGAAGCAACGAACAACACATTGGTGTCTCAGCAATTCCCATGGAGGCAGCTGTGTCTTTGCCATGGGAGAGAATGTGGGGTGAGGGTAGTCCCTCAATGCAGGCTAAACGAGAGAGTTCATAGAACACATTACCTTACACTGTCTTGAGAAACAAGGACATGGGCTGGGTCTATAAATGGCAAGTTTGATTGGTAGTGATGACGGAAAAGCCGTAATATTTTGTCCAAGTCCTGCTAAACAGGAGGGTTTTGAGAGGGAGAGTGTCAAAAAGGCGAATTGCGTTCTACGGTGTTCAACTATATAATTCAACTGAAATAAAATGAATATCTTAAAGGTCGGAGAAGCAAGGATTCCAAGAGTTTATCGCCGTTGATGCAGTGTCTGTTACACCACCTTATTTAACATGTTCAATTACAGCAAAACTAGAGGTTCTTGGAAGCAGTAGGAGGGTGGGTGATTGGTGTTCTAGTATTCAAGTATATAATTCAATTGAAATAAAATAAAGATTGTAAAGCTCGTATCAAAAAACAAAATTCCAGAAGTTTACCATCATTGACGCAGTGCCTATTACACCACACCATCGAACACATTACATTAGTTATTCGTGCCGGTTGTTTGTGTCCTTTAGGACGTCCTTATAAACAGAGTTTCCTGTTTGGAATGATTAACCTCCGCCATCGAAGATGGATGGAGGTTACTGTTTTCACCCCTTTCTGTTTGTAACTTACGAAATCTAAATATTTCGTAAGTATATTGATGCCTTCCGTTTCTGTTTGTTTGTTATCATGCCAAAACGAAGTTTTTGCAAGATATGTGAGTCAGCTTGTATGTTTTTTTTGTTTTTTTTGTTTGTTTGTTTGTTTGTTTGTCTGTAATCACGCATAAAAAAATTCTGCAGAGCACAGTTATCATTGGAAATTTTTGTAACTTCGCATATCAGAGGCCTAAAGAGGTCCCTTTCAGCGCATACAATTTTGAAGGTCAAGGTCAAAGGTCAAGGTCAAAGGTCAAGGTCACTTTGTCGCAAATCAGGGGAGTCGACGAAACCCTTATTTTTTGAGTAATTTTGATCGGATCGTCTTCAAACTTCATGGGAATATAGTTCATGGTCTGGCGCTCAGCTGATTAATTTTTGGTGGCGATTGGCCTTGACCTTCATGGTTAGCACCTAAGGTCAAACATATTTGACCACAAGGTCAAATTTTCAAGTTTTAGGAACCATATCATGTAGTACCTCAAATTGAACACCTCGATGAGTGCTTTCTAGATATGTCAAGCTTGAGACATTATGATGTCATTTGGTGACGTTATGAGGCAAATGCATATTTTTCATGGTTACTCTGTAGAACGATTCTCATCGGAATCTCTCGTAGGCAGATATTCGTCAAGGAGTCACTCCTGGTGGATAGCAGCTCTGTTCACCTCAGTGTGACCTTAAAGAAGTCACACGTGGTCACCTTTTGGCAAGATACAGGTCACCCTGTGGGTGACATTGGTTTATTACTTACGAAATCTAAAGATTTCGTAAGTATATTGATGCCTTCCGTTTCTGTTTGTTTGTTTGTTTGTAGGCATGATAACTCGAGAACGGAAGAAGCTACCAATGTCAAATTACACCACGTGATTCAGGAGGGTGGTGGCTAGCGCTGATTAGATTTTGCTCAAAATCGGTCAAAGGTCAAGGTCACAGTGAGGTCAAACATAATTCCGTAAATTCACGTGGAGAAATGGAGTATTTTTGCTTCGCTCGACATTACGAGTTCATTTTAACTTCGATTTTAATTTTGTCTTCGGTTTTTGCGATCGCTTAGGATGCTTAAAACTCGGTTGTCGAAATTCTGGTAAAAATCGGATGTTTTGGAGACGTTTAAAGATTGTATAAAAAATATTTCACTCGACGCATCACGGGTCGTCCCATGATGCAGTGCGCTCGAGCAGACGCGTCGTTGAGTTAGTTAAGGTATAATTGCATGGAGAAATGGAGATTTTTGCTTCGCTCGACGTTAGGATTTTTGATGGTTTGATACAGAATCATCGTAGAAACTTCTGGTTTGCGTCGCTACCTTCTCTAGAGACAGCTTTTATTAGACAAGGTCAGAGGTCAAGTTGACGATTTCGTAAGTACCAGTCTATGACTGCTTGTTTGTTTGTTTGTAGGCACGATAACTCGAGAACGGAAGAAGCAACCAATGTCAAATTACACCATGTGATTCAGGAGGGTGATGGCTTGTGCTGATTAGATTTTGGTCAAAATCGGTCAAAGGTCAACGTCACAGTGAAGTCAAATATTAGATTTTTGATGGCTTGGTACAGATAACTCAAGAACGGCAGAAGCTACCAATGTCAGATTACACCATGTGATTCAGGAGGGTGATGGCTAGTGCTGATTAGATTTTTGTCAAAACCGGTCAAAGGTCAAGGTCACAGTGAGGTCAAACATCCAAAAAATGATAACTCGAGAACGGAAGAAGCTACCAATGTCAAATTACACCACATGATTCAGGAGGGTGGTGGCTCGAGCTGATTAGATTTTGGTCACAATCGGTCAAAGGTCAAGGTCACAGTGAGGTCAAACATCCAAAACATTCGATTTTTGATGGTTTGGTACAGAATCATCGTAGAAACTTCTGGTTTGCGTCGCTACCTTCTCTAGAGACAGCTTTTATGAGACAACGTCAGAGGTCAAGTTGACGATTTCGTAAGTACCAGTCTATGACTGCTTGTTTGTTTGTTTGTTTGTAGGCACGATAACTCGAGAACGGAAGAAGCTACCAATGTCAAATTACACCACGTGATTCAGGAGGGTGATGGCTAGCGCTGATTAGATTTTGGTCAAAATCGGTCAAAGGTCAAGGTCATAGTGAGGTCAAACATAATTCCGTAAATTCATGTGGAGAAATGGAGTATTTTTGCTTCGCTCGACATTACGAGTTCGTTTTAAATTCGATTTTAATTTTGTCTTCGGTTTTTGCGATCGCTTAGGACGCTTAAAACTCGGTTGTTGAAATTCTGGTAAAAATCGGATGTTTTGGAGACGTTTTAAGATTGTATAAAAAATATTTCACTCGACGCGTCACAGGTCGTCACGTGATGCAGTGTGCTCGAGTATACGCGTCGTTGAGTCACGTAAAGGTTTTCCATGTGCGCGCTGACGGTGTTTTCGATAAAGATGGTGTTTAGAAGTCATTTTTTTATCCCAATAAAGGTTATCGTCGCATGCCTGGCTCGCTGAGCCATCGGATTATGTAAAGATTGTTGGTGGATGGCTGAATATTACGGTTTTGTGACTTTGATAAAATAATATTAAATAATTGCGTGGAGCGATGGAGATTTTTGCTTCGGTCGACGTTACGATTTTTGATGATTTGGTACAGAATCATCGTAGAAACTTCTGGTTTGCGGCGCTACCTTCTCTAGAGACAGCTTTTATTAGACAAGGTCAGAGGTCAAGTTGACGATTTCGTAAGTACCAGTCTATGACTGCTTGTTTGTTTGTTTGTTTGTGAACAGTATTACGGAAAAACTCCTTGACGGATTTTGACGAAACTTGGTGGGGGGGGGGGGTAAGGTCTGGTCCAAGGATCATGCCATTAGATTTTGGACTTGGTCCAAAATCCAATATGGCCGCTATGGCGGCCAATTTGAAAAAATATTTGAATTTTTTTTCTTTTGCATTTCTACATGTTTTAAGTGATTTCCAA
>NC_140973.1:25000589-25113089 GCF_056783735.1 Eptatretus burgeri
ATTCTTCAGAGAGGTAGGCAGAAGCCTTTTTCCTCTTTGCAGACCTTGATAGAATCAGGATCTGGTTTAACATTTGGAACAGTTCAATGCATCTACTTCTTGACGGCTGGGTTTAACCCATCGAATTCTGGACAAACGTCTCAAAGACTTTCAGTCCTTCAGAGTTTTAGTTCCTACCATCAGCTATGATCTGCTTTGGAGAAGCCGTATATCAGAATTGGCTTCCAAAGACAACCACAGACTGGGCAACCCATCATGCAAATCTTTCCTCAGCAAAACCAAACTTCAAACAACACACAAGGCCTTCGTTTGCAGCTTGATGGAGTACAGATGGAATGCCCTCCCTCGGATGGACGTTAAACCTAGAGCCCCATCTGCCGGCATTAGTTGGTGAACGTTAAAGACTCCATGGTGTCCTTTGTGAAGAGTGGGCGAGCTATCGTCGGCACCATGGCCAAACTCCAATTTCCTGCTCTATCTACCACTGGGAAGGCAATGGCAAACCACCGAGTGTAACCCTTGCCCAGGAAGCTGCTTCAGCAGCACTGACTCTCTGTGAAGAGGATATTGATATTATGCACCTGATGGAGATCAATGGATCCAAGGCAACCTTGCATTTGTGAATTATGGAGAGTTATCCAGTGAATGGGAGTAGCTCAGGGATCACTGTAGGGCCTTCGTGTCATTAACTTTTGACCGAATTGATGGAATGGAACAGTCAGTGTTTTGATGGTGGGGTGTACTTTTATTGACACAAAAGTCTTGAGAATACAAGTCCTGAATAGTGCCCGATTCTCCCTTGATTCCAAAAGGTCAAATATTATACAGTGATTGTCAGAATGCCTGGTGTTGGTGGCTAAATGGTTAGGGTGTTGGGCTTGGGATCCGAGGATCCTGAGTTCAAATCCCCCTCAGCTGTTGAATTAATACCAGGTGGGGTTGACTCTGCCTGTCATCCTTCTGAGGTTGGCAAAATGAGTGCCAGTTTGCTGGTATCCTGTGTCTGAGTGGCGACCCATCCAGGATTGTGCCCAATAGCCCAGGAGACTGCTTAGGCAGCACCAACACTCTGCACAGAGTATGGTCCCAATGGATGGATCGTCAGACCTTCGCACTTACACAAACGAGTTTCCTTCCACCCCGTCAACTCGAGCCCTTTGGTGTTCTAATTCAGACCCTTTTCAAATGATTTCAGAAATAGTTTCTCAATTTCTGGCAAAAAGAAGCTTGATGAATGAGGTGAAACCTTGTCAGATAATTTGGGCAGCTATCCATCTTTAAGCTATTCACAGCTGCCATTGTCAGACAAAAGGTTGTTTTCCAAAGTCGATGGGAGCGTAACAAAATTCTTCGACATGTATGAATCTTCCAATCACTCTGACCCGCTTACATAATCACCCTCCTGACATCAAGCATACAATTTCATAATTCATTTTGCTCTCGTACCACAGGAGGATGTTTACCCTGAGTATGTCAGTGTGTGCTCCGAGATCACGGGTGCACAGCTCCATGGCGGAGTATGAGCAGAAAGTGTCCCGGACTCGGTGCTGGCTAACTGCACTCAGCCACAATGCAGGATCAGTCTCCAGCTCCACAGGCGGCACCAGGATCGACTGGTGACCACAGTAGACGCTGCAACAGCACATCAATCGATGCAAAGCCAATAAAATAATTGACTATATTTCTGTTCATATGCCAAAGTATGTGTTTCGTGCACTGCCATTCCCATACCAGCTTCACCGATAAACGATGATTATTTCAAACCTGGTGAGGCACCAAAGTACGAATCCCAGTCCACAGTAGGGATCAAGGCACAGCACGACATCCCGCGACGGGTAGAGCTCACACTGCAGTTTGATAGCACGACACAAGGCACCAGTAGCACCATGGGTCATCTGCACAGTGAGTAGAGAGAACATGATGATAAAAATACAACCAAAGCATAGCAATACCAAGACAGGAGAGCAGGAGAGGGATGGAAGACTTGGTCGAAAGGGGCTGATAGATCTTGACAATATTGCTGACCTTAACTCCAGTGAGAGTGCCTTTTGTGGAAACACTGTAGTCAAGATAAGCCAAAGCATCTGGTCCAGTTGGCATGCAAATCTGGCATGGGCGCTTCTTGGGCAGGTCATCTGAAAGGAACAAATCTTGGTCATTCACTTGTGAGTTTTAAATGCTGGATATCAGTTCAATGAAAGAAAGCTGGGAAGGAAGGAATAGAAGGAGGTAACAAACACATTTGGTCAAACTGAACGGTGCAAGAAAGTGAGCAAAGACAAAAACGTATTAAAAAAAAAAGGATAAGATCAGCGAACGGAAAGGTTGAATGACCAGACCTGTGTCAATAATGGGTGGCCATTCATGCTTGTCTCCTCCCTCATGGCGTCGCAGCAGTTTGTTGATTGACGCAGTAGTCAGCACACAAACAGCTTGGCTCACCTGGTGAGAGGAAAATGGAATGGCAATGTTGGTCCACCATAAGTTAAAGATGTAGAGGATGATGAAGGAAGTTGAAGGCAAAAGATAAATATTTAGGGAAAGCAAGTGTCCATAATTCCCACCGCATATCAATGTTGACTCGAGTGGGCAAGTGGAGAATTCCCATGCAATGGTTTCACATTTTTATTCCAAGGTAATGAATGGAGGGTCTTGTTAAGAGATATCATAAAGAACATGAACTATCCAGGATGCTCTCAGCTTCATCATACCTGAATGACCATGTGTACAGTGGGCAACATGCTGGATACGTGCTGGGGGTGCGGAGGGCGAACCGTGATGGGTACACAGCCGATGTACAGGCATCCGTAGAAAGCAACAATCAGATTAATCCCTGCACAACAGGTACGTCATATCAAGAGTGCTTTAAAATTGAAAATTGAGAGTGCATTAAAAGCTACAAATTGATAATGGAAATACAGCATTGCAAGTATCCACACCCTCACTTCAGCCGCATGTTGGTGACTGAATCAAAATCTTATTCATCAAATATTTAGAACGATTAATACCACAGATTGATAGCTTAACAAAGCTCAGTAGGAGGTTCTACTGTAAAATGTGAAAAAAATACAGCAAGGAACATTCACTTCCTGGCTGAGAGGTACAACACTTGGAAGTGATTGTTTCAGCACAAGTGTCTACAATTCATGGCAGGGAGCACAGCATAATAATATTAATGTGGAAATAGAAACCAGATAACCTCAAGAAATGGGATATGGCTAGGGTTAGGATTAGGGTTAGCGTTATGGTTAGGGTTAGGCATAAAAGGGCACAAAATCATTCCTAATCTGGCACATCTACAATTACATCTTATCATCTCGTAAACATTGGCTCAATGTGAATGTTTTTAAGCTGAAAAGGTCAGATGAACCCAAGCAAAAGAAGAACATTAACATCTATCTGTATATTACTAAAACTCTCATCTTGTATGTATCTATGTATGTATGTTACCGAAATACAGCCAAAACGGTACACGATAGCGCAAAATTTTTAGGGCCACCTTACTCACCATTCTCCTGCGGTGTGCAGTATCATGTTTCGTTAAAATCGGGCAACGAAAAAATTATTTAAAAATCAATTCCCGATTCAGTCAAGTCCTATTCTGGGAGAATTTGATCAATGCAAACAACCTCAGCGGTATAGTTCGCTGGAGTTATCTTTGTTGTTTTTTTTTTCATCAACCGCTGTCACAACGGGAACTCAACGGGTTCACGGGTCGTCTAGTTCTCAATAAATTTATCCATTGACAAAATCAATTCATTAATTTATTCATTCATCATGCTCTATACATTGTTTTAGTGTTTAAAGTTCATTCAGATGGGTCGTCACACTGATAGAGCATACTCAACTAAGTGCAGGAATTTGTAATTTGTTCAGGGTGCTGGAGATGACTCTCCTATTCTTTGTGAAGGATGTTTAACATCTACCAACTAATGATGGCAGATAGGACACCTAGTTTAATGTCTATGCAAGGGACGGTGCACACATTAATGCATCGGTCTGCATGTGAAATGCCAGGATAAGAGTTTATAGCTGGGCCAAGATTCAAACCCAAGTTAGACAACACAGGGGCCAGTGTGCATACCTCTAGGCTATATTGCCAGCCCTATTGCCAAAATAAAAAGCAGAAACTAATCTATAGATTAGTGTCTGCTCGTCTTCAAATGCTCTAACAGCTTGGACTGCAGAATACAGAAATGCAATGATGCAAGGATATGATGGGCCAGATGACCTTTTACTGTGAAATTTTCCTTGCACCTTTTTAAAGATGAAACATGAACACAGACCTGGTGGGAAGAGCAAAGCCACATGATCCCCAGGATGAGGAGCACTTCGTTCAGCCAGAACCGCGGCCACTCGTTCCGCTCGCCTCTGAAGCTGTGCACATGTGGCTGAACCAGCTACTCCACCCTGCCATGCACGCATGAACAATGGCAGAAGGATTTCTTCATTTGAACGGAGTTATAAATTTTCATTCAATTAATTACTTATGATCAGGCATGCAATGTTGATAATTGGATAGAATTGTAAAAAGTCATGCAGGTTGAAGTTTGTAAGGAAAAGATTAAAGAGTGAATGCACTAAAAAAGGGAAAAGATAAACAGGCAAATAGGGGGACACACGTACATACAAGGTCTGACTGAGCACAGTCAAGTTAGCGATGTGAAGGCAATAAACATACACAAGATCATGGGTGGTATTTGGAACAACAAGAGAAGGTCATGGGGCACCGAATTGAAAGACTAAAGGAAAGAGTGCCAATGAACAAACTCAAAGAGGCTATTCTAGTACAAAGCTGAAAGGGAAAGGGAAACAATTGAGTGGTGGTGAATGGAAAGCTTGAGTTGGGGTAGAATAACAAAATAATGGGTTACTCGATTAAACTATCTGACCCAACATGGCTGGAGATAGATTAAGGGCTGAAAGGGAGAAAGACTAGATAGGAGGCAGAAGCCTGAGCGACTATCATCCTGTCATGTAGTGAGGAAAGACAAAAAAATGTGTGCTGACCACCTGACCAGAGAAATGAATAAACTGACGGGGCCTCGGATTTTCATGGATATTGCAAGAAATTGGGTCGACTCGCTTGTACAAGCCTATTTGGGGGACACATTCCAAACGCTCAATATCGTGACCACATACACTTCCAAGATGTAATAATTATTACACACAAAACGAATGAAGACAAGACAGATCAGATAGAGAGAAATTTACTCTTCCATTGAGCAGCAGAAACAGCATGTGATCAGGTGTAGTTTGTGAACGCCACTGCAAGATGTCCGAAAGATACAGACTCTGAGGATACAAGGATGTGGGAATAGATGGGTAAAGAGAGGTGGTATAAGTTGGCAAACAAAGTAAATATGGCTCAAGGTGTGTATTTTTAAGATCATAGGGTCAGACAAACCTACAACAAAAGAAAAGCCGATTGTATTGTTGAAATTGTTGTGCAAGCAGTTACTGCTGACATCAACAAGCCGAGTGCGGAGCACGAAGAAGAAAGTTCCGGTACCGAGAGCCAGATTAAACTCTCAAAATCCAGGCCTTACCTTGCACTTCCACTCTTTTCTCCTGTATGTGGAACTGCCTTCAATTAGTTAAATTGCATTCTTCCCTACTGGGCTTAAATGAGGCAGTACGCCACCATATTATCACAGGTGGGGTGGTACTAATCCCAATACCTAAAGATTTCTTCTACCTGCATCTATTCTAAATCACCAAACTCTCTTCCTTGCAGTTTACCATGTTTCTTTATCTGTTAGTTCTTTCCTATGCACGGTTTGTCCAGATTTTGCCCGACCGTCAGCGAGTTCCCATTTTGTCCGATGTTCCCTCGCTCCACAATGAGTTGATACCTTGTAATATAAACACTTGTTTATGATCTAAAGGGTGTTCATTCACAATGTAAAAGCCATTTCATTAATGACTGTAAATGTTGAGAGCAAAATGTATCATTGCTGTGTGTGGTTCAAATCACAATTAGGACGTATTGAAATGTACCAAGCAGAGAGGAGAAAAAAAAACAAAAATTGTGCTCCTCAAGCAGACAGGAGGTTATGAATGAAGAAAATGACCTTCTTATTTGGGTCGTCGTCAAGGTGGCCGAGGTCTCGCCCACTGGCTTGGGCCACACGTTTACCTGCCACGAGGTTACCCAGCATGACAGAGGCTGGTCCGATTTCCACTGAAAGGGAGGGTGAGAAGTGCAAACAAAATGAAAGAGGAAGACAAGAACATTAGCAAAAGAAAGAACGGACCTTGGAATGAAGAATAAAGTTGGAATGAATAATGGGTTCTTCATTTTTGGCCTTCACAACTCAAAAGGAAAACACCCGACTTCACCCCTGTTTATCCATCCACATCATTTGCATGTTGGAAAATGTCACCGCAGTTCTGTTCGTATCGTTCAAGCTTTTCAAACCTGTCGTGTGTTGCAAACGAACAACATGGTGTCCAATATACATATCATTCAAAATGAAACACTTGGTGACTCACATCATTCAGAATGGACAACATGCTTGAAGATGAGCAGTTTTGGGAATGCATGGATGGTTTCATCACTTGGAAGAATAATTTTTGTTTTTCGTGAAATACCGACAACTACAATGCTTATGATTACACAAACTTGCAAAGGATTGTAACGTAACACCAAATGTAACTAACCTTACATAGCTGACAAGTTTGCTCTCAAAAGGATAACTTCAGTCCTCTGGCCTTTTGTCAGGTCAAAAACGTTCAAGAGCATAGCTTACCTGGCTGTCTCTGCCTCGGCTTTGGAAGGTTATTGATGCTCGAGTAAGGACACATGAGCAGATTACAAGGGTGCAGGGTGCCTTCGAGGAAGCGCCGTCGAGCCTCGGGCGCACTGACCCCACCCATCAGGGAACGAGGAAGGCCGTTTGAGGGCAACAGCGCAATACAGTACAATCCGACCTGGTGGATGCTGTCAACCACCTGCAAAAATTGTTTCGTAAAAAGGAAGAAAAACCACGGAAAGGAAATGATTAAATCTGACATGGAGCTCAAAAACAGAAGAAGAAAAAAAGAAAAGAATGAACAATAAATGAGACGAGGTGATGTTGGAAATTGAAAAGACCTGAAGGGTACGAGTCATCCAGGCAAAGCTGTCCTCTTCTGAAACCTCGGCTTTCTGCTCCGCCACGACGACCAACCGCTGGTCATGCAACACGGTAACTGAAAATACTGACAGTCTGCCAAGACAAGAAAGGACTTTAAACAAGAGGAGAGCGAGTTGTCAGAGTTAAAACAGCACATGACAACACCCAAGTGATCATATTTTTAAAATTTACCTGGCATCACAAACTGAAAGCAAGTCAAAGCTAATACCTTCAAAAATGCATTTATCAAAAAAAAAATATATATATATATATATATATATATATATATATATATATATATATGAAAGTTATAGTTCATAGAAACGAGGAGTCCGTTTATGGGAACCTGGCAGCGAACACCTAAAAGAGGTTTGATTGGCATCAAAGAAAAGACTGACAAAGTGACCACATTGTAGACAGCAATATACTCAGAGGTCTGCAATCATAGTGCTTTTTAAAGTCAGATTTTCATGAAGCTCAGCACAAATTACATGAAACAAGCCGGTAGGTGATGAGGGATCCGCTAGGATCGAAGCGCTGGATACGATGCTTTTCATTCTGACCGACCCACCGACGAAGATTCATTGCCAAGACGTATTGGTTCACATACAATTGTTCCTCTGCCTGGCAAGATTTTTCCTATTGCGTATTTTGCCAACTGGCATTCCTCATAAAAAAATGACAGTAAATAGATGCCCTGTTTTTGAAGGACTACCATTTGAAAAATAAAACCTACATCAAAAATCGGCTCGAGTACAATTTTCTAAATATCTCGAAGTGTTTAATTCCGAAGTCTCGTTTCTCGACATTCAAAACTGTAGGACAAGTATTGAAAATAGCGAACGCAGTTTTTCGGCTGCTGCATAGCAATGGGTAGTTGCTTAGCAACGAAACTCAAACGCGCACATTCCCAGCCCATATGGCACCTGTTCACCAAGTTTCATCGAAATCGGTTTTCTGGTTTGTGCTGTGGAGCCTCGCGTTACACACACACACACACACACACACACACACACACACACACACACACACACACACACACACACACACACACACACACACACACGGAAAACCCGACAATAAGGGATATCTAGCGAATCCAATAATCTGCATGATGAGGATTACCAGGAAGAGATGAAGATTTCCTCAGCTCACAGACTAATAGGGGGCACAATCACAACACGCATTCATGATGAGATAACCACAGCAAGCTTGGAGCACCATCACTGTTCAAATTCATGGCAATGCAATCACTCATATGCCTGGTGTTGGGTTAATGGTTAGGGTGGTGGGCTTGGGATCCGAGGATCCGAGTTCAAATCCCACTCGGCTGTTGAATTAATACCAGGTGGGGTTGATTCTGCCTGTCATCCTTCCGAGGTCGGCAAAATGAGTTCCAGCTTGCTGGTATCCTGTGTCGGAGTGGCGACCCGTCCAGGATTGTACCCAATAGCCAAGGAGACTGTTTAGGCAGCACCAATGCTCTGCACAGAGTATGGTCTCGATGGATGGATGGAATCACTCATCGACACGCACCGTGATTATACCAAATAGCCACAACCATTTTCTAAACCTACCGACCATGAAAGACAAACTTCGCCGGTTCCATCGCTAACACTGTTGCAATTATGTCATCGACACTGTGTCGGCGACCTCCGACTTCCACCGTACCTTCCGTGCGAGCAACCACGTGAACCAGGCTTCCCTGAAAAGGAAAAAAGGGTTGAAGTTTTCTGAGGGCAACAACACTCAGCATGCCTCTGTCCAGCCACACACAGCAGACGGCAGTACACGTCAAATACTTGCTTCTCAGTCATGGATAGCATGCAAGCTTCCCTCCTTCACCTATCGAGTGTGAGACAGCACTGAACATTAGGTGTACGAGCTGTACAAGTTCAAACACTGGGGAAAGTGTTATTGAAGTCTCCCTGTGTGTTCCTGCAGGGTTTATGAATTATTTGTTTTGTATAAGGAATTTGAGGCTCATGGAAGTGTTAAAACCTAATTTAGGGTTGATTATTTTAAAGGTGATTTTCTCATCAGTATACGGTAAACTCTTGGCCAACAGTGGGGGGGGGGGAGGGAGGGGTTGGAGAGGAGGAGAGGAGTTGGGGAGGGGTGGGTTCCTGGAAAATGGTGCGTTCGGCAAAACCGTGTTGTGCAAGCTTAAGACCTTATGGGATAAATGGGGATCGGGGAACGTGGCACCGGAATGTAACATAAGGACAAATTTTATATACGTTTTTTTTGTTGTTAATAAAACCTCAGAGGGAATACCTATACATATAGTAAACTGTATGGAAATTTGTAGGGTGGGGGTTAGGTTTGCAGAGTGTGTGTGCAAGTTAGGTTTGTAAGGTGGGGGTTCATTATTTGTAAGGTGGAGGATTATCGTCGCTGGTGTGCGAGTCGCAGCCCAAATGGTTTGCGTTTAGAGTCGCCAGATGCATTCCTGCAAAGAAATGAAAGGCGATGGTTGAAAGACTTGAATCTCTGGCAACTTCTAACTATTTGGAGATGTACGTCCTGTTACCCATTTTCTTGTAGAAAAGCCCCGTTTTGTTAGCATTGAACACCTGTTCAGGTGCATCGCCTTTTTCTGTTATAAACTACAGGAAGTCGGGCTTCAACGGATGGTACATATTGTGGACTCGTTCACATGATACTTATGGCTGACCAACGCTACACTCATCCCGCCATGGAATTTGTCTAAATCATGATAGTTTTTTCTGCTAATGTCATAACCTTACGGGATTTTGCACTCCACAACCACTTGGAGAAGCTTCACATTTCAGTGGCATAATGTATCTAAGGGTACAGTGTGCTAAATAACGTTGAGTGAAAGAAATCTCCTGGCAACAATCTCACTGGATCATGGTTCTATGCAGACTGAAAACAGTGCTGGTGGTAGAAGATTGTGGGAGACATCAGCGAGGGAGTCAACAGGACTACGGCATGCCTCGCGGTTGCAGCAGGTTGATCAGCACTTCAAGGAGATGGGGATGTGCCAGGCATCTGCCTGGAGGATGGCCAGACGGAGGCCCCTGGAGTACCGACGGAAAGTGGACGCATTGACGCGCTGCTCCGGCGCATGCTCCCATACCTGACCTGACCTTGCCTAACCTAACATCTGTTTGTCCATCCATTGTCAAGCTGTTCTACTCCACCCTGTTTTCCAAGCTTCCATCACCTGTTATTTAATTATTCTGCGAGTCTAGACGAAAGCCTTAAAAACATATTATAGCATTTTGAGTCCATCGTTTATCTTGTATAATTTCAGGATCTTGGGTGAGTCTCAAATGATGGGTCTAAAACACGGGAGATGTTGGACTTAGAGGATAAAGAGAAGATATTTGCCTTCAGTAGCTACACATATCATACATCTAAAGAAACAAAATTTGTTTCATGGTATTTACTTTGCCCTTCACCAAAAATGGAAATAAGCTCTACATCAAATTGGCAAGACATGATGTCATCAATCTCTGCATCGCAAATAACCGGAAAAGAAGATCACTATTTTAGGGTACAAAACTTCATATATTGTCAGAAGCTTGTAAAAACATTGTGATGGTCTGAGTTTGGTGTTCAATTTCACGTTTCACCATCATGGTGTCAAACAAGCAATCTGAAGTGGAGTGGATCAGGTGTCGTTAACATGGGGTGACATTTGTTTCACTAAACTCCAGAAAGTTTCATTCACATCTCTGAGAGAATTTGATAATAGCGCTCTTTGAATAACAAATGCCGATCTTTAAAGCAATCAAGCCATGGCCGACTTGACTTGCATTTGAGATGAAGCCGAGGAGGCCACTTCGAACAAAGGGTCGGTCACATGCTGGCATGCCCGACTCCGTCAGGGGAAATACCTGCAGCAGCAGTAACAAATCAAAACGCATTTGATGTTCACAATGTTATCTTGGCATTCATGTACTACAAGCTCAAAATATTTCAATGTTATCATTTAAAATAAAAAGGTTTAAAAAAAAATTACACTATTACAAAAAAAAGATTTTTTTATCTCATTGTTAGAAACAATCAGCTGCGTTGTTCATTCCACTGGAGGAAACTATCATTTGGCTGGAAGAGATTTCCCAGGGAAATTAATCGCAAGCAAAGCTAGTTGCCAATGGTTTTGTAATTAATCACAGTGAAACAAGCGCATGATTCACACAATATCTGCTTGCTATGAATTACAATAAATAATAATAGATCAGCAAGATCACCAGATTCAACCTTCCACTTCTGCCTCCATCTCTGTACCCCTCCACCCCCCTACTGCTTCTCGGTATCAATCCAATTCCTTTTAAAACCAATTACTGTGCCTGCTGCAAACACCTTCCAACGAAGACCATTCTGTATCGTTAATGACTGTATATTAAATACTCTTGTCTTGTTACTGTTCTAACTCTTCTCATATTTACTCTCAAGCTATGACCCCCTGGTTGTTACTGTCCTTTCTGGTAAAAATAATAATAATAAACAAACAAAATTTTTTCCTTGATGGATTTTATTAATGTCATTCATTATGTTAAACATGTCGATGAGATCGCCTTTGAATCACCTCCTTTGTAATCAAATTGGTTGAACTTTGAGGGAGTTGTTGATTGGGGAGATGAATGGATTGCAGTGGTCTCGTCTCCCTCAACAGCTCCACACAGCTGTCTATTGAGCCAGGAAATCAATCTAGTAACTTTACACTGAACTCCTTTAATGGCAGCTTGGTCCTTCCTCAAATATGGCGACCAAAACTGAACACAACAAGAACGGCACTCGGTAGAGCGCACATCTCTGCTAGGCTGAACAGTTTACAATCTGTTCCACCAATAGGCCAGATCCAGATCCGGATCTTCACTAAAATCTAATCAATTTGTCCTTGTCATACACCCAACGTCCCAACCTGTCCACCAAGTTTCATGCCAATCCGTCCATAACTTTTTGAGATATCCTGCGATACAGAAAACTCTCGGTTTGAGAACGTCCGTTACAAAGAATGTCATTTCCATCTGCATTACTGGTTGATTGATGAACATTTTGATTCGAGCAAGTTCCGGTTTCAGAACCATTTTGCATTGAGAACAGGGTCCAGGAACGTTCTCAAACCGGAAGTTGTCAATTTCTTAATGATGAAGAATCAATTAAAAATCCTCATATCTGGATCCAGATTTGGATCTTCACTGAAATCGAATCAATTCGTCCTTGTCACACACCCAACCTGTCCACCAAGTTTCGTCTGAATCGGTCCATAACTTTTTGAGATATCCTACACAAAGACAGACACACAAACAGATGGGTGAAATCATAACCTCCGTTCACCTTAGGTGGCAGAGGTAATAATCAATCAACATGAGACCTTTCTAAATTTTTGTACAACGTTAACCCCTCAATTGATCTCTAAGCTGTCCTGTGTGACTTCAACCTGAAATCAAATTAGCTTTCTCCACTGCTGCCTGGCACTGAACAGTGCAGTCCTGCATCTCCAACCAACCCGAGATTTTCTCCTGTGTAACGCATCTCAAAACTGGCCATTGTATTAAGAGGTCTCCATTTCTACAATTCCCATAATTCCTTGGGTGGGGTCAAAAAGTCAAATACCAAAAATGCAATTACTGCCAAATTTTAAAACATTTTTTAATGAAACTTTGTATATGCAATCAACATTGGGGGCACACATTAAATATGGAACGATTTTTTGGATTTCAGCCCCGGTTCATACCCCATGGGGTGGCGACTTAGGGTCACAGGAGTCAAAATGGGGGAAAAAAATAATTAACTCAAAATTTTATATTGAGTCATTTCTGATGGAATTTTTTATCATTTTTAACTTTGCTTGATGTGGAAAGCGAAGGGAATTTGTGATGGCGTGTCATCTACTTTGTTATTGTTATATCTGCCAAGTTCCCCCCCCCCCCATGGAATGACATTATCTAGGTCTTCATGAATCTGATTATCACCTCTTTGCCTCCAAGCTTGGGTGTCATCTGAGAATTTGGAAAGTCTACTCTGCAACTTGTAGTTCAAATGGTTGCTCTAAATTACAAACAGCAGCAGTCCGGTAACAGATCCTTGTGGTACTCCACTGCTTACAAATTCTGAATTTGACACCCTCCCCACACACAACCATTCTTCACCTCCTATTCCTAAACCAGTTCTCAATCACATTTTACATTCCATGAATGATGCCAATGTGATATTCCATGAATGACGAACAGCCTCCTTTGTCACACCTGATCAAATACCTCCAGGAAGTCTCAGTATATCTCTCTATATATTACTAAAACTCTCATCTTGTATGTATGTATGTATGTATGTATGTATGCATGTATGTATGCATGTATGTTCCCGAAATACAGCCAAAACGGTACATGATAGCGCAAAAATTTTAGGGCCACCTTACTCACCATTCGCCTGCGGTGTGCAGTATCAAGTTTCGTTAAAATCGGGCAACAAAATAATTATTAAAAAATCTATTCCCGATTCAGTCAAGTACTCTTCGGGATTATTTGATCAATGCAAACAACCTCAGCGGAATAGTTCGCTGAAGCTATCTTTTTTTTTTCTTGACATGATTTTTTTATCAACCGCTGTCACAACGGGAACCCAACGGGTTCATGGGTCGTCTAGTATTACAATAAACTTCAATGCAGGAGAAGGCCATTTGGCCCATCAAATCTGTGCAAGTAAATACATATTGCATCCACTGCACTCCATTCATCTACCCAATCAATAACTCCCTCAAAGTTCAACAAAGTTGGTAAACATGATCTCCCTTAAAAAAAATCCGATTCCTTCCATTCTTCCCAACTTATTGTACACCTCTACATGCGAGTCTGATTTATTTACTTGTTGGCCTACTGCTGGTGTGTTACACTTACTATGTGTTTAAGCAACACCATGAGCCTGAAGTCAAGCAAAAACAAGCAAGAATCGGAAGTACCTCAAATGTGCCCTTCGTCAGGCCTGGCAGGCCATAATAGGAGAGACCAGCAACGTCAGAGAAGACACAAATCTCACCAACCTCATCTTCCCTGCAAAGCTGCGCAGCACCATCCGGTCGCACCACACACAACAACGCTGCATACCCAAAAGAGTACGGCTCAAACAAGCAATCAGTGCAAGCCAAGCTATCACTCTAATCACAAGCACTGTATGGCATTGCAAGTGCAAAACAGGCATACACGAGCCAAAAAACTGCATAAAGCATGTCATTTGAGGCTGTGCACAACCTTTGTTCTCTACATGATGGCATGGATACATTGGCAGACTTTGCAAAGACTCGTTCCACCAACTGCAGCTGAACTCCACCACTTATGGCTTTACCCTACCGTTTAAACCTTGGCCAATGGTGAGAAACACCATGGAGAAAATGAACATTAAAATTTTCACCATGACACACAACACATGGTCCATGACATTTTGGGAGATGCCATCAGGCCTGTAACTGAAGTCACAGAGTTGGACTTTAACTTTTTTAATGACTCACGACACTTCATATCTAAAGAGAGATGAAATACATTTTATCGGTAAAAGAGGAAAAGAGACACGATGCAGAAGGAAATTATGAGTCACAGCCAAAGGCATCAATCGCCATTGAGAAGTTGTGGGGGGCATGCGAGCATGTAGCATAAAGGCAATACAGCATGGGGTCTGGGGCCTGCCTAAGATCCCCAGAAAATTTACTATTCCACATGCTCTATAGTGCATAGGCATCTAGGCTACTTTTTCTGGGGAAATAGATTGAAGTGGTTATGAGAAGATTATGTTATTTTGACAATTTTAATATTTATTTATTAGTGTACAATGCCAAGGCTTGTGGAGGAACAAGAAAACAGAATGGATAAAGATGTAACAGAACAAAGGGAACAAGAGAAAGAGAGAGGGAGGGAACACACCAACAGGTAGGATGAGGGACAAAATAGAGGGAGTTTTTGGAGAAATAAGAGATGGGAGGAAGAATAAGGGTTAGGGGAGGACACAGGGGTGAAAGATAGTTACAGTTGCAAACTCTCAGGAAGGAAAAACTGGAAATTTGGAAAGAGGTGGGCTAAGGGAGGGTTAACGGGGCTTGAAAAGATCATGGTTTTGGAAGGGGGGGTGATCTGAGAAGGTGGTGAACAGCTGTGTTGAAGCCAAAGAGGGAAGAATAAGATTGAAGAGACTGTGGAAGTTGGTTCCACAGGGAGGAGAAAAGTGGAGATGAAAGTGATTCTGGATTTTTGGAGTTTCACCAAAAGGGGACTACTGGCAGACCCATGTGTGCCCTGCAGAAACCTGGAGGGGGGAGGGGGGAAGGGGGACAGAGCATTGAAAGAGCAGAGGGTGCAAGACCAGAAAGATGACAGGAAGGCATGGACCACCGACCTGTCTGTGATGGGAAAGTGATATGCCCATGGAATCAGTTTCATCGTGGCAGATTCCAATGATCTTGAAGGCCTTGGTTTTCATAGCTTCAAGCAAAGCAAAGTGTGAGGTAGAGGAATCATCCCAGATGGGACAGCAGTACTCCAGCAAGCTGCATCTTAAGGCCTTGTAGGTGGATAAACATTCAGGTGTGCCAAGGAAGGACATTGCATGATGGAGGATGCCCAGTTGGCAAATGGCTTTGGAGGCCAACTGAGAAGTGTGGTTTGCCCAAGAAAGACCATGGCTGGTCGTGATGCCTAAAAATTTGAGTGACTGAACTTCTTCAAGAGGATTGTTAAGAAAGTAGATGGGAGCATTCGCCAGACGTTTCTTTCGGAGAGATAGTGAGTGTGTGAAATTTGTCAGGATTGAAAGATATATTCCAAGTGTTTGACAGGCTTGTCATTCTATCAAGGTCTGCAGAGAGGGAAGAGGCTACCACCTGCCGATCTGAAGGAGGAGAAATGATATGGCAGAGGGTGGAATGAGCAAAGAGAATGGAGTAGCATCATCAGCCCGTCCCCTGTGCAGCAGAAAACGGGGTTTTGCAATCACTTCTGTGTGTCTGTCTGCGGGTCTCTGTCTGCGTGTCTGTCTGTCTAGGCTGTAACTTTTTTACAATTTGAGCATTTGTTCCCAAATTTTCAAAAAAGCTTTATTATGAGAATATGGAGAAGAGAAATTAATAATTTTCATTATTATTAATTACTGTATATTTACTGTTTGACCCTTTTTGCTCGATTATTCTTAACATTATCTTTTCCCAGCAACCACTTGGCTGAGTGACCTAAAATTTTCAGTGGAAGAGCAACTCCCCATGGAGAATATTGTGTTGATAACTTTGATGTCATAGGTCAGGTGATATGGCAGCCATCTGAGATTAATTGCAAAAAATTATATATCTCTGATATTATATTATATCTCTGAAACCGCTGATCGGAAAAAAATTGAAATTGGCCACATCTTATTCCACTATGTGGGAATAACGGATTGCAAGGATGATGTCTTCAATGAAGTGGTAGACCAGCCATAAATGTTTTAATCGAAGTCCTTATTTACCATTGAGATTCAGTGTCCAGGCCCTAAAAAATTTATCAATTGAGCTTATATCATCAAATCTTCAAAAAAAAATTATTATGAGATTGTGGAGAACACAAATTAATAAAATATACAATTTTTTTTTTGACTCATTTTCGTCAAGTTTAGTTCGAGTACAAAGCAGATGCGGATGGCCTTTGCATTTTGAGATCCTTTCTCGTTTTGCCTTTGATTTTATAATATGTCAATATGATTGAGCTCTGGTTGTTTAGGGGATTTGCAGTACCGGGTGAGCTGGAAGAAGGACGAGTGTGTCGGACGGTGATGGTTTGAAGAAAGCGAATAGACTGAATTCAAATGTCTCAGCTGCCTTTTCTTCCATACATGCTAAAAGATGGAGGATTTTCCAGAGTCAGATCATTGATGAAGATGAGGAGAGAGACCAAGTGCCTTGGGGCACACTAGCCTTGACAGGACGAGGAGATGAGAGGATCCCATTGAGAGCCACACGTGACGACACGAGTAGTGAAAGTCAGTAACTCAGGCTTTGGATGCCATAGGGAAATGGTTTTGAGAGCAACGTGGGGTGCCAGAACATATCGAATGCCCAAGGTAAGTCTAGAGAGACGGCTCTGATCTCATGTTTGAGATCGAGAGCCTCCATCCATTGTTGGGTGAGCAGAAGCAGCATGTCCAAGGAAGAGTGACCTGGTTTGAATCCAAACTGATGATCTGAGATCAGGCCATTGAAGAAAAGGTAGGATTTAATCTCAGCTGCAATGATGAAGTCCTTCAGCTTGCAGATGATTGGAAGCTGATAGGTTTGTAGTGGAGGGGATCGGGGTTTTTTCACCTTGTTTATGTAATGCAGTGACGTTGGCAGACTTCCAAGTAGATGCGAGATGACCAAGAGCAAATGATAGGGTTCACAGATCGAGACAGTACCATATAATAACAGAAGTCATTTGTGGAGGTAGCACAGTTGGTGAGAGAGAGAGAGGTAACAACACCCAGCAAATTGGCATGGTGCCAATTTAAATCACTACATATGAGGGGGGGGGGAGCTGGGATGAGTGGTTAAAAGTTGGTTCCTGTCATCTGAGAGAATGTAGATGGAGTCATCAGTGTTGGGAAGATGGTCCAACACACAGACAAACATGAGGTGTTTCAGCCAAAGGTACTCCTCGGTCTTGGGAGGTGTAAGAGCAGTACGTGGAAAGAAATTGAGTTCTTGATGCAAGGTGCAACTTCACCACCAAGACGGGGTTCGGGCCTACCAAACTGGAGGAGACAATAGCCAGGAAGAGACACGATGGAGTCAGTGTCATCCTGTGGGAGGAAGGATTCTGTTAAACAGATGATGTCTGGTTTATCAGCAGCAGCCTGGAATAAGAGCTCTGTCAGGTTGGAGTGGAGGCCTCAAATGTTTGATAGTTGATGTCCACACAGTTAGGGATAGGAGAGGGGGTGCTGTTGGGAGCATGCAGGAATGTGGAAAGAGAGAAGTGGAGCTCAGAGAGGGGATGGGACAAGGGTGAAGATGGAAGGAGGTGGGGTGCGAGGGAAGATAGGAGATGGTGGGGAGATGGGAAGAGTTGGGGTAAGGGTGAAGATGAGAGGAGGTGGGGGGAGAAAAGGAAGAAACTTTGAGGGGTGGTGTGAGGGGGATTTAGAAAGGGAGGCATGAAGTGGAGAGATGCAAAAGAGGGTGAACACAGAGAAGGTGTGGAGTTGGAAAGACACAGGCATGGAGAAGATGAGGTGTTGGAGGGCAAGGGCACTAACATGGAGGCTTTTGAAACCGTTATTGGACGTGAAGGGAATTGATGGTCATGTGCAGACAACCTCTGCAAATTGGACTTCTCAACTTTCCCAATCTGAATATACGGACACAGACATCATGGGAGGGGTGGAATCAATGGCTGTTGAAGGCACAGAGGAAAGTGGTGTTGTCGTGATGAGATGAAGGTTGATGGACCAAGCACTGAGGAATGTGATATTTTTGGGAAATAGCTTTGTGAAGAAGAAGAAGACAAAGAAGAAGAAGAGGAAAAAGAAGAAGAAGAAGAAGAAGGAGAAAGAGGAATAGATCATGATCAAGCAAAAAATTATGTGGAGTGTTCCTGATATAGAAATAAGGAAAGTTAATAACATTTTAAAATGCTTCAAAGTTTTTTTTAGCGGAATAAGCAATTCATTCAATCAAGACTCAGTTTATGTGCATTGAGAAAAGGAAGGGTTAATGAATAATGAAGGAAAGAAATACAGGCAGAAGGAGTTTGAAAAAAAATAATCGTTTTTTGGCATGAAAGGACAACACTTGGGAGGAAGAAAGCAGAATGAGGCCTGTGATGTGAAAGCAGAGACAGGACGTGCATGTCAACTAATTGAGGCCTGGAAGAATCGGCCCGACACTCACAGGGACATAAACTCAACAATATATCACAACAAGGCGTGTTTAAACATGGAACGTTGAACGAAAATGCAAACAGCAACACACAGACGAAAATATAACAAAGATGGATTTGTACACATGGGATACAACCAGGTAGTTTCGCCATTGTTGTGACATTTATTTAGATAACGAGGGTAATATTAATCAATTATATCGTTGCTGCATAAGCACGCATATAATCGATTCATATTCCCCTCGTTATCTCAATAATTAACCACCCATTCAAACTTTTAATAAAATGTATTAAATCAATTACAAGGAAAACAGGTTTGTAATCCTTTGTCCAAATAATTTTTGTTTATATGCCAAAAAATTAGTTATATGGCCAAAATTGCCCCAAAAATATGCTCCTCCCTCATCCCCCACCTATCGATGCCAATACTCACAGCCAGGAAGTGGTGAACCAAGATCTTGCAGGTTGATCTGGGCTTGGCCTGGTGCTGCATTTGTACAAACAACACGGTGGCTGAGGTCATGCAAGGAAAGGGAAAACTGTCCTCCACTTGTAACCACACTGTCTTCCAATGGCCTGATGAAAAGATTGAGATTTTCAATGCCGTGACAACAACCTCGACCATATCACTATCTTTTTTCCTTTCTCTATTTATTCCCTTCACATCTCTTGCACCACCCTCCTCTTTTTCTTCAAACAGTCCTTTTATAATACATGCTTCCCTTCCCCCATATTTAATTCACTGAAGGCCACTATTGGCTGTAAATCTCAGCAAATGAGATACCATGCATCTGGCACTTTTCAATTACACCTTACGACACTTTTGAAAGTACCTGCGCAGAGCGACGGTAAGGCCTTCTGGGGAGGCTGCACAGGGACAAAGACAATCAGGACGCAGACCACGAGACTGGAAGGTTGTCATGAAGGCATCGCACGAAGAAAATGACCCTAACAATATAATGCAACAAAGAGAACAGAACTGTTCAAATGGTTCTGTTCTGTGTGTGATCACACCTTCTTTTAACATACATAATCGTCTAACCCCACGTTACAAAAAAAAAAATGTGAGACTTACAGGCCAGATGTAAAGGAAATATATATACATGTGATACCGTAAGAGCTGTTTCGGTTTCACCTAACCAAGCATATGCAAAGATGAGTGAATTTCACTCAAAGTAGCAGAGCAATTAGGAAACTGGAACATTGCCTTTCTCACTCCTTGATCATTGACCATATGACTTTGGCTTTTGCACAAGGGAATCCCTCCCTTGATATGCTGGCTTCTCTGACTAAGCCAGCAATAACAATCATTCCTTTTGTACAATCTGGCATTGAGCCCTTCTCATCAAGTTTTCTGGAATCAATGGTCAACTATGTGCATGGCTTGCCAATTTCCTCCACACCAGAAACCCAAGGTGGGACACTTCCACCCTCCCTTTGTGAGACAGTATACACCAAAGCAATGTATTTTATGGTGAAAAACCCTAGCTGGACAACCCACTCTACCATTTCCCCATAAATCTACTCTCTACTGTTCAGTCCAAAATTTCAGCAACAGTCTGGAGTGAAGTTCTTTACTTGCGACCTGCAAAAAAAAAAACAGAAGAAAAAAAAATCTCCAAAACATGGAACATGACATTGAACCAAAGGAAGTCCGATGACTTTTTGTACATAAAGTCAAGGCTCATGGGAGAATGAGAACACTGAACGGATCAGGATGCAATAGAACAAAGGAAAAGTAGAACGAGTAGGGAAATACCAACAGCAAGATTGAAGGACAAAACAGAGGGAGACTTGGACAACTAAGGGGTGTGAGGAGAAATGAGAGATAGGGGAGGCCGCATGGGGTGGACTAGATGGGTATAGTAGCAAACTTGCAGGAAGGAAAAACTGGAAATTTTGAAAAAGTTGGGTTTGGGGTGAGGGGGTGGAGGTAAAAAAAATGATGGTTTTGGATGGTGGGTGATTTGAGATGGTGGTAAACAGCTGTCTTGAAGACCTGTGGGAAGAATAACATTGAAGAGAATGTGGAAGCTGATGCTGCAGGTTGAAAAAAAAAGGAGGAACGAATGAGTGGATGTGACCAGTGATTCTAGATTTTTGGAGTTTCCCCAGTCGGAGCAGCATGTCCAAGGTGGAGATTTGTGGTCTGAATCAGAATTGATGAGCTGAGAAGTGGACGTTGGAGAAAAGGAATGATTTCATATCAAGTGTGATGATGGATTCCATGACCTTGTTGATGATTGGAAGAAAGCCAATTGATCTGTCGTTAAGAGGATCGTTTTTTTGCACCTTTTTATGTAACACAGTGATGTTGGCCGATTTACAAGCAGATGGAAGATGACCTCGGGCAAATTATAAAGTGAAAGGTGCAGAGAGAGGTAGTGTGAGAGCAGCAGAGCAGGTTTTTAGGACACGTGAGCCGATACCGTCTGGCACAGTTGCAGAATCAGATTCGAGAGTTTCCAGAAACTTCTCCACCTTCTCAGGTGCAAAATACAGTCCAGGAGCAGTTGTGAGTGATTGGTAAGATGGGAACAGAGAGCGAGGGGTTGGGAACGCATGATTTGGAAGCAAACACAGAATTGAGGCATTCGGCCTATTCATGAGCAGAGTCAGCTGGAGTGCCGTTATAAGTGAGGGAAGAGATGGAGGGGGAGCATACTCCTGAAACAGACATAACAAGGCACCACAATGTTTTAGAGGAGGGAGACAAGTTTGAAAGTTCAATCTTGAGGTTGGACAGATATTGTTTTATGGCTCTCCTGAGAGTGGACACACACGTGTTGCTGGCTTTGTGGAATGATCTGAGATTGCCTTCAGTTGGGTTTGCTTTCTAGAAAGAGAAGGCAAGTTGTTTTAGAGCAACTGCCTCTCAAAGGATTCAGTGTACCATGGGTGGGAGGAAGGGTAGGATAACTGAAGTCGAGATGGGATAAATCTGTGCACAAGATAGCAGGTTTCTGTGGAAGGATTCTCAGGCTAAGTTAATATCAAGGGCAGTAGATATAGGAGATAAGTGAAACGGCTGTTTGTAGCCCCTGCCTGTGAAGTGAAATCCATCTGAGTGAACTGCCAGACTCGTTGTCGCTGAGGCAGCAATCTGAGAATAGCCAGAGAAATGTTGACTCTCACAAGCATATGATCATGTGAACCAATTGTAGCAGAAGAAGAGGAGGAGACATTTGTGGGGAAGTTTGTCACCACCAAGTCTAGAAGGGAGGATTTGCCATTGGGAGAAATTCAGGTGAGAAAGTTAATCAATTGATTCAGTCCCTATGGAGTCACAGAAGTCCTTTGCTGAAGTGCCATGGCTGGTGAGAGGGGTACCAACACTCACCCAAATTGCATGGTGACAACTGAAATCACCACATATAAGGAGGAGAATTGGGATGAGTGGTAAAAAGTTGGTCCATGTCGTCTGATGGAGAGATGTACAGCAGATGGAGTAATCACCGTTTGAAGGACGGTACAACAGACAGACAATCAGAAGGTGGGAGCGGAGGGAATATCACAGCCAAAGGTACTCCTTGGGTTTGGGAAGTGTACGATCAGTACATGGACAATGACAAATTGAGTACTTGATGCAACTTGTCCTCATACACATGTTTGCTTTACTTTTGTTTGTGAGTTGAGATCCCATCAATCTCTTTTGCAAACACACACAACATTTCATATATACTGGGTGGTCCAAAAATGATACGCAACGTTTTGTTTAATGACACTATTTTTTAACGTCACTCAATTTTATTTGTTTTTGTCTAATAATACACGGGATTGGTTAAATTTTATTTATTATAATTTTAAAAAAAGCTTCAAAAAGCAATAAGGAGCAATATACTGTAATTAGTCGATGATGAAGTGCTCAATCCAAACACCACACTTCTAGATGACAGCTGCCGCACAGACACTGAAGATGTCAATTACACAGTTGAGAACTGGAGCTGGTATGCATCTAATTTCCCATCTGATGTTATTTTCAAATCCTACCGTTTTTGTTTTCATAGACTTTAGCTTTGAGGAACCCTCATAAGTAGAAGTCGGGAGGAGGGTTGTGTGAGAGGTTCGACTCAACTTTTTTGTATAAGCCTGAAAAGCTTCTCTTACAGCCTCAATCTTGTCGGTGTTCTCACAGAAGGTTTACGACTCGTACAATATAAACCAGGATAATACATTTCCTTTATTGCCGACCTGGACATAACAACTGGTATTTTCGATGATGTTCCAAGGGCTCAAAAGACTTGTGCATCTGCCAAGTCCATGCACGTGCCCAGGCCAGAGGCTTACGTGGTGGAAATGGTGAGCCATGTTCGATGGCATCGTTTTACGAGTTGTGTTTGTTTTTGGTGCCGATTCATCTTTCCCTTATTCCTGCCTGAAACCAAACTACAGTTTTCAAGTGCTGCTTTTGCATTCCAAGTTATGATTTAATCATTTATATGTGTAAAGATAATAATCAAAGAAGAAATTAGAAACAAAGAAGTCAAAAAATGTT
This sequence comes from Eptatretus burgeri, assembly GCF_056783735.1. Taxonomy (NCBI): domain Eukaryota; kingdom Metazoa; phylum Chordata; class Myxini; order Myxiniformes; family Myxinidae; genus Eptatretus; species Eptatretus burgeri. The sequence continues at coordinate 25,024,049 of NC_140973.1, forward strand.
AAAATTTAAAGAAATTTAAAAAAATTTATAAAGTTTTAATCAATAAAGTCAAGTTGAAAGAAAAATCCTTTTGTTAAAATCATTCAAATATAGATTGTTCATTCTTATCTAGGACACCCTCTTTATGTATAATTGTTATTATAAAACAAAACCAAGCAAGTGTGTGTTTTTTGGGGGGGAGGGGGAGGAGGTGGGTAGGAGAGGGATAGATATATTAAAATAAAAAATAAGTAATGACCAACAAAATCAAAACTGAAAGGAAACATATGACCACAGGTGGGAAGGGTCTAGGGCTTACAAGGGTTGGCTCCATCAGCGATGAGTATAAGACGGAGTGAAGACAGATCCAGCTCTTTGTCTTGGTCGAGCTCCAGCTGTTCCTGGAGAGCTACCATAGCCCAATGCATATCTCTCGACTTCACACAAGCAGTTGAAGCTGCAAATATGTTATCATTGCAATGACTTTGGAAAATAGAAGTCACAACTTTTTATCAGACTCGGTGGTGTAATGGTTTGAATATCGGCTCCAAGTTTGGGAGGTCGGCAGTTCAAACCCTGGCCGAATCATACCAAATACTTAAAAACGTGCAGCTACCTTGCTTGATGCTCAGCATTGAAAAAGATAGAGCATGGACAAACAACCATAGTTTTGCAACACTTGCACAGGCTTTGATGGGCCTAATTCCCTCCTCCTGCGTTAAAGTTTCTTGTAAGGAAACTCACAATAAAGTATCAAGGCACAATCCCCATTATGAAGGTAAGCCTTTGTTTCCCCCAACAGCTCACCTTTGTACAGGTAGATTTTCTGCAGCCAAGAGGATGGATTTACCTTCATGAGAGCATACGGGACAAAGACCACATGCAGCATGTTGAGGACACTCTGAAACACCGGGGAGTGAGATTTTAAGAAAAACAAAACAAAAAGAGAATGTGAGAGCAGAAGGCACGGTCATCAGAGAGATTTATTCAATTTCATTTTAAACATCTGAGCCTTCCCTAGCACAACCATTAAGCTTTGGTTCTCAATGCAGGTCTCGCTCTCACCGTAAGGATTCCATGCCACAGTCCAACATCCTTTTTGAAATCCAGAACATTCACCATGGTCTCCCCTGCCCCCCAAAAAAACAAAAAAAACGGGAGCTCAACAAAGATATCATTTATTCAATTTCTTTCTTTGAAGCACATTCTTCTTCTTCTACTTCCTCCTCTACCCTTCCCAATCATTACCTCTCTCCTATTGTACACCTGATACTTCGCTACCACTCACCTCTTATACAACATATTGACTACCCAGGTAAATAAAAGAGTTAAGTGGAAAGCAGAGCCCTTATATGCAAGCAATCCTGAATTTCTGGAGCCACTAGATCTTAGCTTTACTTTCGTAAGAAAAAGAAAAAAAAACTAAAAAACTAAAATAATAAAATTGTTTTCACCAGAAACATCTACAAATGTTGATGATTAACTGTCTTTTAATTACCCCTTCCCCCTCCCACTCTTCCCTTAGATCCCTTTCTCCTCAGTGGTTCTAACCCTCAATGTAGCTGCAGGCCTGAGTGAGTGCTCGACAATGTGCCAGGACAGCCCGTCGTGTTACCGTCACCCCGACCACACTTCCATCCTCTCCAGTCTTGTACTGAAAATGAAGATAGAGGGAGACCACCTTGAGAGTAAACACAAACCGAGCAGGCAAGTTACAATGGCAAATTGCATGGGCTCTCAACAAGAGCTCGAGTTTGGCCTGCATGGCTCATGCTGAGTGAGGTTCCAGTGATGCACACCACCAATGTGAGTAAGAAAAAACACAAACCTCAATGTAAGCCGTGTCCAGATCAGCTTCACAAATGAAAGGTGTCCACTCTTTTGGAGCCTTGGGCAAGCTTTTGGCATCGGTCATGTGCCAAATAATCTTTGGCCAACCTGCAGAGATCATGGGATGAAAGATGGAAGGTTGCCCAATAAAAGATGATGGTTACCATTAATATTCTTGATATGCACCGATGTGACTGAAGACAATTTAAAATTTAGATCCACTCATTATAAAAAGTCTTCAATAACGTTTCTATTTGGATACGGCGCAAATGCAACTGGAACGGCACTTGGTGGAGTGCATAGTCTCACTTCGCATGCTCATTCTGAACAAAAATAACATCGTTAACTGAAGACACAACTATTCTGGGCCAATGCAATTATGGCCCATATACCCATATCATCCATCCATCCATCCATCCATGGGGACCATACTCTGTGCAAAGCGTTGGTGCTGCCTAACCAGTCTCCTTGGCTATTCAGGTGCAATCCTGGATGGGTCACCACTCCGACACAGTGTACCAGCAAGCTAGCACTCATTTTGCCGACCTCGGAAGAATGACAGGCGATCAACCCCACCTGGTATCAATTCAACAGCTGAGCGGGATTTGAACTCAGGATCATAGGATCCCAAGCACACCACCCTAACCATTAAGCCAACACTAAACATTATAGATACACAAGAAAATGTGGAATTTACAAAGCATTAAACTTACCTTTTTCTCCTGTTTGGAGAATTATATTGAATGAACAAAAAATTTAGGAACGTGCCAAAATTATCCAGCTTCACTGAGCTGTATGATTTAGTGCATTCACTGCAAGACCTCGCACCCTGTCCCCTTTGCCATTATCCATAGCTTTATTGATTAATGATTAATTATAAGGATATTTAACAACCACTTTGTGCATATTAAGGCTAAATTCTGTTACTGAAGGTGAATATGAAAAAAAAAAAATTCAAACTATATCCCCAATGGCTAGATTATCTATCACATGTATGAAGTTTCGCATTGTTAAGTTAAGTTAAGCAGTTTTGGAGAAGAAGATTTTTTAATGTTTTTTTTTTTTTCAATCCAATGTGGCCACCAGAGCACATGACCAATGATGACATCAATTAAATTCTTCACTCACATCGGGTCATAGATCAGATGTATGAAGTTTCAGATTTTTCGGATAAGGAGTTCGATAAAACCAATTATGGCTGGAATACCACTTCACTGGTGATGTCATCATTATCACCCTATATACCATCCTTTCAAGGTCGGCAAAATGAGTACCAGTGTAATGGTAGAGGGGCACAGCATCAGCAGCACAGCTGCACTTCCAATACATGATAGCTACCCGGCAGCAAAACTGTCATGTGCAAGAACAGTGAGTGTCATATGCCATTTGCAAGAACAGGCTGCCATACCGTGTGAGCTATGACATCAGAGTTATCAATGAAATATTCACCATGGGGAGTCCCTCCGATGTTTAAATACTCCATCGTGCAAAGAATCCTCCGTCATGCAAAGTCCTTCCTCGGCCCACCTGAGCTCCTGACCACATACAAAGCTTTCAGATACAGCCTGGTGGAGTACTTTCCTTCCCCTCTGGGCTGGTGCTCCTGCCTCTCACCTTTCTCGGCTTCACGCTGTTGAAACCAAGGCATTGAGGATCATTGGTATCTCCCGTGATGAGGCTGAGTCTTTGGGCCTCTCACTCTCTCACCGCAGGCAGGTCCCTGGTCTTTCTGTCTTCTACCATCTCCTCTCTGGTCCCCCCCCCCCGCTCTGTCCCCACCATATTTCTGCAGGGCACTCAAGGTCGGCCAACAACCCCCTTCTGGTAAAACTACTAAAGTCACGAATCACTGCTCACTTTCACTCTTTCATTCCTCTTTTTCCCCACCTTTGGAATATACTCCCACACTGTTCAATCCCATTCACCCCCCCCCCCCCCCCGGCCCTCAAAACAGCGGTTCACCACCACCTTTTATCATCCCCCATCCAAGTCCTCGATCTTTTTTACCCCCATTAATCCACCCCAAACCCACCTCCTTCAATTTCCCTGCTTTCCTTCTTGAAAGTCCCTGTAATGTCCATCTTGTATACCCCATGTTCCCCACCCCAACCCTCTCCCTTCCACAGATCTCCGAATGTCTCTGTTCCCCACTGTTTTGTCCTTCCCACTCCCACCCCTCTTGTCCCATGCCCCCCTTGCTGTGCGTTGTGTGTTAGCTCTCACACGAGCCTCGACACTGTATACAAAAAAAACAAGAACCCTATATCCCATGGGGAGTTGATGACATATAACGAGTTTCTATTTTCTTCATTAAGCAGTTTCGGAGATGTTCAAACTTTTTCCTTTAACCCAATATGGCTGCCATACCATGTGAGCAATGACATCAGAGTTATCAATAAAATATTCTCCATGGAGAGTCCCTCCTATGTTTAAAATTTCGCATCGATTGGACAACCGGTTGAAGAGAAAAGAAAAAATTCAGTGAAAATATACACACAGATGTTGACACACACAACAACAACAACAACAACAACAACTTCATAACCCCTTTGGGGTGAGACCAATTAGGAAAGCAATCATAAGAAGACTCATACTACCTTTGAACTGCACGACTTCCCCTGTGGAGGACTTTGGCAGACCTCGATGACAAGCTTCACTGGTAAGAGCAACTGCTACGCTGCAGCTGCCAAGCAAGAAGCCAAGCTGCTGACTCCAAGGATCCTAAACAAGGAAAGGCTTATTTCATTGTTCCAAACGTTTCTCCACTCTTAATGTGGTTTAACTAATGCATCCAAATACAAATGCAATATTGGTGATGATGCATACCTTGCGGGAAATTGGCACCTCGATGGGCACTGGGACAAGACCAGCAAGCAGGCACGCATAGAAGGACAAGGCAAACGTGATGGGTTCACTATTGGGGTATACAAGAGCCACCTGTAGACCACCGAAAGCTCAGTTAGCACACGATCAAGGTCACCTCGGTGACATGTCAGTACGATGGCAGCAAAGTCAAACAATTAAACAAAGGGCTGGAAAAAGAAGCAAAGAATCGGGCTGCACATAAAATATGTCTTTATAAATAAGAATGAAATCAGAACGAGGTAGAGATGCAAAGAAACAATCAGAGGATTGAGCAATGCTGTTGGGCCCCAATCCAATAGTACCATATGTTATAATGTGTTGATTGATATAATAAACCTCCACCAAGCCCCTGACCCCCCCACACAGGTTCATTTTTGATTCTGCATTACCTGTCGAATAAAAGCATGAAAACAACACGAGTATCCATCGGAACTGGAATTATTCTGCATTTATGAATGTATCGTTACCATTACATTTTCAACCTTTTCAGAGAATTCAACAAAGTAACAAAAACGACGGAAAATGGATTTCAACAAAATTGTTGAAGGTTCTTGGGGACCCTGGAGCACCATGCAATTGATCACAAGCAGGGATACAGCAGAAAGGGCACAAGATGAGAACAATGAAGACATTTAACAATTGTATTGGTTTTAGGGGATTGGGTATTAATTCGGCAAGGAAAGTAGAGTTCAACAGGTAAGGGTCAAAACTAGCAAAACACCAAATCCAATCTTCCTGTCTCCAATCCCTCCAACCACTCCTCCCCACCACCTCAGCCTGTATTCCCTGCCAACAACCTCCACCCCCTCCTTACATTCAATCCCTCTGACCCCACCTCGAAATATTAAAGAAACAAAATAACACTCCAGTGATGTCACTGTACCTAACCCTAATATTATCTTCCCCACTCTCCCTCCCCACAATCTCCTCCCCCAGGGAAATTGAATTGATGAACTGAAAGATTGAATTAATGTGGGGTTATATAAAGTGCAGACATAATGGACCAAGATGACTTCTTCCTGTGTCCAAGTTCTTTGTGTACAGTATATCATCAACCCTGGACAGATCGGCACTCCATCGAAAAATACTCAATTGAAAGTGGCAGGAATACGTACTTTGTTCAGGGTGATGGTGATAACTTGCCTACTCTTCATGAAAGCCACCATCAGATCTTTAATATCACCCAACGACAAGGACGGACAGGTGGATCTTCCAGCTTAACATCCATCTGAGGGACGGCGCACACATTGATGTCTCGCCCGACATGTGAAGCACCAGGGTGGTAGTTTGTAGCTGGATCGAAATTCAAACCCAGGCGAGGCAGCTCAAAAGGGGTGTGTATACCCATCGACCATCTTGCCAGTGCTTGTATATAATTAGGAAGAAAAAATGTTTTTCATGCTAATTAAAAAAATTGTTTGCGGTCATACGTATTGAAAAATAAGAAAAATACGATTTCTTGGTCTGTCGTGAGTATCTCATCCGTAGGACTTATTGAATGTTGCTGGTGTCACTGCATAGTACAATAAAAATCCAACAGGGATGATGAAGTTGTCCAGGGTATTGTTACGGTGCCAACACCTGTGTATAAAAATTCAAAGGTGTCAGTATCACTCAACAATACATTTAAATACAATCAAGTGAATTCAGCCAACAATCAAGATTGATCCAATTGACTGCAGTCATAAGAACAATAACGATGATCATGATCATGATGATAACTAATAGCAGTAGGAAGAATAGTTGAAAGTTTCCTCAATTTAAAATAACTCGAGGAGCAGCATCACTTGGATCGATTATTCATTTAATTCAATTGCTCCATATATTTATCAAGAATAAAAAGGTCTCCTCCCCCCCCCCCCTTTTTATGCCTCTATGAGGATCAGAATTTTTATCAACCTCTGTATTACTCGGTAAGCTCTGTACACTTCAAAAATCCCCTTCATAGTGGGAATGCTATCGGAGCAAACTTTGCCCTGTGTGCTGCCAACCCCCTGCCTCCTATGCTTATGGATTAGACAAGTTGCTCATCACATTTAGGGCTGGCAAGAACAACAACAACAAAAGCTAGGAGAGGAGGGCAACCATAGACTCTTTGATGTTTGAAAATTTGCTTGGATATCGTGTGAGGAGTGAGCTGATGACCAGATGGCTGCAATTCAGGCTTGGCTAGTTTAAGAATTCAGTAACCATAAGAAGATGGTCATGGAGACCTAGTGCAAGAGTATCTTATGTCTCGAATGTGCAAGTATGTCATTTTACAAAAAAAGCAACTTATTTCACTCAGTTGTGAGACAGACTAGAACAGCCACAGCACCAAGGAACATGAGAATAAGTCATGAGAAGCAGGTACGGACGTACAATGACCTTTGTAAAACAATTCCTGCATCCGGAAGGCACATGTACGGCGACTCCAAGAGGCCCTTGGATAACTGAGTGACAAATTTGCATCATTTTATCTCCCTCATTTAATTAAATTCATGGTGTAAAAATGAATTCACATTTTCCCTTTATTGTGACGGATGGAACAACCGAAAGGCTCAATTAATTTTCACCCTTCCATGAGTTTCCGCTCCCCCTGGGGGAATGACCTGAAAAGGTGGTAACAGCTCTTCAGCAATAGCAGAAGTGCTACCACATGTCGAGGAGATTAGCTTCATTGTCTATGACAATTTATTTTTGTTGTCCGTGAGAAAGTAGTTATGTTGGCTTGAAGTTTCATTATATTGTTTATGAGATAAGTTATATTGTCGCTGAGAGATTAGTTACATTGTCTATTGGATTAGTGATTGTCTGTAAGAGATTAGTTATATTGTAAACAAGATTAGTTAAATTGTCTATGAGAGATAAGTTGCATTGTCTATAAAATTAGTTATTGCCTGTAAAGGGGCTGTCACACCTTGACGTTTTGGCCAGCGTATGACAAGGTCTCAAAAATGTATGTAAAACGCTGGCGTACGCTGAACTATTGATGTTTTTTTTAAGTTTTGGGCGTATAATAACATGTTGGACGTATGCATAACGTATTAGTAACGTACACAGAACGTTTTAATCACATATAGATAACTTATACCAACGAATGCTGAGCGTGTTGTTGGCGTTCACAACCTATGCCCAACGATAGTCTAACTTATGCATAGCGCGCGGCAACATATCACCGACGATCACGTGTCGTAGGCTATTCATTGGCTGCGGCTCGACGATTCAAATCATAACCGCACTAGACATCGAAGTGTGAAGCCGCTGTCACAAGCCGCTGTCGAAGTGTGAAACCGAAACACGTCGAGGTAATGGTTAGTGTTCGTGTTCCAGACTCCCTGGTATTTTTTTGTCTTCGGAATGATGGTGATGTTGACACTTCGATTTCTAGTGCGGTTATGATTTAAATTGTTGAGCAGCAGCCTATTAATTAAATTATATTATAACCGCACTAGAAATCGAAGTGTCAACAACACTGTCATACCGAAGAAAAAAAAACCAGGGAGTCTGGAACACTGACGCTAACCATTACCTTGACGTGTTTCGACTTATGAGTAACGTACAAGTAACGTGTGTCGACGTTTGTCAACGATCGCGTGACGTGTCTACAACTTATGGCCAGCGTTATACGGAACGTGTAAGTCATACGCTGGCATAAGTCTTAAAATTTCAAGCATGGAAAATTTGTCTAACACCTCAGCCTACAAAGACGTATGCCAGCGTACTACGAAAAAAAAGCCAGCGTACTACGACGTATGCCAGCGTGCTCTTAACGTATACAAACTTACCCATAACGTATTCGACGTGTGCCAGCGTTTTAGCCAAATTTTGCATATGTCAGGCATACGCTGGCTAAATCGTCAAGGTGTGACAGGGCCTTAAGAGATGAGTTACATCGTTTATGAGATTAGTTATTGTCTGTAAGAGATTAGTTATATTGTAAACAAGATTAGTTAAATTGTCTGTGACATTAGTTATATTGTCGATAAGAAATTAGTTATTGCCTGTAAGAGATGGGTTACATCGTTTATGAGATTAGTTATTGTCTGTAAGAGATTAGTTCTATTGTAAACAAGATTAGTTAAATTGTCTACGAAATTAGTTATATTGTCGATAAAATTAGTTTAAATATCTATGAGATTAGTTATTATCTGCAAGAGATTAGTTCTATTGTAAACAAGATTAGTTAAATTGTCTATGACATTAGTTATATTGTCTATAAAAGAGATGAGTTACATTGTCTATGACATTAGTTATTGTCTGCAAGAAATTAGCTACATTGTCTATGAGATTAGTTATATTGTCCATAAAATTACTTTGTCTGTAAGATTAGTTTAATTATCGATGAGATTAATTTAATTATCTATGAGATTCGCTATCTTGTCGATGAGATTAATTATTGTCTGCAAGACATTAGTTATTTTCGACAAGAGATTAATTATTGTTCCAAAGAAACTAATTGTATTTGTCACATTCGCTACAATTTATTGAATTTACTTAATTGTGCATTTCAATCGAATGTTGATTTTTCTATTTGAGAGGACTTCACGTTTATTTTAAGCTTGAGTATTGATCATCAAGGGCTGGCAGGATGATATCATTCTTCGAGGTATATGCCCTCACCTCTGAACAGTCTCACCTGGGTTTGAATCCCAACCCAACTCTAAACTGCCATCCTGGTGTTTCACATGCAGGGCGATACATCAATATGTGTGCAGTCCATCGGGTGAATGTTAAGGACCAGTCTACCAGTACCGAGTGTTGGTGGAAATCAAAGATCCCACAGTGATCTCATTTTAAAGTTAACAAGAGACTGCTTCAACGGCACCAACGCTCTGGGAATAGCTTGTAACATTGACGGTGATCTATCATAAATTTACAAAGGGAACTTGGACACAAGAGGAAGCCATTTGGAGCACCATGACTGCATCATATCCAAACTTCATTTACATAAACTATCAGTTTATTGGTCTTGTAGATTTTTTTTTTTTAAAGAATAATAATATCGGTACAAAACATTGATAAGAAAAACAGCAAAATGATTTACATTTAAAGAACAATAGTACCGCTTCTAAATACATGATATCTAACTAAAGGATCAACTTACATTAAACATTCTCTTTCACAAGAGTTGCAATCAGTGTGAACCTGTTCGGATTTTGTGAAAGGCTTATAACGAGGGAAGGTTATATGTTCCTGTAAATAGGTTCAAACTTTCATCTCCAGTGAATGTTTCAAACATGGAGCGAAGTCAAGTACAAGTACATAGACATATTGAAGAGGATGGAGAGTCTTTGCACGGCATTACGCGAGATGAGTAAAGTGTGTTTATATGGTGTGGTTGGATGACAACTTTTGGGTTGATCCTCAACAATCCAAACAACTTGGTGTAATTTTCACGTCAATGTTATCTACCGATTTGAGTTAACACGTGTAATCCCCTTCAATTATCAGGATGTTGGCTTGGTAACATTACCAATATCTACTGCGAGTAACGGTCCCAATTATTACCAACTTTGTGGGGTCAGTGACGGGACGTTTTTGGCCCAAATCTTTCACGAACTGTCGAGCAAGCCTGACAATACACTAAAGGTGATTTGGGCAGGAATTTGCAATTTATTCAGGGTGGCGGCAATAACTCACCTACTCTTCAACAAAGACACGGTGAGATATTCAATTTAATGTTCACCAACTAATGCTAGTAGATGGGACATCAAGCTTAACGTCCATGGAAGGATAACATGCTTTTGTGCACAAATTCCTATTATTTATCTTCGTCGGGAATCAAATCTACACCTGACAGCTCAAAGTTAAGTGCGCTACCTTTACATCACCCTGTCGGACATTATACCATCCCCAACATGCGACAAGAAATATCAAGTTTATACATTTCGGTTAACAACTCGACATTGCGACTGAAGTTCCAACGATATCAAAATGCTCCAATGCTTCATGTATGGCTGCAAACTTATCATCCCAGAGGCATCGTTTCCACTGATCCTCCAAATGAAGAACGACATGTCCAGAGGAATGGCAGGTGATACACAACACGAAATGGACAACAGCTTTAAAAAATGGATGGAAAAGCAAAACTAGGACATTGATCGAGAATAGTAATAAAAACAAAGATTAAAGTTATAAAATTGTGACGCACAGAAGGGTGCTCGTCACTAATGGGAAAAATGTTACATTTCACTGAAACTTTAGGAATGACAAATACGCTCATCAAATGGCTCCCAATATTGAATTATGAAATTACATTCTGGTTACGTTCATAGCTCCCTGTCAAGTGATCACGTGCTATACAATGTGTTTGGCCTTCATGGGTCTCCTTTCCGAAAGAAACACGAGAATGAACAAAAACGTTTCGACTGTGCTGGACACGAGTCGAACAATCTCAACCATCTGATTTGCTCGATCAAATTCGATTTAGCAAATGTATATTTGATGAGAATTTGCCCTGTTGGTTGCATCACTACTCATGTGCTGGTGTTGCTCCTGATGAAATGCATGTTGCCACGGTACAGGCACACAGTGGCCTGCATTCACCATCAAATAGGTGGGTTTACTCCTTAGTACAAGTTTTTCATGCTATACAGAAATGTCACATGGAAGAGCGGAATGACAGAAGTCATGAGACTCACGTAGGTGGAATAAACTAGTCTGGTAAGAGGAGAAAAGTTCAGAATTAGACGGGTTTGGGCACAAGATGATGATGTACCAAACATCTCAGCTAATGCTGCAACACACTTTGCATTCTTCCATTCCACAAAGGACAGACTTCAAAACTCAATCCTCATTTATAAGATTTCATAAAGTATAACAAAAAAAAGAAGAAAACAATGCAGATTGGGAAGCAGAGACCACTGAAACAGGAAGGGAATAAACGACTCAAGAAGAAAGTAAACAACGAACGAATAAGTAAAGGAGGCACTGCGTACTCGATCTCCAGGTTTGATCAGTGGTTGGTGCTTTGTGCCAAGGCGGTGGAGCAGCGTGTACGCCAACCGCACACTACGTCCCCACAGTTTACCTGAGGAGGCAGGGATGGGAAAGAGACTGAGAAAGAGATGATGGAATTGGCAGGAGCAAGGGAGAAGGTACGCTTAGATGAGGGAGAACGAAGTGTAGGGTTCAAGAGAAATATTAAAGTAGCAATCGTGTGTTCAAATTGGAGCGTTGGAACTCGAGTAAATAATTACTTTGGAAGTTTTACTTATACAAGACAAAAGCACGAAGCTTGTTCACCAAATCGACACAATTAATATACCATTCATCCTCCAATGCTCTCATGTGACAGTCTCGAAGTGGGGTGCAAATGACACAGGTATGGTGGAGGCTGCAAACAAGGATTTGACTCTACATTAGAGTTCAGAGTACAAAAAAACAGAATGATACCATCGACAAAGATGTAATATGTAAATCAAGTAGAGTGTTGTACTTGTGATTCTATTGTATATGGCATTAGAGTCTCTGACACGAGGCCAATTGGGGCGAGGAGGCAATGTGATGGTACTGCAAGGTAGATGACACGACGATGACAAAAAAACGAATTGGTGAGATGCAGAGAGCATGGATTGTACAGAAATAGCAATAAAAAGAGAAAGAACGACTCTAATGGGCTACATTACAGACTCGTATCATGGAAACTCCAACAAGTGCGCACGCACGCACACGCACACACACACACACACACACACACACACACACACACCGATGGTCCTGGTAATGCCAAACCACCACACGGGCAACAAGAGTGGCACTCTTGGTAGAAAACCAGGCTGAATAGTTTAGGTTTTATATCCCACTGATAGGCCGGATCTGCATCCGGATCTGAACCAAAATCTAATCGGCTTGTTCTTGCCACCTCCCCAACTCATCCACCTAGTTATGTTTGTCATCATCCGCCCACAACACTTTGAAACATCATGCTATCTATCGTTTTTGGTGCCATATCTCAATGGTGAAGAATCACTTACAGAAATTAAAAATTAAAAACTCGCATCCATATCCAGACCCAAATCTTCACCAAAATTGGAGCAACTCATCGTCATCACAAACCCAACCTAGCCACCACGTTTTGTCCGAATCCGTCCATAATTTTTTGAGATATCGTGCTCACAGATAGACAGACAGACGGACAAGCAAAACGTCGTGCAGAGCAAGGAACTTGTGAAATCCCGAAAAACAAATTTGATGATCAAAATAATTGTTGGTTGAATTCAGTGACCTGATATGCAAATCCTGTTCAAATTTCAAGTCAATGGGATGGAAATTGAGGATTTTAGAAACTGCACCTAAGTTTACAAAGAATCACAAGTAAGCTAGACACAGGCGGAGGCCATTCGGCCAATGGTGCCTGCACCACATCAACACCAGACCAATTTATATTTTAAAAAAGAAAATGTAAAATGGTGTTTTTTTGTTTTTCTGTAGTTTTTTCTTTTCTTTCCAGGGGGGGGGGTGGAAGGGTGAAGGTGGTTCTTGGGTGAGAAACACATCAACCACACAACACCCCTTGACAAGACCCCCACCAATAGCACTCGATACACATGTACACAATCACCCATCAATGCTCAAACTACCTAAAAGTCCTGCCAACATCCCTACACCCCTCTTGGAACATGCTTGAAACAAGATCGCCTGTCGGACGGGTACTCTGCTGGTAAATAATAATGATCCGAGTACTGAACCCTGAAGAACCCCATGACTTATATCCTCCCACTCACAGCCACTCTTTGCTTCCTATCACCAAGCCAGTTTGCAATCCAATTAGCTACCTGACCATTCACTCCATAAGCCCTCACTTTGGCTAACAACCTCCGATGTGGTACCTTATCAAATGCCTTCTTAAAGTCTAGATATACTATGTCCACTGCCTTTCCCTCATCCACCCAATCAGACACTGCTATGCAAAACTCAAAAAGATTTGTTAAACTGGAACTAACCTTTGGTAACCCATGCTGACTACCTTTAATTAGTTTGTATTTATTTCAATGGTTCCTCATCTGGTCCTGAATTAATATCTCCAACACCTTCCCCAAAACTGAAATCAAACTAACAGGTGTATAGTTTCCCAATTCTTCTCTGGATCCTTTCTTAAATAATGGTGTTACATTTGCTCCTCTCCAATCCTCCGGTACCTGTCCTGACTCCAGTAAGCTATTAAAAATATCCGTTAACATCTCGCTTACCTGCTTAGCCACCTCCCTCAATACTCTGGGTTGCATATTATCTGAACCCGGAGCCTGATCTACTCTGAGATTACCTAGCTGTTCCATTACTTCTTACACTCCAACCTGAGTCTTCTGTGAAAGCCCTTCCTCACCTCCTCAATAGATACCCTCAGATATTGGCAATTCCCCTGACTGTTCTTGTGTAAAAGTTGAAGCAAAATACCTGTGTAATAAGCCTGCCATCTCACTTTCATCACTAACCACTCTCCCGGTGCTATTCCTCAATGGGCCCACACTGGCCCTAACCTGTTCTTTTCCCCTGATATACTTAAAGAAAGCCTTGCTATTATCTATATATTATTACTGAAGGACCAATTTTGTGCTCCTCCGAGCAGTCGCGTCATGTTTTTCTCGGTACTGTGACCTGGACTGAAAAGCTTCGTACCTGTAAGAGTGCATCGCACATAGTGGCAATAGTCAACTTTCAACTCTGAAGCAGAATAAACACTTTTCGTTGAGACGGGGGCGAGGAGTGAAGAGGCGGGGGCGGGGGCAGGGGATGAATACGGGGGCAGGGAGTGAAGAGGCGGGGGCAGGGAGTGAAGAGGCAGGGGCGAGGAGTGAAGAGGCGGGGGCGAGGAGTGAAGAGGCGGGGGCGAGGAGTGAAGAGGCGGGGTAAGGGAGTGAAGAGGCGGGGTAAGGGAGTGAAGAGGCGGGGCGAGGAGTGAAGAGACGGGGCGAGGAGTGAAGAGGCGGGGTAAGGGAGTGAAGAAGCGGGGTAAGGGAGTGAAGAGGTGGGGCGAGGAGTGAAGAGGCGGGGCGAGGAGTGAAGAGGCGGGGGCGAGGAGTGAAGAGGCGGGCTAAGGGAGTGAAGAGGCGGGGGCGAGGAGTGAAGAGGCGGGGTAAGGGAGTGAAGAAGCGGGGTAAGGGAGTGAAGAGGTGGGGGCGAGGAGTGAAGAGGCGGGGGCGAGGAGTGAAGAGGCGGGGGCGAGGGGTGAAGAGGCGGTCTTCTCATACTCTCTTTTGGCTTGCCGAGTTATTTTCTTCACTTGCCTCTGTTTACTCTGATTGTGATCTAAATCTAACTCCAGTCCTGTTATTTTAAACCTGATAAATACCTTCTGCTTCTCCTTAATAGAGTTCCTTATTTCACGACTCAACCACCCTGGTTTCTTTCTACTTCTAGTTTTACACCTCATTGGAATTTACTTACTCTGCACTCTACACATTTGGTCCTTGAAGGTTTCCCATTTTTCTGATGCTGATTGTCCTGTTGTTAGAGTCTCCCGATCTACATTACCCAATTCTCTCCTCATACCCTCAAAGTTTGCCTTCCTGAAACCTAATAGCCTTACTCTGCTATTCTGAACTCTAACCCTTAACAGAGTCTTTGCGCACACAATGTCCTGGTCACTTGATCCTAAATGCTCACGTACCACCACCTCTTTCACCATATTGGGATCGTTCCTTATGAGGAGGTCTAACACTGCACTCCCCCGAGTGGGCTTATCTACAAACTGGGTTAAAAAGCAATCCTGGACTGTCAGGGTATTTACCTTGGGGTTTTCCTTCCCTTTAGTGCATGTATGTTTTTCGTGGTAAGGAACCCAACTTGCTCTCCAACGACTACAACCCAAGCTTTGAGTTTCACGAGTCTAAAGGAATGTACCTGTCAGCTACCACTCAAATGGATCTTTGTCAGTTGGTGTCTGTGACTTCTGAGTGATGTTACAGTGATCACATCAACAGGATAAAATTTTCGAAACTTGCATTTCAAATCAACAGCTCCAAAATCAAATGAAGAAGTTCACCATTACACACAATGCAATGTCCAACAACCATTCCCACGTTGATTCAATTCTGCTCGGTGTCTCTGTTCTGCCGGCTCAACTCACGCATGTTCACCTCATCCACCAGGGCTGTTGAACGATTGAGTCTCATCGCGGTGTTCTCTCCCTCTCTCTCGTACGCTGGCCCATCCAAGGTGACTGAAGAGCTCAAAGGAATCCTTTCCCGCTACACAATCTTAATGAGTTTTAATCAACCAAATTATAAATCGGCTCCATGTGTTAAAAACCACTCTGGACACTAACACCTCGTTCACTCATCAGAGTTAAATCGAGCATGGGGACAAACAAACACACGTCTCGTCACACGTCACCCATCTCTCTACAACTCCCTCTCATGGGTTTATATAATATCACAGAATAATCTCGTGCCTTCCAGTAACTGTTATTCTCATCCACACTGGAATTTCATCGAAGAATGTCCCAGCACCTTCACAAATCCCACCAGGCAATTTACAACACAATACTTTTTTTTTTTTTTTTTTTTTTTTTTTTTTTGTATACCTTGGTCGAGGCTCGTATGAGAGCTAACACACAACTCACAGCAAGGAGGCATGAGACAAGAGGGGTGGGAGTGGAAGGGACAAAACATTGGGGAACAGACACAGGTGAACTGTGGAAGGGAGAGGGATGGGGATGGGACGGGGAACATGGCGAGGAGAAGATGGACATTACAGGGACTTTCAGGAAGGAAAGCAGGAGAATTGAAGGAAGTGGGCATGGGTGGATTATCGGGGTAGAAAAGATCGAGGATTTGGATGGGGGAAGATAAGAGGTGGTGGTGAACAGCTGTTTTGAAAGCCTGGAGGGAAGAATGGGAAAGAATAGAGTGAGGAAGTTTATTCCAAAGGCGGGAAAAAGAGGAATGAAAGAGTGAAGATGAGCAGTGATTCGTGATTTTGGTAGTTTTACCAGAAGGGGGTTGTTGGCGGACCTTGAGCGCCCTGTGGAAATGTGGTTGGGACAAATCGCAGAGAGAGCAGGGGGGCAAGGCTGGAGAGGAGTCGGTAGAAGACAGAAAGACCACCGACCAACCTGCGGTGATTGAGTGAGAGGCCCAAAGACTCAGCTTCATTGCGGGAGATGCCAATGATCTTAAAAGCCCTGGTTTCGACAGCGTGAAGTCGAGAAAGGTGGGAGGCAGGAGCACCAGCCCAGAGGGGAGAGCAGTACTCCATCAGGCTACGGACAAAAGCTTTGTAAGTAGTCAGGAGCTCAAGAGGGCCGAGGAAGGACTTTGCACGACGGAGGATTCCCAGTCGGCGACTGGCTTTTGAGGCAAGGTTGGAAATGTGACTTTCCCAGGAAAGGTCATGGCAGATAGTGAGACCCAGAAGCTTGAAAGAAAAGACTTCTTCCAGAGGATTGTTGAGAAAGTGGATGGGGGGGTTTTGTAAACGGTCCTTTCGAAGAGACATAGTGAGAGTGTGAGATTTGTGTGGATTGAAAGACATGTTCCACGTGTTGGAACATGTCATCTACTGCCATCTACAGTCAAAATTATCTCATTACATCAAGCAGTTTATATTATACAATTTACCGATGTGTGCGAAATGAAGCTCATGACATGTAACCATCAATTTTAATCATTCATGCATAGGCATTTACTAATGCTTATTCAAATACCACAACATCTGACAGCCATCTTGTCGTGTGTGTGTGTGTGTGTGTGTGTGTGTGTGTGTGTGTGTGTGTGTGTGTGTGTGTGTGTGTGTGTGTGTGTGTGTGTGTGTGTGTGTGTGTCAATTCTTCCATGAGCCGTAAAAAAAAAAATCGCATAAAACTGTTGCATTAAAAAAAAAACTATGCAGTTGAGTTTCAAACAGACTTCAGAGCACTATTCGATTAGATTCACAAAGACAGAGTTAACTTCTTCTTTTATATTTTTAACTATCACCGAGCCATCGACACAATTAATATCTGTCCTGATATCTGTCCTCAGTGAGGCAGACAAATCCCATTTTGTTTATTGCTGCTGCATCTTCTATTTGTCAAACTGTCCCCAAATATATTTTATCACCCAGTATGTATTCTTCTTCAAGCCAGATAACTTCACATTAAAACAATTCAACCTCACTGAGAAACCACAAAAAAAAAAAAAATCAAGGCACTTCATAAGTCTACATCAGGCTGAGCTGGCTAACAAAGCTCCAGTATCATTAACCTTGTAGATTAAGCTAACTGTCCTACATTCTGTCAGACGATCAATCAATATGATAGATCTCTAGTTAAAGTATGCCAGAATGAGAAACAGGAAGCTTCTATCCAAGTGCCACCAGGCAGCAAAACGAATAGCCAAGCAACTCTCGAATGCAGATCAGGAGTCACCAGATGTAATGTGCATCACCTTTCTTAATTGAACAATATACACTTATGGATGGATAATTTTTAGCCAAAATGCGACGAGGAAACCAGAGCCCAAAAGGGAACATTGTTTTTATCAAAATAAATGGGACTCAGGGTTCCCTCGACATCGTGACTGACGAAAGAGATTTGGCCCAAAGCATTTTGGATACTCATCCTGATATTGATCCATAATGGCCATTCCCACAACTACATCATCAGCATTATACAACAACACCGTACTCAGGAGAACACCGATATTCAGTGCATCATGTTTAAATAAATAGATATGATGATTACCAACTCACCTTGTGCCTCTCGTTTTCAAAGCATGTGAGCAACAGAACCTGGAGTCTTGGGATGAGTTATATATTAATGTGGATCGCAATCACTACTCTGCCTTGGAGGAAAGATAGATGTTAACGAGAATGAAGAATGGGAAAGTTGCATTGAGAGCTGAAATCATCACTACAACTTCATCAATAGGCCCAATTATTCCAACTTTTATTGTGAGGTTGGCCAAGTTTTTCGCGAAGCAACAAGTCAAACTTGACGTTCGACTGAAGCTAATATGGGCAGAAAATTATAATTCGTTCTCTGTGCCAGTGATGATTCGCTCGCTCCACGGCAAAGACCTCGTGGAGTCCACCAACCAACTAATTGTCCATCCGAGTGATGGTGCACATATCGATGCCTCGCCTTGCATGCAAAACATAAGAACGGCAGTTTATAGCTGGGTTGAGATTCAAACTCAGGTTAGACAGCTCAGAGACGAGTGCAAATTACCTCGAGGCAAAAAACCAGCCCACATCGTTAATCAATAAACTGTAAATAACTCTACTATTATGTAATTGAATCACAATCATTCCGGGATTGAATGTTCACCCATTGAATCACAATCATTCCGGGATTGAATGTTCACCCATTAAGTTAATTAACCTTCATCACTGAACCATGCAGTGTCAAATCCAAACAACAACCTGGTAGACATGATCATTGATCAGGTTGTTCCCAGGAACAAATGATCAGAAATCGAACACTAACTCCAACTAAAACGACACCCGGTAGAGCGCATAGTCGAGCCTTGTGCGCTCATTATGAGAAAAATACCACCGTTAACTGAAAACGCTACTATGATGGCCCACTGCTACGATGGCCCATGTACCTGAATAATCTATGCACTGTTGTCTATTGTCAGGTCAGGCCAGATTAGATCTGTGACTTGCTACAGGTACCATGTAAACCTGTACTAACCTGTTTCGTGGTCGGGTTGTCAGCGACTAAACTGTCTCCCCCACCAGGATTCCTGGTGAGGATGGTGTATGGATATGGAAACCCAGCAGGATTAAAAACAAAACCTGTCAAAAGGGCCAAGGAGCCCCTTGTGAGCCAACAGCCATCCATATCTGGTGCTAAACTGCATCTACGGATGTCCGACTGCAGTTTGGTTACCTTGTTTGAGAAGGTTGGTGGCAGGATTTGCACTCTGGCCACCATAGAAACACCTCACTCTGCAAAATTCACACAAAACGTCAAGAAAACTGAAAACCCACTCCATGGGAGCCCTTCGCAGAGCAGCTCACTGGATGATAGGATTGGGGCAAAGTCTTTGGGATCCAAAGTCTTTGATGATAGGAGGAAAAATACAGGGTAACCATCCTGGGTTGGATTGCAGTAGTGCGTGTTGTGGTGGTGCTGAGGTGTCATCCACCAGATTAACCTGAAGTGGTCCCTTTAGGTGGCTGCCTGGAATGTCCTGTCCCGAAGAGAAGATGATAACCTGTCTATGCTATCAACTGAGCTCCAGAACTTGAACATCAATATTTCAGCACTCACTGAGGTTCAGAGACCGGATGGTGGCGAGATCATGGCAGGTGGTTAACACCGACAGAACTACTGGTCTGGTAACTCTAATGGTTACATGCCCGAGGAGTTGCAGTGGCTGTGTCCAATAAGCTGACTCCCATGATAATTGAAGTAACAATGGTCAATGAGCGTATTATGAGACTGAGGATTTGTCACTCAATGAGTGTCATTTCACTGGTCTATATAAATGCTCCGACTGAGTTGAGTGATCTCACTGTGAAAAAGGCATTCTATGCTGTGTTTGAGTCTGTGGTTGATCGGTGCCCCAGACAAGATGCTCTTCTAGTCTTTGGGGATTTCAATGCATCAACTGGAACAGATCAGGATGGTCACGAGACGTGTGTTGGTCCCCATGGGTCTGGAACTGTGAACCAGAATAGCACTAAGTTCCTTGACTATGCAAGAAGTCATGGACTTAGGGTGGTTGGTTCCTGGTTTCAGAGCCCACAGCATCATCGCTAGACTTTGCTTTCCAATGCTGGCGGTGTGGCAAAGGAGATTGGCCATGTGCTCATTGATGGTCACTGAAGGATGATTCAAAACTGCAGGGTCTCCCAGAGTACTCAGTTCCTCAGCTTGTTGTAGCAACCCTGAAGTTGCAGCTTAAATCCAGGAGAATGGTACCATCCCAGTCAAGGCTGGATGTTGACAAGCTCAGGGATAAGAGGGTAGTTGAGGAGTTTGCGAACAGGCTGGGTGGGGACTTGGTGGGGGGGGTCTGGGTGTTCTAGGGAATCCTGAAGAGTTGTGGAGTGCCTTCAAGACTACCTTCCTTGATGTTGCCAGTGGATGTCTTGGAACCCACCATCAGGCGAAGAGGAACTTTGTCTCAAAACGGACACTGGATACCATTGACCAGTCACAGGGCCAGGCTTAATGGTAGAGCGAAGCTATTCAGGGAGCTGAGGCGTAAAACTGCATGTGTGCTTTAAGGCGGACAAGGAGGCATATGTACAAGGAATCTGTGATAGGGTAGAGCATTACCTGTGGACAAGTGATTCTCGTCCTGCTTATAGAGGAATTTGTGCATTACGTTCCTCAGTGTGCTGCAGTTAGAGTAGAAGGTGGTGGGCTCCTGGCAGAGGAATCCAAAGTGAAGGCCAGCTGAGCTGGTTACTTTGAGTGGCTGTACTAGGCTGACCCACCAGCTGTTGAGTTGGATTTCAAGGGTATATCTATCTCCATTGCTGACCCTCCAATCAACTGTTAACCACCTTGGTTTGTGGAAACACAGGCTGTGGTGAACCAGTTGAAAGCGGGTTAAGCTCCTGGGATCTGAAGCTCGTGGGATCCTGGGATCAACAGATTCTCTCAGCGAGGGAGCCTCGTGGGTGGAGGAGACCAATGGGTTGACCACGTGCCTCGTGGTTGCAGCAGGCTGTGGTAAACCAGTTGAAAGGGGGTAAAGCTCCTGGGATCTGTGGCATCCATGCTGAACTTCTCAAGGCTGAAAGAAATGCTGTACCCACATCATCGCATACAGTTCTGTGCTCTGTTTGGAGAACAGGCATCATCCCAACTGACTGAAAGAGTGGCCTTGTTGTCCCTCACTGGAAAGGAAAGACTGATCACCAGGACTGCAACAACTATCGAGGGTGATGCTGCTCTTAGTGCCAAGCATGGTCTTTGCTTGGATAATTCTTCATAGGGTTTGCCACCATCTGCTTCAGCACCAGCATCCAGAGCAGTAGGGATTTACACCAAAGAGGTCAACGATTGACCGTATCCTTGCTCTTCGGGTCCTCACTGAACACAGACGAGAGTTTTGGGGGGCTACTCGCAACCTATGATGATCTTCGCAGGGTGCCACCAAAATTGATCGATCGGTTGCTGAGAGAGACTCAAATGAGATTTGTTACCTGTATAATACATGAGCATCAGCTGCAGCTGTATGGGCATGTGGCTTGATTTCCCAATGCTGATCCTCCTCACCAGATTCTCTCAACGAGGGAGCCTCATGAGTGGAGAAGGCCAATGGGACAACCACTTGCCTCATAGTTGCAGCAGGTTGATTGGCATCTCAAGAAGATGGGAATGGGCCAGGCATCTGTCTGGGGGATGGCATGATGAAAACCCCTGAAATACTAATGGAATGTACTGCTGCTCCGCCGCATGCTCCCATACCTAACCTAACCATACCACGCGCCATATTATTTAACATACGATGAATGCCATTATTTGTAGCTTTTTGGATTATTGATTAATTATTCGGATACATTTAACAACCGCATTGTGCACATCAAGGCTAAATTGCATCAATGAAGGTGAATATGAAAAATATTTCCAACTATATTCTCTATCGCTAGTAGAACATATATATATGAAGTTTTGCATCAATGTGTTCAGCGTTTCTTGAAAAGAAGATGCTTTACGTTTTTATTTTCAATCCAATATGGCCACCCGACCACATGACCGATGACATGACAAATTTAATTCTTCACTCACATCGGATATTAGATCTATGAAGTTTTTGATTTTTCAGATGAGGCTTTAGATTTAACCAACTATGGCTGGAATACCACTTCACTGATTTTAACGTTATCACCTTATATACCCCATGGGGGAATTCATATATGCCAAGTTTCCATTTTTTTCGTTGAACAGCTTGGAGAATAATATTTCCAAATTTTTCCCTTTAATCCAATGTGGCTGTCATACCAAGTGACCTTTGATGTCAGAGTTATCAATGAAATATTCTCCATGGGGAGTCCCTCCTACTTTTAAAGTTTTGCATCGATCAGACAACCGGTTGTAGAGGGAAAAAAATGAAGCGAAAATATATGAACGTGGACACAGAGACACGCAGACACTGCAATCGTCCAGCAACCCATTCGGGGGAGACTAACCCTAATAACCCAAACTACCCTAACCCTATAAAATGTGAGGATGAGATTTTGTGATTGGCAGTGCAGACCCGACCTTTAAAACTCATTCTAATTCAGAATGAATGGCTTTAATTGAGGCAGTAGGATAAGTAGAATGTGGACATGATGCAAGTATTTACACCAATTAAACATTTGATTTATGAGTGATGCTCAACATCAGCTCTTAATCTCCATTTAATGCACATTATTTATTTTACATTGAAGGAGGAGTCTGTGTACAAATTGCATGCAAGACAAGGACAACCTTGAGAAGATGTACTTTCCATGAATACAGGGACATTAATAAATTACAATCATTACAGGCACAATAGTAGATTATAATGTACTTTTACATGAATTGCAAGAACATTAGGTGAGTGACATCAATGTACTTTTGTATGAATTACAAGGACCTTTATAGACATCAGTATACTTTCCATTGAATTACAGGGATATTACCAGCGTGCAATGTACTTCTGCACGTATTACAAGGGGATTAGTAGATAATGGACTAATGATATCAGGATTTGAACCCGGGGGTTCACTGCATCGTGAGCCAGGGGTTCAGATGAAAACACGAACAGACCAATGCACACCAATAAAGGAAAGACAGTTTCCTTTTAGTTTTTAAATACAATAAGGTTCACAAGATGTTTGGAGTATAATGATGTAATTGTAACTCAAACAGAATACCAACCACTTCAGGTAATATTGCTCACTTAGAAATTGTACTGGGGAAAGCAGGGTTCGAATTCCACTGGGAAATTTACCTGCAGCCTCCGCACCACGGAATGAAATTCCACTCCGGAATGACAACGGAAGGAGCTAACCTGTACCTGCAGGGCTTGATGGCGAACGAACGTTTGAGATTTCTTGCATTGTGATCCAATTAAAGGTCCATCCTTCGTTCATCGATTCCTTGTCTAATTCTGTCCTGTTCATGTGCGCAAGATCGATATTTAATTTAAGCAGGCATTTAATTAATTTAAACATGAGTAGGTGGGGGCGAAAGAACACCTTGATGGAGTTTGAAAAAAAAAGTGTATAAATAAACAAGTCATTCACAAAGGAAAAGGGAAAATATTAACAACCACATTTAAAAATAAAAATAACAAGTCTGAAGACGACCATGGTTCACAAGCGGTATTTGACGATATAGATTTTTTCAGAAGTCAAGGATGAGACAATGTGATAATTTTTGACCAAGTTATAAAAATGATCAACATGATGTGGTACGAGTGACAGGTTATTAGCTGCAAAATGTCGAAAACCCAGTTTCGTTCAACAACTTTCAAAATTTTACATTTGCATAACCTTTACAGTTCACAAAACAATGTTGTGGACATTAAAATAAGGAAACAGAATACGTGAAATAGCTTATTGGAGTTAGTTCGTCGAAGAAGGTCGAAAACCCGGTTCGATCCCCACAGCTTTGAAAATTTGACCTTTGTGGCCTTTAAAGGTCAAAGGTCAAGGATTATGACCTTTGATGCAAAACTACCTCTGGAACATTCCAGGAACAATATAACGTCATATAGGCTATATGGCATTTCGCACTCATCGGATTATTATCCATACTTTAATGAAATCAGCGTGAAAAACGAACTTGAAGGGGGCACCACGGGCAAGGTGTTCGAGATAGAGCACAATGGTTTCAAGACATTAGGTGGGGAATGGCCTCAAGATTATGCATAAAAAATATTGTCATCCCAGCTCTCAAAGTTGGGGCGGTCGTATGATTTTTATGTCAAAATTCACAATTTTCTAAGTTTTTGACCTTGGGACGAAAATGAAAAAAATCAGACGACAAGTTCGAGATAATTCATTTTGCTATTCAAATACCGAAAAACCCATTCCATTCAGTCAATTCCCTCGGAGAAGATAGATTTTTAATCTGACTACCCCCTAAAATGCCTATTTTTTGGGCGTGGCTCCGCCCACAATGGGCGTAGCACGCCCTCATCCAGGAAAACACAACTAGACATTGATATTGAACACATAACCAAGTTTCATCAAGATCGGATCAAAGTCCACGGAGTTATGCTCTGGACAGACAGACACACAGACATAACGAATATAGTGGTCACTCTGGCTGGCGCTCGTGAACCAAAAATCGCAAAACATGACGAGTGAAAATATTTTTAAAATGCAACAATTGTTTTCATTAAAAAGGTATAAATATTAAACAAACAAAGCAACAAAAGCAAGAGGATCAAGCGTCAGATGCTTTGAAGGACAGCATATGCATCAGGCCAAGCTAATTCGAAACTTTATTTTGATTTTCAAAAATAAATACAAGATGTAACTGTGCACATTGAATATCAATGGTTAAAATGAGAACCAAAACGACACAAAATAAAAATCGATTAGCAAGAATAACATCAAAGAGGCCTTGAATAGGCACTCAGCACTGACTGCATTGATAGGAGTGAAGGGAGGGTTAAGGTACCATTTTTATTTTTTAAAGGGGTTTAAAAGGTATCGTAGTTTGCCCTTTTTGCTATCAGGATAAAGGTAAAGTTATGGTACCGTTTTCATGGAGGAGAAAAGGTAAAGTTGGAGTAAGATTTGCAGAGAGATTATGGCAAGGTTAGGTTGCCATTTTTTGTAGTGGGTAAAGGTGAGGTTCAGATGCCATTTTTGATCATGTTAAAAGTAAGGTTAGGATGCCATTTTTTGAGAGAGGGATAATGGTAAGGTCAGGGTACCCTTTTGTAAGAGGGTAAAGGTAGATGAGAGTGACATTTCGATTGAGGATAAAGGCAAGGTTCGGTGCCATTTTTGGTCGGGGGCTAAAGGTACGCTGAAGTTGCCCTTTTTGAGATAGCGAGAACAATCAAGTTAATGGTGCTGTTTTGATAGAGGGGTAAAAGGTAAAGTTAGAGTAAAATTGATTTAGATAAAAGTAAGGTTGTTCTTTTTTGTATACACTGTCAAGGGTCGTATGAGAGCTAACACACAGAATGCACAAGGGGAGCAGGAGACAAGAGGGGCAGGAGAGGGAAGGAAAAAGTCATAGGGAACAAAGACATAAGGAAATCTGTGTAAGGGAGAGGGATGGGGTGGGGAACACAGGGTAAACAAGATGGGCACTACAGGGACTTTCAGGTCCTTACACAACAGGGAGTTTCAGGACGGAAAGCAGGGAATACGAAAGAGGTGGGTTTGGGGTGGATCAGCGGGGGTAGAAAAGATTGCGGATTTAAATGGGGGAGGATACGAGATGGTGGTGAACAGTTGTTTTGAAGACCTGGAGGGAACAATGGGATTGAAGAGAGTGTGGGAGTTTATTCCAAAGGCAGAAAAAAAGAGGATTGAAAGAGTGAAGGTTTAGTCGAGTGATTCTTGATTTTGGTAGTTTTACCAGAAGGGGGTTGCTGGTGGACTTTGAGCAGAAATATGGGGCCGAGGGGACATATCTCAGATAGAGCAGGGGGGGAGGGGGGGGCACAGGCCAGAGAGGAGAAGGTAGAAGACAAAAAGATCACTGACCTGCCTGCAGTGAGAGAGTGAGAGACCCAAAGACTCAGCCTCATCATGGGAGATACCAATGATCCTAAGTGCCTTGGTTTCCACAGCGTGAAGCTGAGAAAGGTTAGGGACAGGAGCATCAGCCCAGAGCAGAGAGCAGTACTCCATTAGGCTGAGGATGAAAACTTTGTATGTGGTCAGGCGCTCAAGTGTGCCAAGGAAGCACTTTGCATGACAGAAGATACCCAGTTGGTGAGTGGCTGTCATTTTTATGGTGGTTATGTTGCCATTTTTGGTAGTGGGGTAAAGGTAAGATTAAGGTGATATTTTGATACAGAGGAAAAAGGTCAGGATAGGGTGAAAATTTTTAGAAAGGGAAAAAAGTTAAGTTTGGGGTGAAATCTTTGATATGGGGTAAAGGTAATGTTAGGCTGACATTTTGATACAGGGTTTTTTGTATGCAGAGCTAGAACACAGAACAGACCAGGTCGAATTAAAACAAAAAGAAAAGCAGAAAGAGGGGGAACACCAACAGCAGGATAGAGCAAAAAATAGAGGGAAACTTGGAGGAATAAAGAACATGGGAAAGAATGAGAACAGGGGATGACGATCCAGGTGGTGAATATAATGTGCATGTGATATATATATATTTTTTTTTACATACAGGATCTAAGGCTCATGGTGGAGCTGACACACACACACACACACACACACACACACACACACACACACACACACACACACACACACACACACACACACACACACACACACACACACACACACACACACACACACATACACACACACACACACACACACACGACTGCTAGATGAGACAAATACAGCCACTTAGCTTTGGGAAAGTGTTGTTACTTCCAGGGTACTCTGGGGACCAGCGACGACACAATATTGGTGCTACCTTTCTCACCGCACTCAGCAAGGTATTTCCTGAGGAGGAATTTCCTCCTCCCAATGGATGCCAACCAATGTGGATTGTCTGTGCTCTTAACCTTTTAAATGCTAAATGCCAACAAAGGAAGCAGCAAGTACCATTTTTAAAGTCTTTGGACTTCAGATAGAGCTGTAAACTATCAATCACAGAAGTGGATGGGAAAACTGGGGAAAATGCATAAATGGAACAAACAAAAAAAAGAATAAATAAATATAAATACGGTGAACAAACAAATATTGCGGGTTTCGACCAATCGTGGGCAATCTATTGTGTTTTGATTTAGTTTTTGCAGGATTTCATTTTGGCCAATCGCAGTTTTTGAGCTGAGATGAGTCATCATTTGCATCGACATGTACGATTAGCCTTCATCCACAGTCTTTGTGGGGTGCCACCAAATTATTATGAGCCTTTTTTTGTTTCTCATGCACCATTTCTAATGAGCCTATACATAAAACAATGGACAAAATTAGTTGTGCCAAGAGACAAAGAAAGGTTATAACATTGTGTGAAAAAATTGAGTTGTTAGATAGGTTGGCAAGAGGTGAAAGTGCAGCATCCGTGGGCTGCCATTAAGGGATCGATGAATTGACTCTGCAGTGTATCTGTGAAAGTGCGTCAAATATCCCTAATGTTATATGGCAGTGAAACATGGGGTGATCACAAAAAGGAGCATGAACGGACGTGTGAATGAAATGAAATGAGAATGATAAGGCGGATGTGTAATGTGACACTGAAGAATAGGAAACCAAACGAGAAATTAAGAGATGGGTTAGATATAGAGAGCATTAGTGAGGTTATGCATAAGGGTAGGTTGAGATAGTTCAGAAATGTGGAAAGGATGGGAGTCAGCAGTTGTGTGAAGAGGTATATGAATATGAATGTGAATAGAAGGAGAGATCGAGGCCAACCGAGGAAAAACATGGGATGTGTTGCTGAGAGACGATCTTGGAGTTAAGGGCCTAACAAGAGAGCTAGCAAGGGATTGTGCAGCCTGGAAAGCAGCCATTAGGTGAACCACGGCTTACACATGCATGCATGGAAACGGCCGTAAAATGATGATGTGTCAGCTAAAAGCGCGACATTATGACTAGTAAGCATTGGTTGTGGTATTTGTGGATAAGCATTAGTAAATGTCTATAAATGAACGATTAAAACTGACGGTCAGGCCTTAGTTATTTTATAACTTTGTTTACAGATCCGCCGACGGTATATTTGCCGAAATGAAATATAAATATAAAACACATTTTTAGCCTTTTATATTTATACATTTCCCGCCGAAGGTGCAAAAGTTTCAAAACCCGAAATGCAAACGTCGGCATTTATTTTCAAAATATAATTTCGTGCGCGCGCACCAAAATACCGAGTTCCCTTTAACCAAACTGCGCAGTTGTCTTCGGTCATGGCGTCTGAGCAGTGGCCAGCGTAGTTCAGATTGACTGTGGTTTCTGGGGCGAAAGTGATTGTTAAGAAGTATGTCAGTGGTATAAATTCGAGTGACTGTATTGGTGATTTAATCGCACAACATGTTGATGACGAATATTCTGGCCGAACTATTGCATAAATTCAGTGCAGCAGCAGGGATGGTTCGCAGGCTACTCTCGATCATGCCGATTTTGTTTCCATTGAAAGTTGTACACCACTGTTCATATTGAAAGATTTTGGTGCCAAGTACGTCAAAGTTTCCCTGTGAGATGCTGATATTCAGCCTTCAACGGACCAGAAATCAGCCTTTCATGTGCTCATGGGGATGGCGAGACGGTACGATCAGATGCCCGCTGAAAAGTAAGAGCTGGTTATAGCTCTGATTGACCGTTTTGAGCATGTTGACTCCTCGTAGACACCTTTTTAAAATCATATCCAGCACTATGCACTGGTGTGCACGCACAGATCTATGACTTGGACAGTAATTTTCTCAGTATTGTTTCCATTTGTTTGATGATCCAACAGGGTTCTATAAGAAAAACATGCCAGACTAGATTGTAAAAACAAGTTTTAGTCCTTCTTTATTGTTTTTCACATCAGATGATACAGTGAACATGGGCATCCTGCATTTGAATGGTCTTCCATCTTCAATGTTTTCTTAGATCGTCCTGGTCCGGGATTTATATTTATTTTCCCCCACCTACCCTTGTCTTTTCCATGGAACATCCGAAAAAAAAATCATAAAAATATATAATTTCTAAAAATGGAAATTATATTTATATTTATATTTCGACCTACCGACCCGACATTTTAGCTGAAGAACTGCGTAAACGAAGTTATAAAATAACTAAGGCCTTACATGTTATAAGTTTCGGGTAGCATGAATCGGTGAATCGTATTGAATGAGATAATTTTGACTGTGGATGGCAGTATTGCTTTGAAAACTGCCTGGTGAGATTCGTGAAAATGCTGTATTGTTCCAAGACGAAACTTCCAGTGTAGACGAGAATCACATTTGCTGGAAGGCATGAGATCATTCTGTGTAACAATATAAACCCACAAGAGGGAAGTGTAGAAAGACGGTTGACATGTGACGAGGCACATGTTTCGATCGTCTCCATGCTCAATTTTACTCTGATGAGTGAACGAGGTGTTAATGTCCAGATGGGTTGTTAACACGTGGAGCCGATTATAATCCGGTTGATTAAAACTCATAAAGATTGTGTATCGGGAAAGAATTCCTTCGAGCTCTTCAATCATCCTGGACAGTCCAGCGCATGGGAGAATGCAATGCAATGCGAGTTGATCGTTCTACAGCCCCGGCAGACGAGGTGAACATGCATGAGTTGAGCCGGTAGGACAGGGACACTGGGCGGAAACTCAACGCAGGAATCGGAGTTGGGCATTGCATGGATTGATGAATAGAGTGTTTCATATTGCAACTTTTTTGCGCTAGTCAAGTTGGCTACCCGTCGTAGCTTTCCAATATGGATAAAAAAACCCCACTCGCCAATGTTTTGAATTTTTCTCCCAAAAATGGCCGCCGGCGGCTAATTTTTCCAAAATGGGGGCCTTTTTCGCGTTTTGACACAGAAATCGACTCCTACACCTGCTAAAATACGTTAATGTTACTTGATATGTGTATGTTTGTAGATGATCATGATTGCTATGTCTGCTCGCAGTCGGGGACTAGACATTAGGCATCTAATATGGCGGAAAAATCCAAAATGGCGTCCAAGATGGCCGATTTTTGGCCACTGGAAAGTTGTTCCCTCCGATGTGGGTTCTAATATGTCTAGTTATAGGTTTTTTGGTGTGATGAATTCGTTTTTATGCTCTAAAATGCAGTATATCTGTCACAGAGACGTCTGCGGGGGTCATGCTCTCGCGTTAAGAAGTCGTTCTTGTAAGTCCGAAGAAGAATTTTGAATATTCTTGCCCTCATTAATATCAGAAAATAACAATTAAATATTCGAAGGTCAAACATGTATTTATTTAACATGTACAGTAGATACACGAATTACTAGTATACTAATGCCATAATGAATGTTCTAATATGAATTCATGTATGCGTGCCTATCAGCCTCAATATAATCAATAATATTGGCCATGGCATGGCATACATGGCTGTAGCGACATTTCAAATTAAAATTTCCAAAGTTCAAAAACATCAATGTTTACAGTTCGCTTCATATAGTTATCTACATTTTCTGAAGAGTGGATTTCGTGTATCCAGAATAATTCTGCCTGTGCCACTCAACCACTTGAAGGAAAGCTTGCCTTTGCTGTTCATCCCTCGTTCTGTCAATAAAATCTGTAATCAACTTCATTCCACGCTCTGCAAGGTCGTTAACTACATGAACATTGTGCACATAGTTTGCGAATTTTTGGTCGCCATCACTTTCTGGCCATGTGCTTGCAGGCTCACACATCCATTCTACATCGAGTACATTATATAGTTCAAGAAGATTGAATAACCGCCACGAGTCGTCATCTATGAAACTGCTGAGACACAGGTCACTACTCTCATTCTCATCCACGGCCGGAAATTTTGGCTTTCCTGTGCTGAGTTGATCATGAGGTAGTCTAGGTGTCTGATGCAACAGTTTTGCCATTGTTTCTCACTCATCTGTGGGCACGTTGTAATCGGCAAGAGCGAAAATTACCAATTACAGTGTCAAATACCATAGGTGTCGAATCGACACCTGATGTCAATGAGGGCGAGAATATTCAAAATTCTTCTTTGGACGTGCAAGAACTACATCTTAACGCGAGAGCATGACCCCCCGCAGACGTCTCTGTGACAGATATACTGCATTTTAGAGCATAAAAACGAATTCAGCACACCAAAAAACCTATAACTAGACATATTAGAACTCACATCGGAGGGAACAACTTTCCAGTGGCCAAAAATCGGCCATCTTGGACGCCATTTTGGATTTTTCCACCATATGGATGCCTAATGTCTAGTCCCCGACTGCGAGCAGACATAGCAATCATAATCATCTACAAACATACACATATCAAGTAACATTAACATATTTTAGCAGGTGTAGGAGTCGATTTCTGTGTCAAAATGCGAAAAAGGCCGCCATTTTGGAAAAAATAGCTGCCGGCGGCCATTTTTGGTTGGAAAATTCTAAAACTCGGCGAGTGGGGTCTCCATCGATATTGGAAAACTACGACGGGTAGCCAACTTGACTAGCGTAAAAAAGTTGCAATATGAAACACCCTAAGGCACACGCATGCGAAGCAGCTGGATTGAATATGTTTCTTACCTTTTTAAAGGTTTATTTAAAATTAATGAGGGAAAATGTGGACGAGATGAGAAGTTCGGACCAAACCATGCGAATCAACAGACACAAAGAGGGAAATGGGGATATACAAACTTATATACAAGGAAATAAATAAAACCAAACCCACACTCGGCACCCCAGACCACACTTGAACAAACATTAAAACTAGAACGGGCACTCGTAGAGCGCATACCTTCGCCGCAGCCACTAGTTACCTTTGTATTAAGTTGTCCACAACGCATCTCAATACAAATATGCATTTCGTGACCCCCATGACCTTTGACCCACAACCGCTACCTAGGGTGACAATAGTACTATACCTTGTGTCATTTCAGAAGATGGGGAATTGAACACTGAACAATTTGGAGTTAATTTGATGTAAATCGGAAACATATTAACCGTTTTCATCATGAAAAAACGATGTTGACCTTTTTGTGACCTCGACCTTTGATCCGATCGCTCCCAAAATCTAATGGATTTGTCCTTTCATGATGCCAAACAAATCCAGAACAATTAAAGCCTCTCTGCGTTTTGTTTTTTTGCTTTAAGTTGTCCACAACACTTTCCGATATAAATGTGAATTTGCGTGACCCCCTTGACCTTTGACCCCCAACCGCTGTCTTGGGTGACAAAAGTACTATACCATGTGTCATATTAGAGGATGGGGAATTTAATTTTGAACATTTTGGAGTTAATTTGCTGTAAATCAAAACAAAATTGACAATTTAATTGCGAAAAAACGATTTTGACCTTTTTGTGACCTTGACCTTAACCTTTGATCCGATCGGTCCCAAAATCTAATCCGTTTGTCCTCTCGTGATGCCAAACACATCCACAAAATTTCATGACAATCTGCGAAGTGGTTTTTATGTAATGTTGTCCACAACGCTCCCCAATCAAAAACTCCATTTTCGTGACCCCCTTGACCTTTGACTTCCACAGACTAACTAGGGTTGCAAACACTATACCATACACTATATCAGTGGATCGGGATTTGAATACTGAACATTTTGGACTTAATTTGATGTAAATCGGAACAAAATTGACACTTAATCGCAAAAAAACGATTTTGACCTTTTCATGACCGTGACCTTTAATCCGATTGCTCCCAAAAGCTTCGCCTTGCGTCCTTGAGTAACTGCACATCATCTCTGAAAATTTCATGCAAATCGGTCCAGCAGTTTTTGCGCAATGTTGTCCGCACACATATTTACCAATAAATAAATACACAGGGGTCAATACAATACCTTCGTCAAACGAAGTTTGCGAAGGTAATTACAGGCAAGGACTTCTCTTTCATTATGCATGGTGTAGAATGTAGATAGATGCAGGATGTCCTGCAGCCCGTTTTGGAAGCCAGTGACGAAGTAAACCAGCAACGAGGAGCGCTTGCGACGATCAGCACCTTTAGATGTGCATCCTGAACCAGCCCTCGTGACCCTCTCTTGTTGGTGCTTCTCCTTCACCCTTTTTGCTTCTCTACACTCCGTCAGCTCTGGTGTGTCTGTTCTCTTTGCTCCCCTTCACCCCCATTCCAAGCGCTTCTTCCTCCAAGCTTCCGCCAGGCGGTTCTTCTTTGTCCTTTCTGCACTTCAGGGACCTCTGGTGTGCCGTTTCTCTCCTCTCAAAGTCCTTGTTCCCGGTCTCAATCCTCCCTATCCTTCTTGGGAAGAGTCATCCTCCGGGCCCGTCTGGCCCATTAGGGCAGCCCCAATAAAAATATATCCATTGCCAACTTCCGGGCTCTGCAGTGCATTACGCCACTGTGGCTGGCACACACTGGCCAGACAGATAATGATGGGCTTATGTGATGGGAAGTCCTCATCTGTCCCCTCCCACAAACAAGAGGTGTTTACACATACCATTGTTTTTTTTACCCTGACTATCATGTTTATAAATTACATATGCTGCTGCCTCAGCATCACTCACGTGTAACAAAATGACTTCCTCTGACAGATCTCTGTTACAGGGCAATCTCACCTACTCGAAACACACGGACCATGTTACACTTACCACAGTCTAGCTATAAACCACCCACACTTTCCACGTCCCCCCCCACACCTTCCACGCCCCCCCCCACACTCCTTTTCATGTAACACAACATAACATTTGGCCAATAAAATACAGCAAAAAAGCAAGACAATGGATGAAGGTTACACAGTATTGAGCATTGAGTTTATCAACACACTTCGATGCATAAGCAGGAACTTGGAAAACAAGAAAAGACCAATAAGTGAAGCTTAAGGGAATATCGACACAATACATACATGCACAAGAGATGATCAAAATTTGGAACAATCTCTCCCCCACCCAAGCCATGTTACATAGTTTATAGTTTGCCCCTAAACCAACAGGGTAACAACCACAATAAGAGGGGATAAAGAAGAAGCTAGAATGGCACTCGGTAGAGTGCATACATAACTCTGCCAAGCTGAACATTTTACGTTTTTAATTCCACCGATCAGCTGGATCTGTATCCAGACTTCAGCAAAAACTGAACCAATTCTGCCTGAATCCATCAATAACTTTATGAGATATTGTTTTTTTTTATCATTTTTGGTAATATCTTTCAATGGCGAAGAATCACTTTAAAAATTATAGCACCCAGATCCAGATCTTCACCAAACTCGAATCAATTCGTCCTCGCACACACCAAACCCGTCCACCAAGTTTTGTCCAAATCCGTCCATACCTTTTTGAGATATCTTGCTCATAGACAGGGAAACAGAGAGGGTGCACCAAACAACCAGACAGGGCACAACTTGCATACACGTGCACCAAACCTATACATGCAATCCAATCTGAAACTACACCTCAACTACAGTTAACATCAAATACACGAAACTACACAAAGGTCAACTATTGGAGAAGTGAAAGGTTTTAAATACTAAATTCGGGCCAAGTGCGACACACATTAAGGTCGCAAACTGTGAAAGCCCTTCTCGGTGGCCCATTCAAAGTGATATTTTACAGTCCTCTTTGCAATGTTCAAATGTTCTCATCACCGGTAAAACACATAATGTGCGACAACACCGATGATACATTGCAGATACACTTTTACATTTGGTAATCAGGTGCATGGATGTAATCTTACTCTTCATTCTATTACTCAGTTTTTGATGATTACACTCATTTTTCAGCAAGTTAGTCTTACAACGAGCTCCCCTATGACCCCACCACTCCCCCACCTCCCCTTCTGCAGAGAAATGCACCATTTGTGAACAAGTCACACTCACCGCTGTGTGCACTCCACACTGTGTTGCATGCAATCGAGCTTAGGAAAGTTATACAAATCGACCAAGCCATAACGTTTCAAGGAATCGATGGTTTACTCTCAATGAAAGTGGTAAATATTGGCAAAGTGAGTCCTTCAAATTGGCAGCATACATGTGTGCACACTTAAGTACCAAATTGCTGTGTGGTTCAGAGCTGACCTCTTTGGTAACACTCGATCTACTTTGTTTCTCATAACAATCGGAAACAAGTGTAAAAGAAAAGTGAGACACAATTTGATATTCATGGACAAGGAAAGCATGCGTCATGCAATGTGGCTCAGTACCGATCTAACCTCCTCCCAACCACCAGAATATTTTTGCTTTAGTCTTGATGGTGACCAATTTTTTTATGCAAAATAAGTGGAAATCATCGGATTGGCTAAAGTCTGGATCATCCGCATACCAAATACACAAAAAAAATGTCTGAATTATTGAACTCTCCATCATTGTGTGTCAAATGACGTGCTTCCTTTCCTTCCGATTAAATCGGTCCACAGTCAGGATTTATTGTTTAACATCACTCCTCACAAACTCTCCTAAAATCTCTTTGCTCTTACATCCTTTCATTATCACTTCATTTTCTCAATTAATCAACCACACCTTCCCCTTATGTACATAAAATGTAGATGTCCCACAAGTTGAATGAGTCTGCACGATGCATCACCTGTAATCCTGATGCCCTACCATAAGTCAGAGTGCCAGCAGGCTTGCCATAGGGGTCCAGTGAAGTAAGGCAAGCCATTTTGGAAGCTGTGACACCCCAGCGCTGAAGGGCACCCTCCAAGGAAGTAGGCGAGTTCTCCAGGACCGTCAACGGCTCACCGCGGGTGACACAGCTTTCAGAACCCTGTGGCACTGGGTGGTTCGGGTCAACCTGTGGTGCTGGTAGACAAATGCTGGGCGTCAATTAATGCTCAACTACATACGGTGCTCTCATGTCAATCGGATGCATTCAGGTGCCCGGGATATATGCAGACCCACGACATTACTAATCTGTAACAAAGTAGGTTTGGCGGATGGATGGGCTCTCCAATATGCCGACGGCCCTTTGCCAAGACATCCTCGTCTCCACCAGCAAATTGCTTTTCTTTTCAATATGCTGAGATTCACACTTTTTTCACAAATACGAATATCTACTACCAGGAGAGACGATTCAAATATCTATTTCAGCACTTATTTTATTCTTTCATACATGGTATATAGGAGTAACATACAGGGGTAAACAAAAGGAGCAACACTGACTATCTAAAATATATACATATATATATATATATATATATATACATATATATATATATATATATATATATATATATATATATATATATATATATATATACATATCTTCTTCTTCTTCTTCTTCTTTCGGCTGCTCCCGTTAGGGGTCGCCACAGCGGATCATCCGTATGATCCGCATCGTGATTTGGCACATGTTTTACGCCGGATGCCCTTCCTGACGCAACCCTGGTCGCCTCTTACGACACAGGGATATGGTACACCTATTTTAACCGGGGTATACCATTGGTGTAGGGATATACATATACATATATTGGTGTAGGGATATACATATACATATATATATATATATATATATATATATACATATATATACATACATATACACACACACACACACACATACATACATACATATTGTTGTGGTTCTGGAAACCGCATCCCTTCAACACCAATGGCAGCCAACATACAGTGGTCCCCAGTCAGTCATTTCATTAACATATGTTCAGATAGTTCCTTCCTTCTTGTCTAGTGGGTCGAACGGGACAGTGCGTTGTGTAAATCTCATAGTTCGGTCTGATTAAACCTCTGAATTTCATTCCTACTCTGCCTTTTTTTCTCTATTCCTGAGGTAAATCCAAGCAAGGGGTCCTCGCGAGGCCGACAGGCACTCCGCTCAGACACCCATCTGTAAAAACCACAGCCGCGCCCTTCGCGTAAGAATATGTCCTCACAGAAGACCAAGGGCAGCA
This sequence comes from Eptatretus burgeri, assembly GCF_056783735.1. Taxonomy (NCBI): domain Eukaryota; kingdom Metazoa; phylum Chordata; class Myxini; order Myxiniformes; family Myxinidae; genus Eptatretus; species Eptatretus burgeri. The sequence goes on from NC_140973.1 coordinate 25,061,205, forward strand.
GTAGAAACCAACAATAAATGCCAGTGCTGCACGGAGCGCGTACCCCACAGCGACGACCCCCACCCACTGTTCAGGCGACGAGAAGAGTAACCAACATGACCGCATCGCTGCAGGAATGTCACTCCGAGACCAGAAGAATAACCAACCTAATGGCGCGTTGCACGAATGTCGTGCCGAGGAAATAGAGGAAGCGGCACACCAAGTGCTAACAAATTACAGTATGCACTCAGCGCACTCTTCTTCAATCTGAATCTCCATCAAATAATTATATCTGTCCTCTTTTCAATCTGAATCTCCATGTAATAATTATATACAATCATTTCCCTCAATTCCCTGACACAGATAAAGGCTAGCACTGTGCACACGACACCGCCTTTGAAAAATGGACACGTAATTAATGGCGGCGGACCCACTTGCAGTCCCGGGATAATTTATTATCGCACATGGAGCGGGGCGCGAGTAGAACATATCTTGTTCGGGTCTGCGCATGGATTTACCATAGCATCTTACTGTCGGTCCTCGCTGATCACTGCAGCCACGGGTGTCTCCCACAGACAGCGAGGGTCCTCTCGCCTCTCCGCCCGGAGGGCTGCGGCCAGGCAGAGGCGCGCCATGCGGCTCAGGCCGCATGGCATGCAGACAGGCAGCACATTGACCAGCGCTGACCGCCAGTCGCCATGGACGGCCCGGGAGTTCGGTGCAGGGCGATTCGTGTCATGGTGCTCGGAGCGAGACGATTCCGCAGCTTGGAACCATCTGGCCGGAAGTAAAGTGGAGCCGCTTCCAATCATGGCGGCCGGTCCGTGTGCTGGCCGGGTTCCAACCAGAGCGTCCGATTCGGGTGACGATACATCACTTTGGGTCGTCACCCCCGCCCCGCACCACAGGGTCTATAAAAGGACCAGTCGTGAAGAAGCTAGCAGTGTCGTTCCTGCTCACCCCTCCTGTCTGCCAGTTCCAGTATGGTTCCTGTTCACCGCTCTGATCTGTTCGTCCTGGGCTAGTGTGCCGTTCCTGCTCACCGCTCCTATCTGCTCGTCCAGCTCGTCCTGGGTTAGTGGTCGTCTTTCCTGCCCTGCATTCCTGTCTGCTGGTGGATTTCAGTTCCAGTTCCAGCTCCAGATCAAGTGCCAGTTCCTGTAGTCGTTCCTGCCCATTGTTCATGTCTTCATTCCTGTTGGCTCATTCTGTCTGGCTTGGGATCGACAGTCTGCCCATTCATCTGCTGGCTCCGCCCCTTCTTCACCGCCTTGCTGCTGACTCTACCCATCCACCCATTGCTCCAGACTCCACCTTCTGAGTCCGTCCAAAATCCTTCCTTCATACCTGTCGGGCACGCCATCTCCCGAGATCGACGCTTAGCAGCTCTAAAGTGCCACGAAGTGAGAGACGATGCGCCAGCTGTCAGGGAGGTATCGCCCAGCGGAACATCTCCCCAAAACGTTTTGGTGGCATGGTCGGGCAAGGTATTGAGAGACTGTTAGCCTCATCTCCTCTCCTCTTTTTCTCCTCATTAATGTGTGTGTGTGTGTGTGTGTGTGTGTGTGTGTGTGTGTGTGTGTGTGTGTGTGTGTGTGTGTGTGTGTGTGTGTGTGTGTGTGTGTGTGTGTGTGTGTGTGTGTGTGTGTGTGTGTGTGTGTGTGTGTGTGTGTGTGTCATGGCACCTGTCCTCACTTAAGTTAAGATTGTACAATAATTATATCGGGATAATTCTGCTCTGTGTCTACTTTTGTAAGTTGCTTGTATTATTGCCGCACCTTTCACATTTCTTCCTTTCTCTGCTCACACACCACAATGAAAGCTATTAAACATGCCACATATCTTTCCTCACCTGCCTGTTAATAAATCCTTTGCAGAAATGCTCCCAGCTCGTTTTTGTCTTTGCTTTCATTGATCCAGCATGGTCCATATCCTAACCTAGCCAGGACTTTATTCCCAACGATCCGTTTCTTTTAGCTGGTACGTCCTTAGCAGTGTCGCTCAGCTGCCTCTGATCCGATAAAGTGACCCGGTTTGGACAAGGCATACCGAGGGCATGTCCTCCGGCAATTAGATCATCTGACTATTTTAGGTAACCGGTAAACCTTAGACAGAGGACCCTAGGTCATGTGGTTGAGATATTGGCGTTCGGGGTCCATTAGCGACCCGCCACGTCACGGAATAATCCGTGTGTGACGGCCTGCAATTCCGAGGAGTCTGGTGGGAACCCGAGATAGCTTCCCCCCCCTCACCCCACCCCGGTGGTCTTCTCACCCGACCCCCGGCCTGCAACAGTGTCTATACATACATACATATATATATATATATATATATATATATATATATATATATACATAGAAATATATATATATATATATATATATATATATATATATATATATATATTGTTGCGAATTCGCGCCCGCCGGCGTGCGAGCGGCCACGTAACTCGAATCGCGGCACGGCGCCCACCGGACGGACAATTCTGTCGTGACCCTCTCGGACTAACGCCGGGAACTAGTCACGGGTGGGCCTTTTGGCCTCACCACGATCGTGCCAATCGGCCCCCCGCGTGGGATAGGGTTGTTCGCCGAATTCAACCTACCTAAGTACCCACACGGAGGGTAGACCGGGTGATCGCACCTTGCCGCAAGTCGACTCCGGACACGGGCCACTTAAGCAACCCGTTCCGTACTATCGGGATAACTCAGCGGTGTTATCGTCGACCTCGACGGTTCCGATTAATTATCGGGCGTATTAAGCCCACTACCAACCCTTTACGTGAAGCAAGATGGAGATTCAATTAAAGAAAAGACGAAGCGAAACGGGAAAACAGTTCAACATAAGGCACATTTATTCCGCGGCACACGGAGAGCACACATATACAATTACAACAATTATGCACCAAAAGCAGATGTTACAAAAGACACACAACAATGCAGATCGACTACCGACTACGCGAGCACACGGCAACACTTACACAGTTTTACTTTACAGACGGCGCCAACAACACGTTTACTCAAAAGCAAAAGAAAAGGGCCACCCTCAAAGACAAGGGGGCAGACGGGGCCTGTGGGCCGCGAGACCGGGTGGATCCTACGCGTGTCTTGTGATGAGCCGCTAATGTGGCGGTGCCCCGACTCCGCGCTCCTTCGCGGGTTTCGTTGGCACTGCTTGGAGTGGGGTGGGAACGGGGCCCCCTTTTCGCACTATCTCAGCGCGGGGGGAAAAAAGGGGGGAATTGTTGATGCTCTGGGGAAAGAGGATAGCTGGCTTGCTTGGGTCCCGCGACACGCGACTCCACTGCTACCTCGTCGCCGACCGCCGTCTTCCTTGCCTCGGACCCGAGGTATCCGGTCCCCTCCGCAATTCTCCTCAGCCTACTGCAGCAAATCACCTCGACCGCGCTCCAGGCTCCAGGCTTCCTCTCTCTGCAGCTCCCCGACAGACTCCGAACCCCGACAGACTGCCACTCTCCAGACCCGACTTGACTGCCTCGACCTTCCTGACTCCAACTCACTGCCTCCAACCTTCTCTCCAACTCAAAACTCTCAACTCTTCTCCAACTCGCCTTGACCGAAAAACTGACTGAATTCGCCCCACGCTCGGCGCTTTATAGTGGTGCAGGAGAACCCATATGCAAATTTCTGGATCAGAACGAGCTCGGGGGTGGAGCCACGCTCACCCATTGGACGGAGAAAAAGGGGCGTGAGCCTCCCCTGATCCTCGAATTTGCAGATATCGATTCTACTCCGACGCGCCTGGAGGCGGGGCCAAACCGCCCCCGCTTGCTGATTGGACGGATCAGAAGTGGGCGTGTATCATTCCTGATCCGACTTCTCCTCGGAAAGGCCGCTATTTGCACCCGCGGCTCGGCGCGCGTCCCGCACGAGGCCAGGACAGCCTGACGCTCGGTGCCCAGAAGCGGTGCGGGAATGGCCGCAGAAGGGGAGGCGAAGGTGGTGGAGGGTTTAAAGTGCTGGTCCATGGCCATGGCGACGTTTGGAATGGCGGTGATGCGATGTTTGCGGGAGCGAGTTGTGAAGGTAAAGGTCGTGGCTGTTGGCGTTGTTGTTGTTGTTGTTGTTGTGAAGCGGCGTTGCGGTTGGTGGTTGTTGTGTGATGGCGGTTGAGACGTGGTTGGTTCAAAATAAAGATAGAACAGAAAAACGGCTATCTTAAAGGGTCGCAGCCCGAATGAATCACATTTATTCCCTCGAAACAACGGGTTTGGAGCTAACTACACATGTACTTACAGAGATATCTCACCTACAGGACCTGAATGGTGGTTTGCGAATTTCCTCAACGCGACACTGCCCACGCGGCCAATGGCGCCCCGGGCTCCCGCATCATGCGGGCGCACCCGTGCTCACTATGCTATCCCGGCCCCCACTGGACCCTTGGCCTACCGCGGCCGACGAGCCCGGTGCCCGGGGTACCCACTCAGCGATACTCACCATTCGTAGCCACGCTCCCAGCCCGTCAACACGGCTCCTGCACCCCTCCAACACAGGTTTCGAGCCTACTTCCCCACCAACAACGAAACGACCTCCATATTCCAATTTGTCTAACCCAGCTAACTCACTCTACACCGACCCCAGGGTCCCTTGGGCAGGAATCACTCATCGCACCATGCATTCCACAATCACTCCATACACTCAGACCTGCTGGCCTCACTCATTCACCATGTCTCCACCTCACTACTCTTCAACACTCCATCGCTGAACTCAGCCATCCTTCTCACTACATCCCCTAACTAACTGGTGCTCCCACATCATCCCTTGCACTACAGCACGTTCCTTTTAACACTACGTAGCTAAGCTACGTCCCCTCTACCCATTCACAAGTGTGTCACTGTCTTCAAATATCCCATTTCCATTTCCCAACCTAAATCTGAACTACAATCCCTCTAACTAATCCATTCCACGGACTCCATGAGGACTTACGCCCCATGAAGCCGGTCTAACTAACACTAACACTTCCCCCGAACTAGTTGTCATCCTGTGCCCAGGCCAAGGGGCTGTTCCACCCCTTGCCCAGGGAATCTTGTTCACCCGAAAGCAAGGCCTGCTTTGCTCAACTTTTTTTTTCCTCGCGCAGCACCAGCATGGCAACTTGCAACCTGCACTCTTTTACGTGACGTCATGGCAGCTGTTCACACACCTCGTCCCTCTTGGACGGTACCATCCGGCAGGGATTCACCCTCCTGCCGGATTCCAACCCTACGTGCAGCCATGACGTCACTCTGCGCACTAAAAGCAAACCTCACGTTTCGAAGGGTTCCCCACACGAACACAGCACGAGCTCTGCCCGTTGGAGCTTCACACACACGCCCGCGTGGAGAACCCGTCCGGTCCGAATCCGTATCCTGCCGACCTTTTGTCCGTCCGCGGGATCGGCAACATTCCCCGCTGGCGTTCCCGGACCGGGCTTCACTCCCGTAAGCGCGCACGTGGCGGCCTCGTGCGTACCACAGCACAGACCCCGCACTCACTGCTGTGCAAACCCGGCACAGTCCCCAATCCAGCTACGGCCACTACTCAGCCTTTGTCCCTTATCTGTCGCCGTCGTCTCCGTCGCCATTCGACCCATGCACACCTGCGTGTCACGAGACACACACCGCGCCATTACACTCACACCGGGAGACGCGGCTGCGTGCTCCCGCATGCCGACCGTCATCTCCCTTACATACCGCTCTCTCACACACACAGTCTTTCTTGCACTCGGCCGTTCACTCGCACACGCGGTGACATTCACACACGGTGCCTCATCCACACACGGTGTGCTGGGAAGCACGCACCCCGGCACACTTGCAACCACACCATTCACACGGGGGCGCACTCACACCTTGCACCACACACACCGGGACAATCACACTGGGGAATCAGGTCACCTCTAGGGCTCCCGGGGCCTCCATACCCCCCAAGCTTCGTGTGCACCTGTCCGCAGCACTCGCCCCCTTGAACTCGCTCGACACGACCGAACTCACCTGGTCGAGATCAGCTTCAAGGGAGAATAGTGTCTCCCTCCGTTCCCGAAGGAGGATATCCAGCTGCTTGCACCGGGTCACAAAACATTCTGCCAGCTCCCCCTCATGGTCCTCCACTACCTCAGTGTGTGTGTGTGTGTGTGTGTGTGTGTGTGTGTGTGTGTGTGTGTGTGTGTGTGTGTGTGTGTGTGTGTGTGTGTGTGTGTGTGTGTGTGTTCGGCCTTAACCCCGTCTTTATCGTGCCGTCTCTCCTCTATTTTTTCTATCTCCCGCGTCTCTATACATTTTCTCTCCTTTTTCCCCATTTCTGTTTCTTCCTGGTTCCTTTTTCCTTCCCATTTGAGTCGTTCTTCCTCTCGGAGCTTTTTGAGTTGTTCGTTCTCTTTCCAGAGTTTTTCGATCTCCGTGCACTCAAATTTTGCTTTCCCCTCAAGCTGGTTAATTTCAAACTCGTATAGTTTTTGTTTTCTCTCCCACTGTTTCTCCTGCTCTTCATTTTCCAATCTCATCGTTTCTTTCAATTGGCTCATTTCCTTCCTGTGTTTCATTCGCTGTTCTTCCATTATCTCTGCGTACCTCAACCTTGCTTTCTTTTTAATTGTTCTTGTCTTTCTTTTTTTATTTCTTTCACCCCCTGTCCCTCATTCTCCAATCTCATCATTTCTTTCAATTGGTTAACCTCCAATTCATGTTCTTGTTGTTTTCTATTCCACTGTTGTTCCTATCGTTCCTCCTTCTCCAATCTCGTTGTCTCCTTCAATTGACTGCTTTCTCCTTCCTGCTTCATTCCTTGCTCCTTCACTTTCTCCTCGCACTCCAACCTATTTTTTTCCCATTTGTCATTCAGTTTCAAATTCATACTCTCTCAGTTTTCTATTCCACTGTCTTTCTTGTTCCTCATTCTGCAATCTTGTTACTTCCTTCACTTGGCCGATTTCCTTCTCCTGTTTCATTCGTTCTTCCTTCATTACTCTTTCTTGCATCTCATTCTTTAATCTGGCCTTTGCTTCCAGCTGTTCGATTTGCTCAGTGTGGTCCCTCAACGTTTCATTCTCTGTTTCCATTCTTTCCTCTTTCAACGTCCTCAACTCTTCTTGTAATTCCCTATCTTTGGTTTCGTGTTTCATTATCTCATGTTTTTTTCCATTTTTCCTCTCACTGCCTCTGTTCCTCCTTAATTATCTCATCCCTTTTCTTTCTCATCTCCGCATACTCCAACTTTGCTTTTTCCCTTTGTTGTTCCTGATATTTCTGTTCTCTTTTTACCTTCTCTTCTAGTTTTCCCTGCCATCTCTTATTTCTTTCTATTGTTCTTTCCAGGCTTTCTTTGTCCTGATTGCCTGATCTTACCTCTTTCTTTAGTTGCTCTACTTCCAAATTGTGTTTCCGTTTTTGCTCTTCTAACTTTTTTTTCCATTCTTCCTCCAATTGTTTCCGAAGCCCGCCAATGTCCGCCTGCCTCGCCTGCCATGCCCACGTGGTTTGAAACGGTTGTTAGAAGCGCTCGCCTCGTGTCGTGCCGTTCGTAGCGCCATTAATAGCGGCCCGCTCACGCCTCGTGCCGCGCTGAAGTGTGATCGCGCCGCCATTGTGCGACTCTGTTTGCCGGCAAAGTCCGGGCTCAATAAATGAGGGTGAGCTCCCCCACGGATTAAAATTACAAGAAGTACCATCCCGGGCCATGGATTCTACATTACTACACATATACATTTCTACCCCCGGCACCCGTTCGCCTTGTGACTCCATCTTATTTCTCGTAAGAGATTAAAATTTTGCCTGCTCGTAATTTGGGGGGGGGGGACGGGGGGGTTGCTACACACACCCCTGATCCGATCCCCGCAAATTTAGTTGGAGACCGAGGTGGATTTGAATCCCACACTCCTGTACACAAATGTTACGAAATTCGCCCGCACGACGTGCGACCGGCCAAGCAACTCGAATCGCAACGCGTCGCCCACCGGAACGGACAATTCAGTCGTGACCCTCTTGGAACTATCGCCAAGGAGCTAGTCACGGGTGGGGGTTTAACCTCACCTCAACCAAGTCCGCATTCTACCCGCGTGAAATAGGGTGAATCGCCGAAAGTCGATATACCTAAGTACTCGCACGGGTAACCTACCGAGGGGTTGTACCACGCCACAGGTCGACTCCGGACACGAATCGCTTAAGCGGCTCGTTCCATGCTACAAGGATAACCGAGCGGAGTTATCATCGACCTTGATGGTTCAGATTGGTTACCGGGTGTTTTAAACCCACTATCAATCCCTTACGTGATGCAAGATGGAGATTCAACAAAGGAAAGGACGAAGCGAAACAGGGGAACAGTTCAACAAGCAAGCACTTTATTTCACACACATAAGCAGGCAAATAGGAACAAAAGCAGGCAAATAGGAACAAAGGAAAGCACTACGACCGAATAAAAGGCAATTATTTACAGCACGGTCACTTATACAGGTTTTACTTGTCGGACTGGCGCCACAAACACACATACAAAAGCCCGAAAAGAAAAGAAGTGACTTCCCTCATGGACCGTCGAGTCCTCCTCTCCTACTACCGTCAGCGCGGTCGCGCCTGGTTCCGGCCTCCCACGCGGCCGGCGAACCCTCTCCGGCACCCCTCGTCTGGACGCGCAGGTCCACCACAGGCGCACTGCGGCGCCTCCCGTCCGCATCTCCACCAACAGGCCACGCCAGGCCATGAGCGCGGAAAGGAGAGAGGAGGAAGGGAGCGCGTTGGAGAGCGAGACCCAAGGAGAGAGACCGAGCCTTTTTGGAGAGAGAGAGAGAGAGAGAGAGAGAGAGAGAGAGAGAGAGAGAGAGAGAGAGAGAGAGAGAGAGAGAGAGAGATCGAGCCTTTTTCGAGAGAGAGCTGGTGCCCTTTTTGGAGAGAGCTACAGCCAACATGAGCCACGATCAGAGGGGGAGAGCGAGCCTCGCGTCCATTTGCCTTTTGTAAGGCAGGGCTCGGCCCCGTTCGCGGCTCCACCTCCCTTCGTGGCGTTTCCAGAAGGCTCTCGAAGGGGGGCGTGTCCCCACTCCGACCGCCTCATGCCGGGCCTCCACCAATGGGGAGGGAGCTGCCCTGCCCCCCCTTCCCGTGGCAGTCTTGGCACCGCAGAGGGGTGCGCAAACCCGCGCACTAGCGCAGGTTTCGTTTTTTGCCATTGTGGTTGGTTGGTTTGAGGTTTTTGGATCCAAAATAACGATAGAGAAAGAAAAATGGCTAACTGAAAGCATCGCAGCCCGGATGAATCACACATACTCCCCCTAAACAACGGGTGTGGACTAACTACACATGAACTTAGCGTCATAACTGATCTAAGGACCCTTTATGGTGTATTGCGAATTTCCACAGCTGTAACAATATGTATATTTACATAAAAATATCTATTCATAAACATATTAAAAAAAAATCGATACATATATATATATATAATCTATACATATATATATATATATATATATATATATATATATATATATATATATATATAAAATCTATACAAATTTATACATATAGATACATATATATGGAGTGTATATGTATATATATGAAGTGTATATATATATATATATATATATATATATATATATATATATATATATATATATATATATATATATATATATTATGTGTATATGTATATATGTATAAACAAGTATACATATATATATATATATATATATATATATATATATATATATATATATATATATATATATATATATATATATATATATATATATATATATATACGTGGTCCATCTAAATAGTAACAGGACTGAGCCTGCTGTGTGCTCCACTTGCACAACTTGAATGAACGGGTTGCGTCACAGTCTTTTGCAACATTCCAGAAATATATATGACTACTCGAAACCCCGTCACAGACGGATTCCGTTCATTCAACCACCCTCACCAGCTCACCCACACTCGAGGGACATGGACTGGACAGGGCATGCTTGCCCCCGCCTACTCATCCCCACCCCTTGCCCATTTCCCCTCCCCCCGCCTTCAATTTGCTTACCCCCACCCAAAAATTTAATTACCCCGCCCCCACCTCTTCAATCCCCGACCACTGTCTCTTGATTCCTAGGCCCCGTCTCAACGAAAAGTGTTTATTGTGCTTCAGAGTTGAAAGTTGACTATTGCCACTATGTGCGATGCACTCTTACAGGTATGAAGTTTCTTTCAGTCCAGGTCACAGTACCTAGAAAAACATGACGCGACCACTCGGAGGAGCACAAAATTGGTCCTTCAGTTTTAATATATAGATTGGTGATGGTTGACTGCGCTCATTGTGTGATTTTTTTACAGGTCGTGCATTACACGTTGTCTAGTCTGAGTCGTCGTGCTATGAGTCAAAAGCAGAGAGCCAATCTGAAGTTTCTTGCCAAGCTTGGCAAAACACCTTCCGAATCCTTCGCAATGCTGCAGCAAGTCTACGGCGAAGAAACAATGTCACGTACACGTGCATTTGAATGGCACATGAGGTTCGAAGAGGGACGGGAGGAGGTTGAAGTTGATCCACGGTCTGGAAGACCTTCAACGAGCAGAACAGCGGACAACATCGAGCGTGTGAAGCAGATGGTGCGCACAGATCGTCCACTCATGGTGCGGATGATTGCTGTGGAACTTTCCATCAACAAGAACACTTTCTGGAGCATCATCACTGAAAATCTCGAAATGCGCAAGGTGTGCGCAAAGCTGGTCCCCAAACTGTTATCCGAGGACCACAAACAGCAAAGAGTCACTGTCTGTCAAGACATTATCGAGCGCCTCGAGGACGATCCAGACCTGCTTGGGAGAGTCATTACTGGCGATGAATCGTGGATATTCGAATACGATCCCGAGACCAAACGGCAGAGTTGTTAGTGGAAAACTCCAGCATCACCCCAAGACCAAAGAAAGCAAGGATGTCGAAGTCTAAGGTCAAGGTGATGCTCATCGTGTTTTTGACATCAAAGGCATCGTCCACTTCTAGTTTCTACCACAGGGTCAAACAGTGAATCAATATGTGTACAAGGAGATCCTCCGGTGCCTCATGAGTTCAGTCCGAGAGAAGAGGAGGGATCTGTGGGAGAACAATGCCTGGGTGCTCCTCCATGACAACGCCCCTGCTCACAGTGCCCTGAGCATCTGATAGTTTCTGACGGAGAGGAACGTGCCAACTCTGGAGCAACCCCCGTATTCGCCAGACTTGGCCCCTTGTGATTTTTTCCTATTCCCCAAGCTCAAGGGGTGATCAAGGGGACCAGATTTCCTGATGTGGAGGCCATCAAAAGGGCCGTGACGACGGAGCTCCGGAGGATTCCAGAAGAAGCCTTCCGGGGTTGCATAGAAGTGTGGAAGAAGAGGATGGACAAGTGTGTGAGACTGGAGGGAAACTATTTTGAAGGGGACAAGCTGTAATTTCAAAATATTTTTTGGAATAAAATTTCCGTGGTCAGTCCCATTACTTTTTGGATGGACCTCGTATAGTAAGCTGCAGAGGGCCCTGGATGGAGATGTGACTCATTGGGACTGACTCAATCGGTCAACTTCCCGACCCGGATCTCAACCAATGGTACTCCATCTCTTCTGGATCTGATTTTGACAAATTTCCCTGACAATATCTGCTGCTCTTCCTTCGCTCCAATTGGTTCTTCTGACCACGTCCTTGTTAAAGTGGACATCTCTCTGGCTGTTATCAGAGAACCACCTCACCGCCGTCGAGTCTGGCATTTCACTCAAGCCGACTGGCAGGGTCTCCGAACAGCCATCAAACTTACAGACTGGTCTCCTATCACTACTTTCTCAAACATCAACTCATCCTGGGAATTCTTTCAAAGAAACTTGCTCTCTCTCATGCACAGATTTATCCCCTCTCGTGTTCAGTTGTCTTACCCTTCCTCCCGCCCTTGGTTTACTGAAGCTTGTGGCGAGGTAGTTGTCCTGAAACAACTTGCCTTTGCCTCATGGAAAGCAAACCCAACTGAGGGCAATCTCAGTTGTTTCCACAAAGCTCGGAACAAGTGTGTATCTACCCTCAAGAGAGCCAGAAAACAACATCTTTCTCATCTCAAGTCTGAACTCTCAAACCTCTCTCCCTCCTCAAAATCCTGGTGGCATTTAATCAAATCTGTTTCTGGTGAATGTTCCTCCTCCATCCCCTCCCTTACCTCAAATGGCCGCACTGCTGATTCCACACGTGATAAAGCTGAATGTCTAAACTCGGTGTTTGCAGCTAAATCTTGTGTCCTAAACCCATCACTATCTCTACCCACTTTACCCAGTCGCACCCAACTGTCGCTGGACTCTGTATCTTTTTCTTCTGACAAAGTGGAGAGCTTGCTATCAAACCTCGACTCAGATTCTGCAACCGGTCCAGACGGCATCAGCCCACGTGTCCTCAAAGCCTGCTCTTCTGCTCTTGCTCACCCTCTCTCTGTTCTATTCACCCTCTCATTTGCCCAAGGTCATCTGCCGTCTGCTTGGAAATCTGCTAACATCACTGCCCTGCATAAAAAAGATGCAAAAACAGATCCCTGTAACTACAGACCAATCAGCCTTCTCCCAATCATCAGCAAGGTGATGGAATCCATCATCGCTTCAGACATGAAATCCTTCCTCTTCTCCAATGGCTTGATTTCCAATCATCAATTTGGTTTCAGACCAGGTGACTCTACCCTGGATATGCTGCTTCTGCTGTCCCATCAATGGATGGAGGTCCTCAATGCCAGACAGGAAATCCGAGCCGTATCCCTGGACATATCACGTGCTTTTGACACAGTCTGGCACCCTGCCCTACTCACCAAACTCTCTTCCCATGGTATTCAAGGCCATCTCCACTCATGGCTCGCAGACTTCCTCTCCTGTCGCAGTCAACGTGTGGCCCTAAATGGAGTTCTTTCATCCCCTCTTCCTGTGCAGGCTGGAGTTCCTCAAGGTAGCGTTCTGGGCCCTGTTCTTTTTCTGGTTTTCATCAATGATCTCTCTGACTCTCTGGAAAATCCTCTATTTCTCTTTGCTGACGACTCCACCCTCTGCCGTACCATCTGTCATCCCTCAGACCGGCAAACAGCAGCTTCTTCGCTCACTGCAGATCTGGATAAAATCACAAACTGGTCCAACACATGGAACATGTCTTTCAATCCAGACAAATCTCACACTCTCACTATGTCTCTTCGAAAGGACCGTTTAAAAAACCCCCCCATCCACTTTCTCAACAATCCTCTGGAAGAAGTCTTTTCTTTCAAGCTTCTGGGTCTCACTATCTGCCATGACCTTTCCTGGGAAAGTCACATTTCCAACCTCGCCTCAAAAGCCAGTCGCCGACTGGGAATCCTCCGTCGTGCAAAGTCCTTCCTCGGCCCTCTTGAGCTCCTGACCACTTACAAAGCTTTTGTCCGTAGCCTGATGGAGTACTGCTCTCCCCTCTGGGCTGGTGCTCCTGCCTCCCACCTTTCTCGGCTTCACGCTGTCGAAACCAGGGCATTTAAGATCATCGGCATCTCCCGCAATGAAGCTGAGTCTTTGGGCCTCTCACTCAATCACCGCAGGTTGGTCGGTGGTCTTTCTGTCTTCTACCGACTCCTCTCCAGCCTTGCCCCCCCTGCTCTCTCTGCGATTTGTCCCCACCACATTTCCACAGGGCGCTCAAGGTCTGCCAACAACCCCCTTCTGGTAAAAATACCAAAATCACAAATCACTGCTCATCTTCACTCTTTCATTCCTCTTTTTTCCCGCCTTTGGAATAAACTTCCTCACTCTATTCTTTCCCATTCTTCCCTCCAGGCTTTCAAAACAGCTGTTCACCACCACCTCTTATCTTCCCCCATCCAAATCCTCGATCTTTTCTACCCCCGATAATCCACCCAAGCCCACTTCCTTCAATTCTCCTGCTTTCCTTCCTGAAAGTCCCTGTAATGTCCATCTTCTCTTCGCCATGTTCCCCGTCCCTCCCCATCCCTCTCCCTTCCACAGTCCACCTAATGTGTCTGTTCCCCACTGTTTTGTCCCTTCCACTCCCGCCCCTCTTGTCTCATGCCTCCTTGCTGTGAGTTGTGTGTTAGCTCTCATACGAGCCTCGACCAAGGTATACAAAAAAAAAAAAAAAAAGATGGAAGGCTTTTGTGAAGAGGAGCCCTGTGTGGCTGAATGACCAATTACCAGACCAGCCATGTGATGGAAGGTGGGCTGAAGTGTTTAAACCTATGGATGTGCATGAGCGCAGGCTTCTTGGAGACAGACTCTTGAACAGATATCTCGCTCTCTGCTTCATCGCTCTTCTTGTGCAGACCGTTGAAACACTGCAGAGGCAATCTTCTCATCATCATCACATCTCCCTGCTTTCAGTTTCCTCGTCTCTGGCACCGTGCTATCATGGTACAATCCAAGACCAGTTCATGCCTACTCAGGTCCTCACCTGTTCTGGAGCGAGTCAGGTACTTTTGGTGCCACAGCTTGGAGTGCAATTCTTTCATTTGTCCTACAAGTTCATGTGTTCCTTTCTTCCCCATTCATTTGTCTTTTGACAGCCAGGTCTGTGTCATTTTTACGGTGACGTCCTCTTCATCCTCCATTTTCATTTTAAATAAACAATTTAATTACAAGAAACATCTTCCTCCTTTCTTGCCTTCATGCACGCTCAGACCAACTGCCACATTGATCAATTTGGATTTGAACGATTGTTGGGGGAAGTATTACATCTATTTAACATCGTGTGAATTTTGTAGGTCCATTATCGTCAGGGGTTGTACAAACCCATGGCATGATGGGTCGACGCAACAATATGTATGGCTCTTACATCATCAAAGCAAAGTCTTTGCTTTTGGTCTTGCTAATTCAAAATAGTTAGAATACAGTGTGGTCAAGCAGCAAGAAGGGAATACAATGTCCATGTTTGACACACTAAGAGATCTTTTAGGCAAAATGAATCTGTCATAACCCCCTCCCAGTAAATGCACTTCACTTAAATGATCCAGTTACGTTACATTTTTACAAAACTGAACATTAATATCCCATGATATTTAACAGCTTAATACTACAGTTAATCTGTAGGAGTAGCCTGTGTGGACATGGCATTTTAACTTTTGGTCTGTATTTAACTTTCAGATGCAGCATACGTGGGAAGCATAAGGAAGGCCCACGAGTTATCCAAGAGTAAGCAGGTTGCCACAGGATGATTTAATGTAGCAGAAGGAAAATAGATGTCCACCGTTTACTCCTAAACAAAGGACAAACAAATGGCTTCATAATTGGAAGGTGTTGTGTTAAGAATGAAATCTCAATATGGCGTGGGTTCCCATTCAGAAGCATAACGATCCATCATGCCTCTCTCCTGAGAACTGTGAAAGGTCATTGGAGAACCCCTGCAACTGAGACATGGACTACAGGAGCATTTATCAAGACTGTAGGTCATGTTCCTGTTGCTCGATATCGAATGCGACTGAGGATAAACAGGCGATGTTCTTTTAACCTATTTGCAAATTTCCCAACGAATGCCCAATTCGTTTAAAAAAAGGTGTGGTACAGGTAATCATAAACCACAGTTGGTAGGTTGTTTTGATTTCAATAATCTCCCTTCTGCCTTGAGAGATTATTATTCAATGACTAGGAATTCAACTTGGTACTTCATAAGCAGAGCATTTCCTCATCCGCTGCTTGCGAGATTAAGCTGGTTGTCCAATCTGCTTGTGTCTTCAGTAAATCCCACAGCATCTTATGAACAAGACTAGATCTTCGATGTGATGTGCGACCATCTTTGTGTCATAACAAACCCGCGAACGCCGATTTGTGAGTGATGCAAATGTGTGCATGGACCATTGGGATGTCGAGCACGACTCAGTGGACATGCACATGTAGGAGTAGGGCAAGGCTTCAAAAACTGTTATTACACAAAACATTTCATCTTACCCCGTTTCAAAAAAAATTGCCATGTGTGCCTGGCTGAACGACGCAGGAGCATTGATTTCTATCCCAACGACGACACAAGACCACAACAACAACAGGTTTCTGTGGCTACGTTAAAAAATTAATTTAATTGCATTTTACCCACAAAAAGTGCTATTTTCACTGATCGTGAAGTGACACATTCTGAAGGTGTGAAAATGTTTCAAATTCAGATGATGGCACAGAGTGATCCAAGTCCCTCCTTTCGGTTCAGATGATGGCACAATAATCAAAGTAGTTCCGGTTGAGATGATGGTACAGAGTGATCCAAGTACTTACAGTTCAGACATTGGCAATAAGTAATCCAAGAGAACATTGAAAACCATCTGATGACCATAATCGTCAAAAATGGATGATTGTCCAATGCTTCGATCTTTCCATGTCTAACATCCTCCTGCAACCTCCCTCCTTCATGCAGACTCTTCAGCCAACCCCTCCCCCAGGCCTCAACCACCAGCCAACCCCTGATTTCACATAAATGATGACGCAATACCAAACAAATTTTTCTCCCCATTAGTTTCTCAATATTGGCATTGTTATGGCAACCAAACATATAAAGTATTCTCCGATGCCTTAGAGTCAATGCCAACTGAAATCTTGTATCATTCACAATCCTTGGTGTTTATTTCTACAGTTAGACTTTCACTTGCACTCCGATAACATACCTTCTAGCAACTCCTCAAAGTCATCGACAAAGAATTCTTTGAGTGGGGGTCGTCTCGGCATTCGCAGTGTCTCCAAGAGTTGTTGTATCTTTGCCGAAACACGGCCATTGACTGGCACGCCTGCAAGGTACCAAGTGTGCAATCTAATTTCCATAAAACAAGGTCCCCATGCTCATAAAAAAGCCTCACACATCAACCTATCAGCTTCAACGGTTGCTCACCGTCTGCAGTGTCCATGAGCTCTGGGTTTCCTAACAAATGAGATACCGGTAGGCCACGGACAGATGCTGCATGGGACCGCTTAGATCTCTCTCCAACGGTCCCACCCATCACATCTGGAGGAATTCGGGACTCTGTTGACACAAGATCCATCAGTCATCACTTCGACTACCTCACCTTTTAAAAATAAGTAAAATGCAAATGTTGACATCACATTTAAGTCAGAGCAATATCAGAGTTGGGATTAATATGCAGCTTCAAAGGTATGTACAATTGGCTATTTATTGTATGTTCTTTTCCATGACCTTTTGGGGTTTAAATACAAGTGATGGTAATTTTTTTTACTTATGGAGGATGAGGCTCCCAGAAGGGCTGGATGGCAGAATTGTAAGGGGCAATAGACCACTGTGGGATTTGGGGAAGGGGAGCACAGAAGGACAAGGGACATACTGACCAAACAATGGGATGGTAAATCAAAGACAATGGAGGCAATATCTGCGATAAGTGGCC
Organism: Eptatretus burgeri; assembly: GCF_056783735.1. Lineage (NCBI taxonomy): Eukaryota > Metazoa > Chordata > Myxini > Myxiniformes > Myxinidae > Eptatretus > Eptatretus burgeri. The sequence continues at coordinate 25,078,497 of NC_140973.1, forward strand.
TCGTTTCAACTCTTCAAGATTATGTCACAGTACGTGTTTGAATTGTCACATGGCAACTTTGAGACTGCATAGCTAAGAAGTAACCTTGTTGAGTAACCTGAGAACAATTTGGCAACTTCAGCTCACGAGTGAGATGCATAAACCTTAATGTGGCAAAAGTACACGAATAAATTCTGCCTTACCAAGTCGACTGTGCTCCAGGCTCTCTGTTAGGCTCACAAGGCTGCTGGCTGAGCCTGTAGCCGAGCGTTCAGATTCAGCCAGCGGTCTCCTTTTGTGCAATGATTCACGTGACAGTGAAAGCATTGAATGTGTTGGTGAGGATCCTGATGGGTTGTCAGAGGTGGAGCAGGGCGGGTGCACCGAGGGAGGTTGAGACGGGAAAGAAATGGCCTGTTGCTGATAGTGCCGAGTCGGTGAATAGTGGTGATGATGAGGAGGAGAAAGAGCAGAATATGGGAGTGAAAGCACAGAGTGTGATGGTGAGAGGGCAGACTGTGATGTGCAGCTGGCTGCATGGTCATGGCCAAATGAAGGAGAGAATGGCGAGGTGTGCGAAGGTGAGATGGCTGCAGAAGAGAGAGATGGAGAAAATGATGGGAGCGCATGATACGGAGGGGTGCGAGGTCGGTGACAGGAAGAAATGTGGGTTGAGAGTGAGGCAATGCATTCGCTCGGCCCGGGTCCTTCTGAAGATGCAGAAGATGATGTGGAAGAGCAACGTAATGGCCGAGTAGCCCAGCTGTCTCCTGGAGCAAGGAGCAAGTTGCTAGGACTAGTAGGCGAGGCTCTCGCAATCCTCCGCAATGAACCATCATCTTCAGAGGTTGATGAGGTGTCTAAAGGGGAAAAAGATAAGCAGGATTGTAAACTTACCTTGACTCGCCCATTAAGGATGTGATCATCAGCTTCTAAGCTAGTTGTCCCATTTGCATGTATTTCCTTTTAAATTTTTAAGACTTCAAAAGTCATTTGTACCAATGGCATGTTTCAATTATAAGCTCCCTGTAGGAATATAGCTATCATATGTGCAGCCACTTTTGTTAGGACCTTCCTCGGTTTGCAACCAACCACCTATGGTCACAACTTTAGTGAACCCAAGGGGATCTCTCAGTTCAGTATTTTGTAGGAGATGAGTAAGTTACGTGAGAATAATTTACGTAATGGCAGAGATTGATGATCAAAATGCTGAGCCACGTGGCGTTGATTAAAGTAAACCGGCAATGACAATGTGTCGCATACCCGGCGGGGTGTAGGTCTCCACAGACATCTGCGCTAGCAGAGAGTGTCGCTTCGATGGCATTGGTACTGCATAGGGCATCTGTGCCAAGCAGGGCACTGGAACACGCATCCACTCCGACAAGGCATCTGTGTGAGCATGCACATCAGACACTCGGTGCATCAAGATAATTCGTTTGTACAATGAAAATCTTAATACCTTAAGGCCCAGTCACACCTTGACGTTTTAGCCAGCAATGGCAACGTATTAAAATGTATGTAAAACGCTGGCTTACGTTGAACTTTTGATGTTTGTTTTAAAGATTCGGACGTATTCATAACGTATTAGTAACGGACACAGAACGTTTTGTTGTGTTATAGATAACTTATACCAACGAATGCTGAACCTGTTGTCGGCCTTCACAACCTATGCCCAACGATAGTCTAACTTATGCATAGCGCGCTGCACGCATCGCCGACGATGACGTGGCGTAGGTTATGAAAAGGCTGCCGCACAACGATTCAAATCATAACCGCCGCAGAAATGGAAGTGTCAACATCGCAGTCACACCTTGGCGATCTTGCCAGCGTATGCCGACCTCTGAAAAATGCATCTAAAACGCTGGCGCACGTCGAATACGGTATGGGTAAGTTTGGTATACGTGAATAGAACGCTAAAGTACGCTCTCATACGTTGTATTAAATGGAGTATGTCTTGTAATTTTAAACATGTTGAAAATTTTACGACGTACTTGCCGTATGACACACGCTCCGCATGTGATGGGAATAAGTTGTATGCATGATATGCGATCGTTGACACACGTTACTTGTAAGGTGCTCAAAAGTCGAAACACATCAAGGTAATGGTTAGTGTCAGTGTTCCAGACTCCCAGTTTTTTTTTCGGTATGACGGTGTTCAGTGTACAGTGCGGTTATGATTTAAATTGTTGAGCGGCAGCCTATTAATTATATTATATTATAACCGCACTAGAAGTGTCAAAATCACCATCATACCGAAGGAAGGAAAAAAAAAGAAAACAGGGAGTCTGGAACACTGACGCTAACCATTACCTTGATGTGTTTCGACTTTTGAGCACCTTACAAGTAACGTGTGTCGATGTGTGTCAACGATCGCGTAACGTGAGTACAACACGTTACTCATAGGTTAGAAATAAGTTTCGGGTATGCTAAACATGACCTCGACGTGTTTCGACTTATGAGTAACTTACAATTAACGTGTGTCGACGTGTGTCAACGATCGCGTGACGTGCCTACAACTTATGGCCAGCGTTATGTGGAACGTGTGAGTCATACGCTGACATAAGTCTTAAAATTTCAAGCATGGAAAATTTGAGGACAACCGAAAAGTACAACGTTTAAAGCCAGCGTATAACGATGTATGGCAGTGTTTTTCAGCGTGCTCTCAATGTTATCAAAACTTACCCATAACGTATTCGACGTGTACCAGCGTTTTAGACAAATTTTCCAAAAATCGGCATAAGCTGGCTAAAACGTCAAGGTGTGACTGGGCCTTTAGTGCCACATCAAACAACACATTCAATAAAAAAGAAAGGAGGAAAATAATTATCAGCTGAGGACCATTCCCTTACAGCTGCAGAATAGCTCAGTGGTAGCATGCTTCTCTTTGAGCTGCCTCATCTGTGTTCAACTCCCCACCCCACTCTAAACCATCATTTTCGTGCTCCGTTAGGCAAGGTGTTGGATCAATGATCTTGCCATAATTTGACTAGAATGTTAAGCCGGAGTTCGTCCAATCTGCATTCACGTAAAGATTTTGAAAGGTCCCTTGGATTCTGTCAAATAAACTAACTCCAGTGATAATTGAGGTAATACCGGTCAACAAGTGTATTATGAGACTAAGGATTCGTCACTCCTTGGGTGTCGCTTCCCTGGTCTCTGTACATGCTCCGACTGAGGCAAGTGATCTCACCGTGAAGGATGCATTCTATGCCGCACTCGAGTCTGTGGTTGATCAGCACCCCAGACGAGATACTCTTCTCGTTTTGGGGGATTTCAATGCATTGACTGGAACTGATAGGGATGGTTATGAGACATGTGCTGGTTCCCATCGGTCTGGAACTGTGAACCAGAATGGCACTAAGTTCCTTAGCTTTGCAATAAGTCATGGACTTAGGGTGGCTGGTTCATGGTTTCAGTGCCCACAAGCTCATCACTGGACTTGGCATTCCAATGCTGGTGGTGTGGCAAAGGATATTGACCATGTGCTCGTTGATGGATGCTAGAGGATGATTTCCACAATGTGCTCATTTCTCATTTCTGCAATGTGCGGAGTGCTCATTTTCTCAATACCGACCAAAGGCTTGTTGTAGCAACTCTGAAACTGCAGCGTAAATCTGGGAGAATGGTACCATGCAGCCAAGGCTGGATGTTGGCAAGCTCAAGGATGAGAGGGTAGCTGGGGAGTTTGCAAACAGGCCGAGTGGGGGATTTGGGGTTCTGGGTGCTTTCGGGATCCTGAAGCGTTGTGGACTGCCTTCAAGCCCACCATCCTTGATGTTGCTGGTGGATGTCTTGGAACTCACCGGAGGGCGAAGAAGAATTTTGTCTCTCAAGGGACAGTGGATATCATTGACCAGTCACAGGGCCAGGCTTTATGGCAAAGCTGAGCTGTTCAGGGAGTTGAGGAATAAAACTGTACATGCGCTGAGGGTGGACATGGAGTCCTATGTGCAAGGAATCTGTGATGGTGTCGAGCATCAGCTGCAATCAAGTGATTCTCGTCCTGCTTACAGGGGAAGTGCGCATTGTGTTCTTCCAAGCCCGACCCTCAGTGTACTGCAGTTAGAGCAGAGGGTGGTGGGCTCTTGACAAAGGAGTCCGAAGTCCGGGCTGGGCCGGTTACTTTAAGCGGCTGTACCAGGCTGCTCCACCAGTTGTTGAGTTGGACGTCAGGGGTGTCACTATCCCTATTGCTGACCCTCCAATCAACTGTGATCTACCCTCGTTTGTGGAAAAAAACAGGCTGCGGTGAAGCAGGTAAAACGGGATAAAGCTTATCGGATCTGTGGCCTCCATGCTGAACTTCTCAAGGTTAGTGGAAATGCTGCACTTATGTCATTGCATGTAGTTCTGTGCTCTGTTTGGAACACAGGCATCACCCCAACTGACTGGAAGAGAGGCCTTGTTGTCCCTCTCTAGAAATGGAAGGGTGATCGCCAGGACTGCAACAACTACCGAGGGGTGACGCTGCTCTCAGTGCCATGCAAGGTCTTTGCTCGGATCATTCTTGATTGGGTTCACCACCATCTGTTTGAGCACCAGCGTCCAGAGCAGTCAGGCTTTACACCAAAGAGGTCAACAATGGACCATATCCTTGCTCTTCTGGTCCTCACTGAATGCAGATGAGAGTTTCGGCAGGGGCTGCTTGCAGCCCATGTTGATCTCTGTAAAACGTTTGAATCAGTGAATCGGGATGCCCTCTGAAGGATTCATGGTCTTCGTGGGGTGCCACCAAAACTGATCAATCTGATGTCTGAACTGTACTCTGGTACTGAGAGTGCTGTGATATGTGGTAATATCATCTCTGACTTATTTCCAGTTGTTACTGGAGTTTGTCAGGGGTGTGTACTGGCCCCCACACTTTTCAGCGCTTGTATGGACTGGATTCTGGGGATAATGTCAGAGAGATGAAGCTGCGGTGCATCATTTGGGAATGTTAAGATATCTGAGCTTGATTTCACAGATGAAGCAGTCATCTTTGCGGAGACTCTGGATATCCTTTTGGGGGCCCTCGAGGTGCTGAAGGAGGAATTGGAACTGCTGGGATTATAGGTTTCCTGAGTGAAGACTAAGATCCAGGCTTTCAATGACATCTTTGATGCTGCTGTTTGTGGTCATGATGTTGAGGTCACGGAGAGATTCACTTACCTTGGCAGTGATATTCATATCTCTGCTGGTTTTGAGCCAGAGGTCAATAGACATCTGGGTCAGGCCTGGGGAGTCATGAATTCACTGGATCATGGGGTGTGGTGCTGTCGGTAGCTATGCAGAATGACAAAGTATGAGTCTTCAGGTCCTTGGTGCTTCCAGTCTTGCTCTATGGATGTGAGACTTGGATTCTGACATGGAATCTGAGATGGACACTTTATTACTTTGGTATCAGGTCTCTTTGGAGAATCCTTGGCTATCGCTTATCGGACTTTGTGTCCAAAGAGTGGTTGCTGAGAGAGACTGAAATGAGATTTGTTACCTGCATAGTCCGTGACCATCAGCTGCGGCTGTGTGGACATGTGGCTCGTTTTCCTGACGCTGATCCTGCTCAACAGATTCTCTCAGCAAGGGAGCCTTGTGAGTGGAGGAGACCAATTGGTCGACCAAGTGCCTCATGGTTGCAGCAGGTTGATCAGCATCTCACGGAGATGGGAATGGGCCAGGTATCTGTCTGGGGGATGGCCAAACGGAGGCCCCTGGAGTACCGCCGGAAAGTGGACGCAGCGACGCGCTGCTCCGGCACATGCTCCCATACCTGACCTGATCTGACCTGAGATGCAACCTTCTGGTCTATGGATAAGATCTTTTTAAAATCCTCCAATCGAGTTGTGATAGAATATGGCATTTCGCTTTGAAAAGTGGATGAGGTGTTTACACATTTACTTTAAATGGATCTCAACAATCATGGAAAAGCATTTTGAAATGAACAAACAAGAGACAATGACTTGTTACCAGTGTATAATGACAGAGTATTCAACAAACTATTCCTGGAAAATGAAGAGGAGTAGAGGTTTGATTGAGTAAAGGGAAGTTTGAATGACATTTTGGAGGAAACAATTGAAACGAGGAAGCATCTCAAAATGCAAAGCCCATCTGCTTCCGTTTTGTATTCAAACTAAACTTGACGAAAACAACAGTTAAAATAAATTGTACATATTATCATTTGTGTTCTGCACAATCTCATAATAAATGTTTATTGAAGATTGGATGACAAAAGCTCAATTGATAAAAATGTTAGGGCTTGGACATACACACTGAATCTCAATGGTCAACAAAGATTTTGATTAAAACATTTATGGCTGGTCTACCACTTCATCGATGATGTCGTCATTGCAATTCCATGTTCCGCATTCGGAGTAGAATGAGATGTGCTAAATTTCAAATTTATTTGATCAGTAGTTTCAGAGCGATAATGTTTTATTTTTTGGCGGTTAAACCAAGACGGTTGCCATACCACGTGATCTGTGATGTCACAATTATAATTAAAATATTCTTCATGGGGAGTTGCCCCTACCCTGAAAATTTGTCAATCAGGCAAGTGGTTGCTGAGAAAAAAAAAATGTTAAAAAACAATATCTGGGTAATATATATCGAATATAGAATAATAGAAAATAGAAAAAATAATAAAATAATAATAAGAATATAAAAGAAAATAAATAGAAAATATAAAAATTAAATTAAAAAAAATGATGGAATAAAAAAGGCCAAAAAAGGGTCAAAGAACAACATCGACAATAATAATAATGAGAATTATTTTCACCAAATTATTAATTTCTCTTCTCCATATTCTCATCATAAAGCTTTTTTGAAAATTTGATGACAAAAGTTCAAATGGCCTGGACAGATACACAGGCACAAGTGATTGTAAAACCTCGTCTTCCACTGCGCGGGGGACGGACTAACTAAAACGGTACTCGGTAGAGCACATACCACCAGGCTGAACAGTTATGTTTTGTATCCCACTGCTCGGCCCAATCTGGATCGAACCTGAACCAGAATCTAATCAGCTTGTTCTTGTCTAATTGACCAAAACTCATCTACCAAATTTTGGCATAATCTGTCCACAACTTTTATCAATACCATGATATATATATTGTTTTCGCCCTATCTCTCAATGGTGAAGAATCACTAAGGGAAAAGAAAAAAAAAATTCTCGTCGCCGGATCCGGATTTGGATCTTCAACAAAATCTCATCAACTCGTCCTTGTCACACACCCAACCTGTCCACCAAGTTTCGTCAGAATCCGTCCATATCTGTTTGAGATATCGTGCTCACAGACAGACAGACAGACAGACAGACACGGGTGGAAAACCCATAATGCAGTGCATGAAGAACGAAGAAAAGGGTGAACGACTGAGGCTTGAGGAAGCACTCGCTGCACCAAAGGTCAATAAATTGGAATGAATGGTTGATTAATAAAAGTAAATAATAATATCAAGGTTAACTGGTATGAGATGTTAGAATGTGCCGTACTCAGTTTTATTGCTTTTTCAATATTCTCGATTGCTTTATTTCATTGTATTTTCCTGCATGATCAATCACGTTTTACATGACAATGTTCTTTCACGTTAACATGAAAATTCCAAATCGAGTTGGAATGTTTACTTAAGAGCAAGTGTTACTTAATCAATGCTGTCTAATTTATTTTACTTAATTAATGATGCTGAGCGATCGAAAAAGAGCATTAAAAATCCGTTTTAGACGTCACTATTTGGGAGGTTCATGTTTAGTGTAGTAGATAGTAGAAAAAGCGTGCAAATTATGATGCAAGCATCAAATTTGGCATTTCTGTTCTGCAGGGCTTTCTGATCAAATCTGCCCGATTGGCCATTTTCAAATGGCCAATCAGGAAGATTTGATTAGAATCCCCTGGAGAACAAATGTGCCAAATTTGATGCTTGTATCATCATTTGCACGATTCCTCTCAAAAATTGCTGTTATCTGCCCCACTAGTTGTGGTCCAGCGTAACTGCATGACACATACCACTGGAGTGCACACCTAATCCCTACTTCCCCCCACAACACACACCTAACCCCTCGCCCACCACCATCACCACAATCTCCCCCTAACCCCCCCCCCCCACCCCCCAGTGAACACCTGATTACACATTGGTTAGCTTGGTGTTAGTGTAAGATCTCAGGGTCTCGAGTTTGAGCACCTGTCGTGCAGTTAAATAATGCCAGGTGGGTTGACTCAGCCTGTCATCTCTTTGAGGCTGGCAAAATGAGTACCAGCTTCCTGGAAAAAGGGGGCACTGCATCAGTGGCACAGCCATGCTCCCAGCACTGATGCAACCATTAGCCACAGGCTACATACGAGATGACGACGACACATTGGTCAGTTGCTAATACGTGCGCACACACTTGCACACGTTGGATGCCGTTCATATGTAAAACCATACGAAGCACCTGGTCGACTTGTTTATAGTGCAGAAGATGCTAATCAGACAGCAACCCCACTCGAGAATAGCAAGCGGTGTAAACTGGTGCAAGGAACCTGTGAGCTCCTTGTACCTGCAGTCCAAGCAGGAATTTGTCATTTGTTCATGCTGCCAGCGATAACTCGCCTCCTCTTCACGAAGGACACTGTGGGATCTTTCACGCCCAACAACAAACATCAGCAGAAGGGACGCGCACAGAGTTTAATGTCCATCCGAGGGATGGCGTTGATGAATCACGAGACCTGCGAAACACCAGGATAGCAGTTTAGAGCTGGGAAGAGATTTGAACCCAGGCGAGATGACTCACAGGACAGTATGCATACCTTTAGGTTTAGGCTATCCTGGCAGGCACCTCCACACACACACACACACACACACACACACACACACACACACACACACACACACACACACACACACACACACACACACACACACACGGTATTGGAAGTAATTATGGAAGAACAAGTGAAACAAATACAGGAGTCACAAGCGAGTAACTGCAATGAGAGGAAGAATATCTAATTGACAGAATAGAATGTATGATTGGCACAATATGAAATACAAAAGAAGTCTGCTGTACAGTACACTTGAATTTTATAGATGGGGCCTTTGATTTGTGCAGAGTGTTACACCTCATTTCCATTATGCCATGCAGGTCATCAAACGTACCATTATGCAATATCAGTCCAGATGTCCTGTGTTACTGCCCATAATTCACCATGCTGCGTGGTCAGAGTTTGATGTTCACGGTTTATATGCAAGCTCATACACCCTCAACAATGTTCATATCCGAAATGTATGCAGCAATAGCCAAGGGTGTGTTTCTCGGTTACTTTCACAATATTCGCTGCATGCTTGGGATCCATCATCTTGATGGGAGATTAATCCTTACCTGACAAATGGTATTAGTAAGGTAATGGCATTATTGATCAGAATCTTCCTGCATTAGACAGAAAGCCAGGATGCCATGGAGATAACCGAAATTGTGAGTGGAGATGCAGCCAAAACTCCTTGACTGCAGATGGTGTGTATCTATGATGCTGGTCTTCTCTCCCTCATCAAACACGCTGCCATTGATTTTTATGATAGTCTATTGTTTACAGATTTGAGGCTCGTAGTGGAGCTGTCACATGTACACATGGACATACAGACAAACATCAGTGACAACACATGACTGTTAGACAAGACAAATAGAGCCAGAGTTTGAGGGAAGTGCTGCCACTTCCCGAGGTACTCTGGGTACCAGCGACGTCCTCATAATGGCACCAATTTTCTCACTGCACTTAGCAGGGAATTTCCTAAGGAGGAATTCCCTCATCCCTTTGGATGCCAACCTATCGGGATTGTCTCTCCTCTTAACTGTTTAAAAACTGAGCATCAAGCAAGGAAGCAGCACATACCATTTTTAGTCTTTGGTATGATTCCGTCGAGGTTTGAACCGCAGACCTCCCAGACTCCAAGCGAATGGAAGCTCTCACCATTCCAATCCCGAATCTGGTAACTTGGATTACTTTCACCTGATTGTCACCAAACAATCTTAACTTTGATTCATTTGTGAAGAGAACAGGTCTCCAGCTTTTCTCATCTCACCGATCGTGGTCCCGTACGAATTTCGACCTTTTGGCTTTGTTCTCTCATTTCAGCCGAAGTTACAGGTCCAGTGACACCACTTCATCCTGATGTTCATCTGGACGTGTAGAAACGTCGTTGGTCAGATCTGCAAGGTGCCATCGATTCCACAAGGAAAACAGCCTGTGATACTCGTCACTTGAGTGTTTCAGGTTTCCATCTCCTACCACTTATACCATCACCAGTTATAGCTTCACAGCCTGTTTAGTCTTGCATACAGCTCATACTGAAACTGTGAGTCATGCTGCAATGCATTACCAAGGAGTATCCATTAACAACCAAAGCTTTCATTTCTACACATGTTAAATGGCTTTTCAGTCCTGGGAGCCATTAATGGATTTGTACTGCAGTTACTACTGGTTACAGTAACTGCCTGCACTCTTGTGGGCTTTATACCGATGTACATAATCACTGACGGTAATCTGATGCGTTTCATTTTCATACGATAAAGGGGTGACATTCGCAGTGTTTGCCCCTTTTTGTTCTCTATTCTGTCGAAAAATCGTTTCCACACTCTCCTGATTTTCATAGATTATGGCTGATAAAAAAGACTAATGACACTTTGTGCAACAAATTTGCAACACAAGTCACATGACGAGTCAGCAGACATTCATTTTGCCTCAAAAGAAATTCAAGATGGCCACTGACAGGAAAATAAAACCATGCCTGGTCATCAATAGGAGGGAAATATTGGTTTGCTTTGTCAAAAATCGATTTTAGTGGTATACTTTGATCACATACATTGTGTGCATTCCTGTAACATCCACTCCAGGCATTGTGGATCTAAGTCTTAAACTAGAACGGGACTCGGTCGAATGCATCGACTCTCCTCGCACGCTCATTCTGAAGAAAAATACCATCGTTAACTGAACACGCTACTATTATGGCCCATGTACCCATATCATCTATGATGTCACATACATTGACATTATCCATCGATTTATTGATTAATTATTATGATATTTAACAACCACTTTTGTGCACATTAAGGCTAAATTGCATCAATGAAGGTGAATATTAACAAGGACAAATGTGTCCACGAGCAGCGTCCTAAAGATTTTGTCGGCTAAAAAAAAAAAAAACAACAACAACAACTTCCGATATTTCGTCACATGCCTTGATTAAGCCAATAGCCAAACGCGTCATAATGTATTTACGTATTTACGATACATCGTGTATTTACGAAATATATAATGTATTTACGAAATTACAATACTATAAATGGAATAATCTTTAAATAGTAACGTGAACTTTTCGAAACTTTAAAGAAAATGTCCGAATATATTTAAAAGTTCATGATAGACACTCTCAAAAGGCACCGTCAATGCGAGGATGTGTACATGTGCTCAGTATTTAAGGAGATCCGGATCTTGTATATACAAGAGCCGAGTCCTCGAGATTAAGGTTTTGTTTTCACAAGAAGAAGAACAAGAACAAGAAGAAGAAGAAGAAGAACGCCAAGCTCTCTATGAGCAGCGTTCGCTACGCGAGACGCTGCTAAAAATAAAACTTCAAACAAACTATATTCATCTTGGCTAGTCAGTTGAACATATGTATGAAGTTTTGCATCGAACTGTTAAGCAGTTCTGGAGAAGAAGATTTTTTGCGTTTATATATTCAATCCAATATGGCCACCAGACCACGTGACATCATGAATTAAATTCTACACTCACATGTGGTCGTAGATCAGACATATGAAGTTTAAGACTTCTCGGATGATTTCGATTCAACCATTTATAGCTAGAATACCACTTCACCGATGATGGCATCATTATCACCCTATATTCCCCATGGAGAGTTGATGACATATGCAAATTTTCAATTTTTTCGTTTAGCAGTTTCAGAGAAAAAGATGTCCAATTTTTTTCCCTTCAATCCAATATGGCTGCCATACCATGTGACCGATGACATCAGAGTCGTCAATAAAATATTCTCCATGGGGAGTCCCTCCTTTGTTTAAAGTTTTGCATCGATTGGCCAAGTGGTTACAGAGAAAAAAAATTAAGCCAAAATATATGGACGTGTGCACGCGCATGCACGCAGGCACACCAATAGTCTCACAACCCCTTCGGGGCGAGACTAAGAACCAGTGAAAAAAATCCTCAGACAAGTAAAGTCATGCTGCAAGAGAAAGATGGGAAGATATTGGTAGAGATAAGAGTCGAGTCAATAAGAAAAGCCTGGTGGTGGTTTAACAGTTAAGGTGGTCAGCTTAAGATCTTAAGGTCCTGAAGTCAAGCCTCTGTTGTGGCCATAAATAACAGCAGGTCAGTTGACTCAACCTGTCATCCTTCCAAGGTCTTCAAAATGAGCAACAGCTCTGAGAAAAATGATCCATTTGATTATCCTGCATCGGAGTGGCGACCACTCCAGGATTGTGTCCCCTAGTCAATGAACCTGCCTCAGCAGCCCGATGTGCCTAACGGAGCAAAAGGAATGCTCATTATTATTAAGTTAACAAGAGGCCAGTGGTTAGATATTAGTAGAGACCATGGCAAGACAAACAACAGGAAAAGTGGTGAGATTTTGATAGAGACCATCTCCATTCCAACAAGAGGAAGTTGGTGAGATACAATATTTGTAGAGACTGCATTGAGAGCAACAATCGGAAGGTGGTGAGATGGTGAGATATTTGTAGAGACTGCCTCAAGAGCAACAAGAGGAAGATGGTGATATATTGGGAAAAAGTGAATAAGAAAAGCCTGGTGGTAACTTAACAGTTAAGGTGGCTGGCTTAAGCTCTTAAGGTCCTGAGTTAGGGGTACCTGGAGGGAAGACACACCTGGGTTACCTGGAACACACGGCTGAACCCGGTGTAGGGCACGGGCAGCAGGATTAAAACGTGGAAGCCATTGACTCACACCGAGCTGCTCTCTCTGGGTCCATTGTGGTTCTAGGGATGACGTAAAGAGTGGAATTTAAGGATTGAAGCAGGTCGTGGAAGCATTTTAAAAACACAAAGCACAATATTCTGTCCTCGCTTTAAAACAATTATGCAAAGATCATTGAGGATCTGCCTAAGTTGTATCAAACACAGACAGGTGTACTGCAAAAACATCAAGCAGAAAAGAAAGACGTCAATGCCAGAGCCAATTTTACTGTTACCAAAAATGCAATCAAACTAAATGAAGTAAAACAAGAGAAAACGAGAAAGATGAAAGCGGAGTCCGAATGTTGTGAAACAAAAGGAAACAGCCATTGCATAAGTTAATGAGGTTCGCAATGTCCCGTGCCAAATCTATCTCGGATCATGGTGTTCCTCATTAAATGGACTTGTGCAGCTACAACATCGATTACACTTACAATACCTTCAGAAAGTATTCACAACCCTCGACTTTTGTTACATTTTTGTGTATTACAGCCTGAATTTAAAATTGATTAAATATGAATTTTTTGTCAACGATCGACACAAAATACCCCACAATGACAAAGAGAAAACATGTTTTTAGAAATTTTTGATAATATTGTGAAAATTTATGCGGATATTGTGGAATATTATATATATATATATATATATATATATATATATATATATATATATATATATATATATATTGTTACGGTTGTGGAAATTCACAGAGCACCATATAGGTCCTTAGATCAGTGATGTCGATAAGTCTGTGTTCAGATAGATTTCCCCACCGATGTTTAACGGGCAATTATTCGTGTGCAGGGCTGTGAATCTTCAGTTAGCCGTTTTTTCTTTTGCTATCTATATTTTGGACCAACCGCATTTCAACCACCACAACCGCCTTCACAACAACCACCTTCTCCACAACCACCTTCACAACAACCACCTTCTCCACAACAACCACCTTCACAACAACCACCTTCTCCACAACAACCACCTTCACCACAACGACATCTCCTCGCCATCTCCTAAACCACATCTCAACAACAAACAACATCGCCTCACCTTCATCTCCGCAAACGCCGCCATGTTTGCACCAGCCACGGCGAGTTCCCCATGAACGGCATCGCCGCCGACAGACGCAGGGGTTCCCTGTTGGGGCGAGGGCCGATGATCTCTGCAACATCCGCGGGAGTCGATGATTTCACCCACGTCCGCTCTCTCCGAGCTTCGCATCAAAATCGGATCAAAAGATCGAAAGGGGCGGAGCCAGCGAGGGGTCAGAGGTGAGAGATCGAAGATCAAAACCTCGCCTCACGGACCCAATATAAGGGCGCGCAGAGACGCCAAGCGGGCAGTTGTGTGGAGTCGCGTTGGGAGCTGGGTCAGCCTGGAGTCTGGAGTCTGCAGTCGGTGAGGAGCTGGAAAGAGCGGAGGAGACGGGAGCCTGGAGCGCAGCCTGCCGTGCCGTGCCGAACTGTGGGTCGCTGGGGAGAGGCCGGAGAGGAGTCGCCATCCAGCAGCATAACGGTCCGAGGTGATCAGACCGCGGGACAGTCCAAACGACGCTGAGGAACGGACGGGCTCTTAAGAGAGCATCAACTCTGAAAGAGCAAAGGCCCGTTCGTTCCTCTGAGGCATTGTCGACTCGGCCCGATCGACCGGGCCGCACGACGAGGCCTGGGCCACGCCGCGGTCATGCCAGCTGCCGTGTGGACGGGACGCCGAGGAGCGCCCAGCGAGTCGCCACGAAGGCGGCAGGTAACCAGCGCGACCTCTTGGAGCTTTTTCGGTCTTCACAGCTCCGTGAACTATTAAAGGCTCATGAGGCCCAGTTCTTGCCCTTTTCTTTCTGGGGTTTTCTTTGCATGAACGTTGTGGCGCCATGTCTTAAAGTCGAACTGTTAAGTGCATGTGTGTGCATAATAAATAGATGGTTGTAGTTCTTTTTGTTACTCGTGTCCTGTCCCTTACCCCCATTGCATTAATTGCATTGCTTGTATACGTGCATTGGTTGCATACATGACTGCATGATTGCATACGTGCATTGGTTGCATACATGACTGCATGACTGCTTACGTGTGTGTAATAAATGTCCTTGTGTAAATGTTCACCTGCTCGTTGCATCCTCTTCCCTTAATTGAACTGCCATGATTAAGTTCGGAATATAGCTGGCTTTTTAATAGCCGATAAAAGAATCGGATCCGGCAGGGCTTGGCGATATACATCACTCAGCAAATCGCAAACAGAGCGAGCTGCTTAGCGGCTCATTTCCAAGCAGGCCCCGTTGAGGTACAGTCTCTCGGTAGTCTGCCCGCGCGATTAATTAGGAAAATCGACCATTCAGCGATTGGACCCTGTAGCGTGGGTGGAGTATTGACAAGGCTGTGGTGTGATTAAAGATACACCCGTAGTTGGATTTTGGCGTTGATCCGAAAGCTGCGACAAGGTTTGTCCGTTCGGTGGGCGAGAGCGGCCACCATTGGCTAGAAGCGGTCGCCCGCACGCCGGAACGGGTGGAAACCACAACTATATATATATATATATATATATATATATATATATATATATATATATATGTATATATATATATATCAGCTGGAGTACCCGGCGTTGCTCAGGGAAAAAAGTAGGAATAAGAAAGGGGTAAATTGTGGTGCTTAATATATATCACATTTAATTTGGACACTTCACATTTCTTTGTCGTTATCAGCGTTCGTCATTAGTGCTCATGAGGCTGTCTCGGAGGTTGTCATAGTTATCAGCAAGCAAGTTATTTTGCTCCCGGCGGATAAAGCCCAGTCGCTCTGTCTCGATCTTGCAGTAGACATCGACCAGAAACTGCTGAGAGTCGTCACATGTGCAGTATGTGGTTGCCCTCTCTCACCATGATGTGGTAACTGTAGTACTGGAGCTGTGCGAGTTTTCTGCCATCCTGTCCAGTAGCAGTCCTGGCCACCAGAGGATGCTGGAGCCATCTGTTCCATATGGGAACACTATGGGATACTGGAGTGCATCATAAGATGCATGCAGCTCACTGATCTTTTTAAGTGCCCCCATCGTGAATTCTGAGGACAATGTCTCTGGGTTCTGTTGGCTCATTGTCCATTAGGATGGCGATTTCTGGTGCAGACTTGGCATTGTAGTGGCATGTGTGCTCTCCTTGTGGTCGCTTGTTCTCTATGATTATGATCTGGTGCTCTTCAGAGTTGCCTCCTTCTGCAAGTAAATCTCTGCAGTCTTGAGCTCACGGACCAGATGGTTATTCTCATGAAACCACTTTATGAGCATCTCAAGGATGTGTGGTTTGAGGTCGCTGTGGTTCCTGGCAGTCAGCTCCTTGGCGTGTGAGTCCAGGAAGTAGACCTGTAGGAACTTTGGCTGGCCCTCTTCAGGCAGGAGCAAGCTGCTAATGCGGTGGAACACTTGACCTTGGAACCAGAAGCTCGCGTTCCAGCCCTGGACTTCAGCTTCCTTGTGCCTGAAGCTAGTCATCGCAAAGCTGCCATTATATGTCCGAATGTTGTCAAGGAAGTGCTTGCTGAGGGGACCTTTGCCTGAGAGAAGTTCCTTCAGCAAGGGAGGAAGGGCAGGAGAGGGCTCAAGGACGACCTTGCCATCGCTACAGCACACACCCTTGGTCTCTCCCTTGAACTTGTAAGCAGAGCATCGGGTGAAGACTTGGTCCATTCAGCCGATATCTGCATGAGTTGTTGGGTCAGCCGGGTCATACGTGAATGCCACCCTGCTGGCATTGTTGTGCTCTTGTGCCTGGGCCAGTGCTCGTGCTTCTGCAGTGCGGTGACGCATTGCCTCAAGTCTTGCATCACACTCTTCCTCGGTCTCATTTGCTCGCCGCTGTTGTTGCCACTGTGCCTGTTCATTGAACCTGGCTGATCACTCCTCTTCAGTCTCCTGTTGTCTCTTAGTGTGTTTTTGTTTAGCTGCAGCTGCCTTGGGACCAATGGAGCTCTTCCTTTTTCAGGGCATCTAAAATCAGAAAATCAAATTTTGATCAGAAACTTTGTAAACGTTCACTGGTCTGTCTTTGTCTTATTTTGATCAGGTTGTGAATAAATCGTGACGTGGAAAATCAATCAATTGCGGCAGAAAAACTGGAAACGGCCAAAAAAAAAAAATAAAATAAAATCGCCGAATTTTTTGGGGGTTTTTTTTAACATCTAAGGTGTGCTGTCGTACCTCTGAGAAGTGCCGATTCCGAATATGCCTTTAGTTTTGTTCTGTGATGCGTAGTTATCGAGTTATAAGAGGACAAACAAAGATACACCACTACTTTATATATTTAATAAAATAAAAACAAAGAAAAGATATATCCTGTATATATATATATATATATATATATATATATATATATATATATATATATATATATATATATATATATATATATATATATATATATATATATATATATACATATTAAACATATATATATATATATATACATATTAAACATATATATTTATATGTATATATAAATAAATAAAAATATATGTATATATATATAAATATAAATATATATATATATATATATATATATATATATATGTAAATATATATTGCGGATATATTGATATTGTTGCGGATTCGCGCCCGCCGGCGTGCTGACGGCCACGTAACTCGAATCGCGGCACGTCGCCCACCGGACGGACAATCCAGTCGTGACCCTCTCGGACTAACGCCGGGAACCAGTCACGGGTGGACCTTTCGGTCTCACCGCGATCGAGCCAATCAGCCCCCGCGTGGGATAGGGTTGCTCGCCAAATTCGACCTACCTAAGTACCCACGCGGAGGGTAGACCGGGTGATCGCACCTCGCCGCAGGTGGACTTCGGACACGGGCCACTTAAGCGACCCGTTCCGTACTATCGGGATAACCGAGCGGTGTTATTCGTCGACCTCGACGGTTCGATTAATTATCGGGCATATTCAGCCCACTACCAACCCTTTACGTGAAGCAAGATGAGGATTCAATGAAAGAAATGACGAAGCGAAGCGGGAAACAGTTCAACACAAAGCACATTTATTCGCGACGAACGGAAAGCACACATATACAATTCCACCAAATGCACACAGAAAAGAAAAACACAATTCAATTTACACAAAAAGCAAATGTAAAAGCGAAGACACAATGCAGAGCTATCCGACTACCGAGCACACGGCAACACTTATACAATTTTACTTCACAGACGGCGCCGACAACACATACCCAAAACCAAGGAAAAGAATACCCTCAAGGATGAGGCGGGCCTGAGGCCGAGACCGGGTCGGGCCTACCCGTCTGGTGATGAGACGCGGAGCGGCGATGGTGCCTCAACTCCGCGGGCCTCGCGGGCAGTGTCTGGTAGGGGGTGGGAAAGGGGCCCCCTTGGTCGCACTATCTCAGCGCGGGGGGAAACAGGAGGGGGTTGCTGATGCTCGGGGTATAGAGGATTTTTATTGCCCCGCAACGAGCGTCTCCACCTCGGCCAGGTCGCGCTGTAGGCCTCCCTGGGGTGCAGCTCCCTGCACGACGCGAGCACCCCCTCGCCTGCCCTCGCCGCCTCTCCACAGCTCCGTCCCCTCCGTTCCGACTCCAACGCACACGACGACCAGCTCCACCGCCCGCGAAGTCTTGACTCTCTGTTTCCGACTCTCCTACTCTCCGCCTCTGGACTCTCCTACTCTCCTACTCCCCGACTCTCGACTCTGGACTCTCCTGGACTGATGAACACGGTCCTTTCATCCGCCCCGTAACTTCGCCCTCTCATCTTTGACCCCCTCCCTTCGACCTTTCACCTCGCTCCCCATTGGCCCGAGAAAAAGTGGGCGTGAAGGCTTTTTGATCCATAAATTTGCATATATCGATCGCCCTGGGGGTGGGGCCAATTTGCCCCTCGCTCACCGATTGGACGGCAAAAAGTGGGCGTGTGTCGTTTTTGATCCGTTTTTGAAGCATAAAATCCGTGATTTTGTACACGCTGTTCGACGCGCGCCCTGCACGAGTCCAACACCGGTACCCACAGCGGGGCAAGAACGGTGGCGATGCTACGGTTGCGAGGTGTGACGTGAAGGTCGTGGCGGTTGTGGTGAAGCGGCGTTGTGGTTGGTGGTTGATGTTGTGCTTGTGGTGGTAATCATGGCGGTTGGTCCAAAATAAAGATAGTAAAAGAAAAACGGCTATCCTGAAGAGTCGCAGCACGCATATATGACATGTATTCCCACTAGACAACGGGTTTGGGCCTAACTACACATGCACTTACCGAGATACCTCACCTAAGGGACCTGAATGGTGGTTTGCGAATTTGGTAACCACAACAATATATTGCATATAGATACTGGAATCATACAACGTTTGTACGAACAACGATTTCTGGATAAGAAAGAGGAGAAAAAGCGTAAAAGATTTTTCCTTTAGGGAAACAAATGTTGAGATGTTTGGGTTAGTGCAAAGCATAAATAAGAACAGGTTGTGTGAACCCTGAGGGGCAGTGGGCTTTTACAAGTCAGAGCTTTTGCTCGTAAAAGTGTGATTTCTCCCTTTACATCTAAGCAAGTTAATACAAAATGTTTTTTGCAGATTAAACGATGAACCAAAAATAAAATGTGCATCTCTCTGTCAGAGTCACCGAGAATAATGGAGTTACAAGTAGGTTTGGTTCGCCTTTTGAATGGTTTTCCTGAGGGTTGTCTTCAGCTATTCCCTCCAGAGTCTTAAGTCCACAGCCGAAAATACCTTGTGGTCTCTCCCATTTCTACCTCTCACCTTTACTCCACCTGCTGATGCCCTTTACCACACCAACCGAGAGCCCTTACTACACCTACTGAGAACACCCTTCATTCCCAATTCCTCCCCTTGTGCTGTGAGTCATTCATATGCCCTGTCCCATTGTTTTCCCTTCACCTGGTTTGTGCCTATTGACCCTTTGCCCCTTGTTACGAGTCTAAATATCCATATTTAAAAAATAAAAAAACAGCCGTGAAGTCTCATGTTGACAAACACAGTAGATGCTTTGACAAATGTTCACTGATAGACAGAAGATAAGAAACTGAACTTTTGCGATTAACAAACAGCAAGCTAGTTGTCTAGTGACCACCAGCGGTGACGTTCATCACCTGTGGTACAGCCGAGAAGTGCAGTGAAGCGAACATCGCACATCAATTACATCTGGATAAAATACCTTACAAATGGACAGAATTTTATTTTAAGGGCTGTTCGGAATTTTAAAGCAAAAGATGAAAAGACAATTTTTGACATACCAACAAGTGCTATATACGGTGACAGCAGACGAAACCGTTTCTTCTCAAAGCCTTGGCGGGTCAGATCACCTTGAGACAGCACAGGACAAGATGAGCTTACACATGACTGGATAGCACTACTCATCATACACACATACATAAAGGCATTCTGATTCTCAATAACAATGAAAAAGTCAATCGGATTGCATTGGAGACCAATAAAACGTCATTGGAAACAAGATAAGTTTGTGTATATATATATATATATATATATATATATATATATATATATATATATATATATATATATATATATATATATATATATATATATATATATATATATATATAATTCTTCAATACATAAAAAACTTCTCCATCTATATATATATATATATATATATATATATATATATATATATATATATATATATATATATATATGTGTATATATACAAGCCTGGTGTGTTGGCGCAGTGGTTAGGGCAGCGGCTTGGGATCCAAAAGGTCCTGAGTTCAAGCCCCGTTGGGCCACTGAATTAATACACCAGGGGGTTGACTCAGCCTGTCATCCTTCCGAGGTCGGCGAAATGAGTACCAGTATACTGGGCCGGTGTATACCCCGGTTAAAATAGGTGTACCATATCCCTGTGTCGTAAGAGGCGACCAGGGTTGCGTCAGGAAGGGCATCCGGCGTAAAACATATGCCAAATCACTATGCGGATCGGATGATCCGCTGTGGCGACCCCTAACGGGAGCAGCCGAAAGGAGAAGAAGAAGATATATATATATATATATATATATATATATATATATATATATATATATATATATATATATATATATATATATATATATATATATATATATATATATATTACGGTGGTCCAAACTGTGACAGTAAAAAATGATGTTGGTCAAATTATTTCTCCACAAACCTTATTTTTGTCCACTCGGGTTAACTTACACATGTGTGGAATTTGAGCTCGATTTGTGGATATTTAGAGGTCACCCCAAGCATGTCCCTAGAATATATATACATTAAAAATGTATATATGGTTGCCAAATAGTTACACGTTTTGCCTCATGATCACAGGGAACTCTTTGAATCGCACTGTTAGGAAAACTAACCCTAACCCTAACAAAGGAAAAGATGGTCCAGAACCTACAGCATCCACAGTTACCTGACTGTCCTCGGCGGCTACAGATCAAGGATAAATGGGAACACCTCAAGTTGGAGGACCTTGTGACAAAAAGGACCAGTTCCTTCTTTGATGCTCTGATAGAAGGTGGAATAGCAACCTCTCAAACATTCTGGAAGAAACCTCCTGGTCAGTGGACAGATGATCCATTGTACAATGACCTACGGGCTCGGTCCTCTCAGCTCAAAGTAGTAAATGACACTGCGGAACGGGGCATCAGCCTAATTCAAAAATATAATGAAACATTAACCAATGATGAGGACAATTCCTGCTTAGACTGGTATCAAACCACCACAAGATGATCCCGACTCCAACTAAGGCAGCAGTACAATCATAAATTGTTACGTTACAAACATTTGTATCATATCACATGTGGAACCCCTGATTTCGGAATAAAATGGGGTGACCCCTAAATATTGTTTTCTTGAAGAAAAATTGTGTGTGCTCTTTAGTTATATATGAAAGCATAAAAATAGCCTTGTGGAGAGAGGAAATGTGTTCATTAATTTTTCTGGACCACCCTAATATATATATATATATATATATATATATATATATATATATATATATATATATATATATATATATATATATATATATATATATATATATATATATATATATACTGTTCCATAATGCAAGACATGTAAAATGGAAACAAAATGTAATACTTTACTTTCATTTTGGAAAACAAATTAGGAATGCCAAGGAGAAACGGATATGCCAAGGAGAAACGGATATGCCAAGGAGGAATGAAAAGTATCTGAATGTGGATTGTGAATAGACCCTCGTTACAAAATAGCCAGGTGGACTGTGGATAACGGAGGGTGACAGATTGTGGGGGGGGGTGGGTGCAGATGGAAAGGCCAGTGGGTGATTGGGAGGGGCGAGAGGCTGGCGGATGGAGAGGGGGAGACGGCAGGTAACAGGAATGGGGGAGGACAGCAGATGGAAGGGATGGTGGGGGGAGGAGGGAGGGTGGGGGAGAGGACGGCAGGTGGAAGGAGGTGTGGGGTGAAAGGACGGCGGGTGGGGGGGGCAGGGGGCAGACAATGATGAGAAGGGGAAAAGGACAGCGGATAACCACCACTCTAACACATGTCTATCACCACAACAAGCTCTGCACCTGGTATAACCACCACTCTAATGCATGTCTATCACCTCAACAAGCTCCACTCATTGTCCAACCACCACTCTAATACATGTATCACCACAACAAGCTCTGCACCAAGTTTAACCACCAATCTAACTAGTATAATCAGGTCAGGTCTGGAATGGGAGTATGCGCCAGAGGAGCGCATCACTGCAACCACTTTCCACCGGTCCTCCAGGGGCCTCAGTCTGGCCATCCCCCAGGCAGATGCCTGGCCCATCCTCATTTCCTTGAGATACCAATCAACCTGCTGCAACCACGATGTACATGGTCGGCCAGTTGGCCTCCTCCACCCACGACACTCACTCACTGAGAGAATGTGGTGAGAAGGATCAGCAAAGTGAACCACATGTCCAAACAGCTGCAGCTAATGCTCACAGACTATAGAGGTAACAAATCTCACGTGAGTTTCTCTCAGCAACCACTTGTTGGACACAAAGTCTGACAAGCGTCAGCCAAGGATTCTCCAAAGAGATGTGGAGGTGAAGGAGTTAAGTCTCCATCTCAAATCCTTGGTCCAAGTTCCACATCTATAGAGCAAGACTGGAAGGACCAAGGACTTAAAGACTCTGACTGCATCAGTACCGACAGGGCCGCACCCCATGACCAATGACTCCTCAGGCCTGACCAAGACGTCTATCGACCTGTGGCTTACAATATGCAGAGACATGAATATCACTCCCAAGGTAAGTGAATGTCTCCATGACCTCAACATCCTCATCACAAGCAGGTACAGACAAGATAACAGCATCCAAAATGTCAGTGAAAGCCTGGATCTTATTTTTGACCAAGGAAACCCATAATCCCAGCAGCTCAGACTCCTCATTTAGCACCTCGAGGGTCCCCATAAAGACATCCAGTGTCTCTGCAAAGATGACTATCATCTGTGAAATCAAGGTCAGATATCTTGATGTTCCCAAAAGATGCACTGCAGCTTGATCTCTCCGACATCCTCCCCAGAATCAAGTCCACGCAAGCACTGAAAAGTGTGGGAGCCAGCACACACCCGATGAACTCTAATAACAACTGGAAATAAGTTGAAGATGGAACCACCACACCTGACAGTACTCTCAGTACCAGTGTATAGTTCTGAAATAATATTGATCCATTTTGGTGGCGCACTACAAAGACCAAGAATCTTCAAGAGGGCATCCGGATTCACTGAATAAAATGCTTTGGGGAGATCAACATAGGCTGAGAGCAGCCCCTGCCGAAACTCTGGTCTGCATTCAGTGAGGACCCAAAGAGCAAGGATACGGTCAATCGGTGACGTCTTTAGTGTAAGGCCTGACTGCTCTGGACGCTGGTGCTCAAGCAGATGATGGCGAACCCTATCAAGAATTCTCTGAGCAAAGATCTTGCCTGGCACTGAGAGCAGCGTCACCCCTCGGCAGTTGTTGCAGTCTTGGCGATCACCCTTCCCTTTCCAGCGAGGGACAACAAGGCCCCTCTTCCAGTCAGTTGAGATGATGCCTGTGTTCCAGGCAGAGCACAGAACTGCATGCAATGGCAAGTACAGCATTTTCACCAGCCTTGAGAAGGTCAGCG
The DNA here is from genome assembly GCF_056783735.1 of Eptatretus burgeri. Lineage (NCBI taxonomy): Eukaryota > Metazoa > Chordata > Myxini > Myxiniformes > Myxinidae > Eptatretus > Eptatretus burgeri. The sequence goes on from NC_140973.1 coordinate 25,102,533, forward strand.
TAGATGCCACAGATCCCAGGGAGCTTTACCGCCTTTCAACTGGTTCACCGGAGCTTCCACTAATGAAGGTGGTTCACATTTGATTAGGTCAGCTATAGGGATTGTTACACCCCTGAAGTCCAACTTAATAGCTGGTGGATCAGCCTGGTACAGCCGCTCAAAGTAACTTGCCCAGCGGGCCTTCACTACAGACTCCTGTGTCAAGAGCTCACCACCCTCCACTCTAACTGCAATACACTGTGTGATGGGCTTGGAGGAACACAATGCACAAATTCCTTTGCGAGCAAGACCACAGGTGATGTCACACCCCTTCACAGATTCCTCGCACATAGGCCTCCTTCTCCACCCTCAGTGCACATACAGTTTTACACCTCAACTCCCAGAACAGCTTTGCTCTGCCATTAAGCCTGAGCCTGTGGCTCAGGTCAATGGTATCCAGTGTCCCTTGGGAGACAAAGATATTCTTCACCTGAACGTGGGTTCCAAGATATCCACCAGGAACATCAAGGATGGTAATCTTGAAGGTGCTCCACATCTCTTCACAATTCCCCAAAACACTCACACCCCCAAATAGCCACTCAGTCTGTCCACAAACTCATCTACCCTCTCATCATTGAGCTTGCCAACATCCAGCCTCGGCTGGGATGGTACTATAATCCTGGGTTTGAGCTGCAACGTCAGGGTTGTTACCACAAGCCTGACGTTGGTATTGAGGAACTGAGCACTCCTGTAGACCCTGCATTTCTGAATTATCTGCCAGTGCCCATCAACAGGCACATGGTCAATCTCCTTTGCCAAGCCACCAGTGTTTGACTACAAAGTCGAGCAATGGGCCTGTGGGTGCTGAAAGAATAAACCAGCCACTCTAAGTCCATGACTTCTTGCAAAGTCAAGGAACTTCGTGTTATTCTGGTTCACAGTTTGACAAATGGGGACCAACACATCTCACAACCATCCCTATCAATGCCAGTCGATGCATTGAAACTCCAAAAGATTAGAGGAGTACTTCGCCTGGCGCACTGTCCAACCACAGACTCGAGCATGGCATAGAATATCTCCTTCACAGTGAGATCACTCGCCTCAGTCGGAGCAGATACAGACACCATGGAAATGACACCCATGGAGTGAAGAATACTCAGTCTCATCCTAAGCTTGTTGACTGGTGTTACCTCAATTATCATGGGAGACAGCTTACTGGACACAGCTACAGCAACTCCTTGGGCGTGGTAACCATCAGAGCGATCAGATCAGTAGTATATGTAACTACCCGCCATGGTCTCACCACTATCCGGTTTCCGAACCTCAGACAGTGCTGCAATATCGATGTCCAAACGCTTGAGCTCAGATGATAACAGAGACAGGTGATCATCCTCTCTTCGGGATAGGACATTCCAGGCACCCAACCGAAGGGACCGCCTCAGGTTAACCCAAAGAGTCCGCCGTCTGGTGGACAACACCTCAGCACCACCCTGACCCACAACATTACAACGCGACCCAGGAAGGTAACCCTGTGCTTGTCCTCCTATCATCAAAGAATGGGGGTCCCAAAGGCATTGCCCCAATCCCTTCATGCAGTGAGCTGCCCTGCAAAGGTCAGCTGCAGAGGAGGTACTCCCACAGAATGGTTTTTCAATTTTATTCGCATTTTTGTGGAATGAAGTGTTTTATGGTGGCTGGAGTGCAAATCCTGCCACCAATCTCCTAGGAAAAGGTAAAACAACTGCAGGATGACATCCTGAGACATTTGGGCACCAGGTACGGATGGCTGCTGACTGACAATGATCTCCACCCTTTGATAGGTTTCACTTTTACTCCTGCTGGGTATCCATATCCATACACCCTCCTCACAAGGAAATTTGGTGGGGGAGATGATTTTGTCACTGACAACCCGACCATGAAATAGGTTCGTACAGATTTAAGTGGTACGTGTAGCAAGTCATAGATCTGATCTGGCCTGACCTGACCTGACAATAGTATCATCAGCACTTTAATACACATCTATCACCACAACAAGCTCTGCACCAAGTATAACCATCACCACCACTCCAATACATGTCTATTACCACAAGCTCTGCACACAGCTTAAGCACCACTCCAATACATGTCGATCACCACAAGTTTTGTACATTTATATATTTTGTTTGTCGATCTTGGTGGGAAGGTGTTAACTTTGTCTGGATTTCATACAGTTCCAAAACTGCTGATTCAGTCTCTTTGTGTAAAAATACACTCGTTTCAATAATACTTTTTCATCTCGTTGATCCTCATTCACATTCACATTCACCAACTTCATTCAAAAGTTCCTCCCATTCCACTGCTTGCCACAAAAGGCCATGTATTTATGTTTTTATAGACTCAAATATGGCAGCGTTTTAAACTCCACCACAACAGATGAACAACACATAAACAACACATCATGCAGGGTCTACAGGAGTGCTCAGTTCCTCAATACTAACGACAGGCTTGTTGCAGCAACCCTGACGTTGCAGCTCAAACCCAGGAGAATGGTACCATCCCAGCCGAGGCTGGATGTTGGCATGTGATCTCCCATTGCACTGCTTGCCACAAAAGGCCATGTATTTATGTTTTTATAGACTCAAATATGGCAGAGTTTTAAACTCCAACACCAACAGATGAACAACACATCATCCTTCTCTCCTTCCCTCGAAACCCCTCCATTTCCAAACGACTATCCACACTCCTTCAGCTACCCTCATCATCTCCATTATACAAAATTAATTTCAAATGATCTCTATTCTGAAGCTTCATTTCTTAAAACCCCACACCATTCATGTGTAATAAAAAGATAACCTCCAAACACATAACTGTCTATTGCAGGCAAAGAAGGCATGTGAAATTGATGTGATAATAATTATTGTCAAGTAGAGACATGAGTATTGTCAAGGTAATTTTAAAAAACAAAACTTTTTTTTCACTTTTAGACACGTGTTTTGATCCAACTTGCTCGCCTTGAGAACAAAATAGAGTTTTATCAAGAACATGACATTTCAAAATGATCATCAGCTTATCAGATGGTGAACTATGGATGTCTTATTGCCCAAGTTGACATGATCATCGGGCAACCGCAGAGCGCGATGGTCGGGCGACCCGCAGAGCGCGATGGTCGGGCTACCCGCAGAGCGCGATGGTCGGGCGACCTGCAGAGCGCGATGGTCGGGCTACCCGCTGAACGCGATGGTCGGGCGACCCGCAGAGCGCGATGGTCAGGCGACCCGCAGAGCTCGATGGTCGGGCTACCCGCAGAGCGCGATTGTCGGACGACAGGCAGAGCACGATGCTCGGGCGACCCGCAGAGCGCGATGGTCGGGCGACCCGCAGAGCGCGATGGTCGGGCGACCCGCAGAGCGCGATGGTCGGGCTACCCGCAGAGCGCGATGGTCGGACGACACGCAGAGCACGATGCTCAGGCGACCCGCAGAGCGCGATGGTCGGGCGACCCGCAGAGCGCGATCGTCGGGCTCCCTGCAGAGCGCGATCGTCGGGCTACCCGCAGAGCGCGATCGTCGGGCTACCCGCAGAGTGGGATCTTCGGGCGACCCGCAGAGCGCGATCGTTGGGCGACCCGCAGAGCGCGATCGTCGGGCTACCCGCAGAGCGCGATCGTCGGGCTACCCGCAGAGCGCGATCGTCGGGCTACCCGCAGAGCGCGATCGTCGGGCTACCCGCAGAGCGCGATGGTCGGGCGACCCGCAGAGCGCGATGGTCGGGCGACCTGCAGAGCGCGATGGTCGGGCTACCCGCTGAACGCGATGGTCGGGCGACCCGCAGAGCGCGATGGTCGGGCTACCCGCAGAGCGCGATTGTCGGACGACAGGCAGAGCACGATGCTCAGGCGACCCGCAGAGCGCGATGGTCGGGCGACCCGCAGAGCGCGATGGTCGGGCGACCCGCAGAGCGCGATGGTCGGGCGACCCGCAGAGCGCGATGGTCGGGCTACCCGCAGAGCGCGATGGTCGGACGACACGCAGAGCACGATGCTCAGGCGACCCGCAGAGCGCGATGGTCGGGCGACCCGCAGAGCGTGATCGTCGGGCTCCCTGCAGAGCGCGATCGTCGGGCTACCCGCAGAGCGCGATCGTCGGGCTACCCGCAGAGTGGGATCTTCGGGCGACCCGCAGAGCGCGATCGTTGGGCGACCCGCAGAGCGCGATCGTCGGGCTACCCGCAGAGCGCGATCGTCGGGCTACCCGCAGAGCGCGATCGTCGGGCTACCCGCAGAGCGCGATCGTCGGGCTACCCGCAGAGCGCGATCGTCGGGCTACCCGCAGAGCGTGATCGTCGGGCTACCCGCTGAGCGCGATCGTCGGGCTACCCGCTGAGCGCGATCGTCGGGCTACCCGCAGAGCGCGACCGTCGGGCGACCAGCAGCGCGCGATCGTCGGGCTATCCGCAGAGCGCGATCGTCGGGCTACCCGCAGAGCGCGATCGTCGGGCTACCCGCAGAGCGCGATCGTCGGGCTACCCGCAGAGCGCGATCGTCGGGCTACCCGCAGAGCGCGATCGACGGGCTACCCGCAGAGCGCGATCGTCGGGCTACCCGCAGAGCGCGATCGTCGGGCTACCCGCAGAGCGCGATCGTCGGGCTACCCGCAGAGCGCGATCGGCGGGCTACCCGCAGAGCGCGATCGTCGGGCTACCCGCTGAGCGCGATCGTCGGGCTACCCGCTGAGCGCGATCGTCGGGCTACCCGCAGAGCGCGATCGTCGGGCTACCCGCAGAGCGTGACCGTCGGGCGACCAGCAGCGCGCGATCGTCGGGCTACCCGCAGAGCGCGATCGTCGGGCTACCCGCAGAGCGCGATCGTCGGGCTACCCGCAGAGCGCGATCGTCGGGCTACCCGCAGAGCGCGATCGTCGGGCTACCCGCAGAGCGCGATCGTCGGGCTACCCGCAGAGCGCGATCGTCGGGCTACCCGCTGAGCGCGATCGTCGGGCTACCCGCTGAGCGCGATCGTCGGGCTACCCGCAGAGCGCGACCGTCGGGCGACCAGCAGCGCGCGATCATCGGGCTATCCGCAGAGCGCGATCGTCGGGCTACCCGCAGAGCGCGATCGTCGGGCTACCCGCAGAGCGCGATCGTCGGGCTACCCGCAGAGCGCGATCGTCGGGCTACCCGCAGAGCGCGATCGTCGGGCTACCCGCAGAGCGCGATCGTCGGGCTACCCGCAGAGCGCGATCGTCGGGCTACCCGCAGAGCGCGATCGGCGGGCTACCCGCAGAGCGCGATCGGCGGGCTACCCGCAGAGCACGATCGTCGGGCTACCCGCAGAGCGCGATCGTCGGGCTACCCGCAGAGCGCGATCGTCGGGCTACCCGCAGAGCGCGATCGTCGGGCTACCCGCAGAGTGCGATCGTCGGGCTACCCGCAGAGCGCGATCGTCGGGCTACCCGCAGAGCGCGATCGTCGGGCTACCCGCAGAGCGCGATCGTCGGGCTTCCAGCAGAGCGCGATTGTCGGGCTACCCGCAAAGCGCGATCGTCGGGCTACCTGCAGAGCGCGACTGTCGGGCGACCAGTAGCGCGCGATCGTCGGGCTACCCGCAGAGCGCGATCGTCGGGCTACCCGCAGAGCGCGATCGTCGGGCTACCCGCAGAGCGCGACCGTCGGGCTACCTGCAGAGCGCGATCGTCGGGCAACCCGTAGAGCACGATCATCTGGCTACCCGCAGAGCGCGACCATCGGGCGACCAGTAGAGCGCGATCTTCGGGCGACCCACAGAGAATGATCGTCAGGCGATCGCAGAACGTGATCTTTGGGCTTCCCGCAGAACGTGATCTTTGGGCTACCCACAGAGCGCGATCGTCAGGCTACCCACAGAGCGCGATCGTCAGGCTACCCACAGAGCACGATCGCCGGGCGACCCGCAGAGCGCGATCGCCAGGACACCCACAGAGGGCGATCTTCGGGCGACCCGCAGAGAACGATCATCGGGCGACCCGCAGAGCGTGATCGTCGGGCGATCGCAGAACGTGATCTTTGGGCTTCCCGCAGAACGTGATCTTTGGGCTTCCCGCAGAGCACGATTGTCGGACTACCCACAGAGCGCGATCGTCAGGCTACCCACAGAGCGCGATCATCGAGCGACCCGCAGAGCGCGATCGTCGGGCGACCCGCAGAGCGCGATCGTCGAGCGACCCGCAGAGCGCGATCGTCGGGCGACCCGCAGAGCGCGATCGTCGGGCGACCCGCAGAGCGCGATCGTCGGGCTACGCGCAGAGCGCGATCGTCGGGCTACGCGCAGAGCGCGATCGTCGGGCTACCTGCAGAGCATGATCATCGGGCGATCCACAGAACGTGATCTTTGGGCGACCCGCAGAACGCGATCGTCGGGCAACCCGCAGAGTGCGATTGTCAGACGACCCGCAGAGGGCGATCATCAGGAATCCAGTGGAGCTCGTTAATCCCCTGACCAGTGGAGCACGATCATCACGAGATCATAAAAGGACCTGTTTCGTGTGATCATCAAGCGAACATCACGTGACCATTATGGGACAGTTAAAGCACAATCATCACGTGATCATCACCTGATCATTTTGGGACAGTTAGAGCGTGATCATCATGCAAGCTGTAGCATGCAATCATGTTACCTGGAGAGTGTGATCATCGCGCAACCATAATGCGACCTCTCCAGCACAATCAGCACACGACATGGAAATCACACTACAATTATCATGCCACCTGCAGAGTGTGATCATCGTACTACCTGCAAGTCACATAACTATCATGCGATCTGTCAGGAATGATAATCACATGACCTGCAAATCACATAACCATCATGCGATCTGTAACTGCAGAGCGGGATCGTAAAACGACCTGTGGAGCGTGATCATCATGCGACCTGTAGAGCGCGATCATCACTCGACATTAAAAACAATCATGGAGCAAATTTTGTGAGAGGCTGGAGGACATGATCAGGACTTAGAAAGATGAGATCCTAAAGCCAAAAAGCGTCTGTACGGGGAAAGTCGAGGACAAAGGGATTAGCAGACGGACAAAATGCTCATGTCATGTTTTTGCACATGGTTTTTTAACTTTGCATTCACAAGTGATTCACAATGCATTCAGAATGAAGATAATTAGAATCATCATCCTTATTTTCCCTATTCTCTCGACCTCATCACTGAAATATTCCCGCCCAACACTTACCTGACAATATGAGATCGGACGAGTGAGTTGGGAGGAAAGAGATGTGGGACCAGAAATGTAGGAGAAGGGGATGCAGAGATGTGGGAGAAATGGGGTGGGGGACCAGAGATATGGGAGAAGGGGGAGCAGATGTGAGAGAAAGTCGGGGACAGAGATGTGGGAGAAAGTAGGGGACCAGAGATGTAGGAGGGGGAGGAGAGGATCAGAGAATGGGAAGGGGAAGAAGAGGACCAGAGATGTGGGAAAGGGGGGAGGGAGACAGAGATGGGGGAGACAGAGATGAAGTGGGAATGCAAGGGCAGTGGGTATGGATCAAGAATCGGAGGAAAGGAGCATCTCTCCCCCACCCATTCCCCAGATCCAATGCTTCCTTCACGACGGGAATACTGATGTTTGTGGCAATGGACCAAGCCCTCTGTTGGAGGTGATCCGTGAATGAGATATCCTGCTTGTGTCTCTGCATTTGCTCCTGCTCGGTTTCTACACATGTATGCAATAGGTGCAGCTGTTTTGTTTGTCATGCCGTGTGTCGATCAAAGCAAACCGCCCCCCATTCTAACAATTGGTTAGAATCCTAACACCATAAACCATCCTATAACTTTGATGGAATACTGAGGAGCAAATGCTTAACGGTAATGCAGCCACAGTTATAGGATGGTCAGGAGCACCTGTCAGGTACATATGCTCGGAATATTAACAGATATAATAAAAACAGCAGGGCAACCATGGGAAACAGAAAATCCGACAAAGCCACACTGCATCTCTTATCTGTATGTGCCTTGTGCAAGTGTGAATCGTACTGCAGGTACATGTAGGGTACTTGTATAATATCAAGAGAATTCCACAAAGGTCTTGATAGTCTAAGGATATAACAGCAGGAGAGGTATTAATAACCCCAAAATCAACCACACAATGGAAGAACAACAATCATCAATCATCATCATCATCATCAGTGTACATGATAGGAGGATGATATCCTGTAGTGAATCCTAGTCTACACCTCCGTATTGGTTGGCTTGCATTGGTTCATCACATGACATGGGGGTTTTAAACCAGGAAGGGATGCATGCTGACTAGGGCCAGATTAAGACAGCCTCAGACCCTGGGCACTGAACCTGTAAAGGGTCCTCTCGCCCCTGGTATTGACCAAAATAATTCAAATAAAAGTCAAATTTATTGATTGGCAGATGTACGTGCCCCCCCCCCCCTGTAAAGAGCTACAATGATACATGCAGATGTGCAGAATTAAATTTTATATTAGAACTTCTTCATACAATTCCGAAACAACGCAATGGTAATTTCCAGGAAATATCACTAACTTAGAGTTGCTATAATGTACTTCCAAGCATGGCGGTTTGCTGGTAAATGATGAATAAAAGTGAAGTCAAATAAAGGTAAAGTTTGAGGGCCTCCCCAAGATGAAGAGCCTCCGGCCTGTGCTCCTCAAGCACTATTGTTAATCCAGGCCCGATACTGTGGGAAAGCACAATCAGTGCAGGGTGAAGAATAATGACAATTATGCCTAATATTCGTCATTGTACCTACAACTGCATAATGTCCAGCTATAACTATAATTGTGCCTATAAATGCACTGTTCTACATATTGTAGCGTCAATGGCTCAACTAGCATCGAACTCATTGTGGAGGGAGGTTACAATCCTGTGATGTACCAACCAGTTTTAACTCCTGTGGAGATGTTCCAAATGATGGTGGACGATACGTTGACGGTTGTGAGGAGAGACACGGGAACCTTTGCTCGTGGAAATCCAATGGGTTTATTTACCGTAACACAAACAACCAGGAAAAGACCGACCCGGCGAAAGGAATACAATGGCAGGTTTGGAGGAAAGGAAAGAAATGCAGTTGCTAAAAAATTATATATAACTAGTGCACACCCGTAGGTGTGGGCCCATATGTGCGTGGCCGTACGTGCAAACAAACAAACAAACAAAAAAACTTTCAGACCGCGTGCCAGAAACAACAACCACACAGGCCATTCCTTCATTCTCAGGTGCCCGTACGTGCGTGGTACGAGCAAAAAAAACAAAAACTTTCAAACTGCGAGCCAGAAACAACAACCACACAGGCCCTTCCTTCACTCTCGCGTTCTCGCGACAACCACACTTCCACACACATAGTTAATTAAAATCCAAATTAACATCAAGTTTACCTCCCTGTCTTTGCTTGCCATGGCATTCGCTGCCATGTAACCGGCACGGCCCATGACGTCATCGTCGGCCAGCCGCGCACCGGCCAACACAGCCACGCCTATGCAGCAACGTGTCATGTCATTGGTTGGTGAATAAATGGCCATAACTTGGGAAGCACTTGTCTGATTAATATCAAACCTTGAAAAGGCACATCCTCAGGTCCCCAGCAATACAGCTGGCAAGTTTCAATTAGATCGGACCAGTGGTTGTCGAGAAACAGTGGTCACAGACACACACATACACACACAGCCACACACATAGACACACACATAGACACACACAGCCACACACACATTGCTGGAATTATAGATAGATGAGAATACAATTAATCTCAAGAAACACAGGCGCCTTACTCCAGACTCAATCACAGATGGGAAAGGGACAAAACCGGGAGACTCAGCTGCTGGTTGACGAGCAGGCGATCGGGAGATGAACACGCTGGGACGGCACACAGCAGAATCCAGGGACAACAAACGGAGTGATGCACAAGGAAAAGAGGTGGAGGCAGGCAGGTAGATGATCTCCTCAGAGAAAGCTCTCCGAACAATTTGTTTTCCTCAGAACTTCACGAACCTCTCCAGCCACGCTTGACCTCATCCCCCCAGGCAAGGCTCCGTCCCTTGAAGGCATCTATAGCTCCACCCCACCCCTCCTCTCTTGCTCCGTCTCCCAGTACCACAGGTAGATGTTGATATCGAGGTTTATACACACAATTTCCTTCAACATAATCCCTAGTTATTATTACCACACACCACCCCGTGTATGGTGCAGTCTAACAAGCCAATCCTTAAACTGACGTGTTCCAACTTACAAAATCGAGATTGGCCAACTACTCCTACACGGACGGACAATGCTTCTCTCCGGTAATCTCTAACCCCCCCCTCCCCACCCCCCCCACAAACTTAACAGTATAAAACTATAACTTACACCTTAAATTTTAATACATACCTAGGAATACGTATAATCGGGCGTGCGCCTGTAATCCGGCAACTCGGAGGCTTGGGTTGGAGGATCGCTTGAGGACAGGAGCTCTGTACTGAGCCGCACTATGAGAGGGTGTAGGGCATCCTGGAATCATGGCGAAACCCAATCCTTATCCCTGTGTCGTAAGAGGCGACCAGGGTTGCGTCAGGAAGGGCATCCGGCATAAAACCTGTGACAAAACAGTATGCGGATCATA
>NC_140973.1:25115589-25155589 GCF_056783735.1 Eptatretus burgeri
TTCTTTATCATTCCCATGAGGTTCTTCATCATCATTGGTACAACTTTGGCATTCTTCAGCTTCCAGGATCTTTTCACGTCATGCTTGAGGTCTTGTTATTTGGTCATTTTCTTGATTTCTGCATCGTTAATCCAAAATCTCTGGTATTAACACCTCAATTAGCAATGCCTTCTTCTCTTTTTTGTACCCAAGTATGATATCTCATCGCAATGCTTTGTTTTCGATGTTCTTGCCCGATGAGATCGTTAGGTTGTGCGTGAGCGGTACTTCAATGTTTTCAGTCCATGCTTTCGGTTCATTTTCCCATAAATTTTCTGGAACTGGGATAACAAAGTTTTTGCAGATGTGCCAGTGGATTATTTTACAAACTCTGTTGCGTTGTTGTGTGTACAGCTGTTCTGACGTATTTTTTGTTGTTTTCTTTCCCCGTATTCAGTCATTAAGCGTCACATATCATTATTTTTGCTAACTGCACCTCCACCCCTCACCTGTGTTTTTTATTATTATTATCCCAACCCTTCTCTCACTCTCTCTCCCCTCCTTGCTCACCCCGCCTAATAAAATGCAGCACTCTCCTCCCATACGTCCGTCTGTCTGTGTCTCTCTCTAAAACAAATTATTTCACTGACAGATTACATGCTGACATCGGCAGGTAAAAAGTGACTGGCGAGCAGAACCAAGCAGAATCACTCAAAACACACACACAGAGAATGCGTAAAGTTCCTCATTTAAGATGCATACATACATCATATTGAAAGTCTTGTATTGTTCAAGTAATAATTCCATAATCTCGAAATAATTAATGGTTGTTTGTCACCAATTTAAACTAACTGCTTGAGTTGAGCATTCACATTCAATGACCAGTCATACTTCAATGATCTTTTCACCTCCACCCGTGAATACACAATGGTTTCCAAGCAGAGGATTTCACTTGGTCGAGGGGAAGGAAAGCTGATGAGATGGGGGGGGGGGGAGGGAGGAGGAACCGTGGAAGCTGAAGAGGGGAAAAGAAGGTGGAAGCTGATTTGGGGGAAACAAAATGAGGGAGGTCTCATCCAAATAATTTTAAAGCAATATATGTATTTGTATATTGTAATCAGTAAAAAATAGTGTGGTAGATAAAAACATTGGAAAGGAAAAAAAAAACTTTAACATTGATGTGCTACAAAAAAGTTAAGTTCAAAACAGGTCAAAAATTAAAAAAAAAAATTGAAATTATTTTTTAATTTCAACTTCACTACATCAATAATATACCCCAAAGGAACCTCCATGCCAAATATCAGCATCCTAGTACACATATTAAATGAATGGCAAGCTTCTAAATAACTTGCACCAAAAACTTTAACATTTTCACGCTCACGCTCACGCCGGGGGTATCGCTATAGCTCTCTGTTCTTCGAACAGGCGAGCTAAAAAGGTGCCCCAAAAACATGAAATAAATATTCATGATTAACAGAGTCAAAGACTTTTTCTTGATCTATAAAAAAAGAAACACCAGTATTTTGTTGTTGACTTGCACACACATCCCATGTCTCGCATTAAACATGTTATCGTGCATAGATGTATGTATAATATAGTACGATTGTTCTTGATGTGCAACTGTGCTTAAAACAGTCTTTACACAATTAGCAAGCACTTTGGTTTAAAAAAACAAAATTGTAATCCATGCAGAGTACAGAAACTGGGCACCAGTTCTGTATCAATGGCAAATCTCTTTTCTTGTGGATAAGACATGTGACTGCACATCGACAACTGAAGGGCAGTAGGGCAGTAGGCCCTCATTGTAGGCTGAATTTAAAAAATAAAAAACACCAAACAAAAACCTGAAAGCAAAGCAGGTCCAAGCATGTTGCAAAAGGTTTTTCAAAATTATTATAATAAAATTGAGCCGGTAACCCATCAAAGCCAGGAGCCTTATGGTCAGCAAGGTCATCCAGCGGAGTTTCAAGTTCATCGAGAGTGATGTTCTCATCCAAGAAGTGTCGCTGATGCTCGCCTATCTGTGGTAAATTGGTTGTAATAATCTGCAATGTGGGCATATCAATAGACTTAAAGTAAAACACAATCTCAAAAGAAGATGTAACAAAATGAACAATTTCTGTACTATTGTCAAGAATATGTCCATCGCGAGGGCGAAGACAAAGCTTTTCCTGGCTCACCTTGGTTATCTTCTCAAACTTAAAATATTTACATCAAAGACAGTAAGCCATTGACTCTCAGCCCGACTAAGGCACCGATGCCATTTTCTCGAGTTAATTCCTTAAGCATGGCTTGTTTCTCACAGAGCAATTGACACCGTTTAACATCGGGAAGAACCTCAGTACCTCCCTGCAATCAAATAATCTCTGGTTTCAATGCTTCAATACTTAATTATTTACATCCAGAGCAATTACTCTTGCATTGCTGACAGAAAACACAGATCTGCGCTTTTGCGTAATCCACCACTGACAAGCTTAGAAAGTTATGTTGTAAATAAACAACCTTGACCCCCCCAAAAAACAACTTGAAGAATGATTTTAAAAATCATCACTCAGAAGAGAGGTGTTAAACGAACAATACCAAGTGAAGTCAATGGCATGCCATGCCATGGTAAATTCCCACACTTCCCACGTAACGCTTCCCACCTAAAGCAAAGTTGAAAGATGACAAAAAGTTCCATGAAGAATTATGAGTTCAAAAATCTTCTGTTTTGACCCCTACGACCCTAAGTCCTCACTCCCCCTGCCCCCCCCCCACACACACACACACACACACGTCTTACCCCCCCCCCCAACCAGATGCATGAGCCGGAAGTCAAACACAGAAAAATTGTTACATACTGTATTGAATGTCACCCCAATGCTGATTGCATATACAAAGAAAATGTTTGTTTGTTTTTAATGATACTGCTCTCACACCTTCTTGACATGTTGTGATCATAACTACCAAGATTGGTTATTTCTGTGCAACTATTTATGAGGAGATAGCGTGATGGACAGACAGATAGACAGACAGACAGAAATGGAGCCAATTATAATATCCCCACATTTTTATTTAAACCGTGCAGATAATAACAAAGTGTGGTGCTTGAAACAAGGAAATGAGAAGCAAAGTTTTACGAGAGAATGGTCAGAGAAACCAGAAAGGGACAATATCAGTTTATGTCACAATATTAATAGAAGAGTTAGAAATATAAAATGTATCAAGTCAAGCAAGTGACAGATGATTTAGTGAAACCCCACACCGGTTAAATTGCTGCAGGTTTGGGTGTTGTCGTCTCCATACATCACTGAGATCATGATGTGATATAATTTGAGAGAGGGGCTTACTTGAGACTAGATGTGGTTCTGCACTGTTCCCATCTAAAGTTGCGATCAAAGTACAATTGAAATGCTCACCAAAGCACAACACCGCGTCAGAAGATAGAGTATGGAAATTCTAGAGGCTAGATAGCCTGGTACGATTTCTTTAAAAATAGGGGGAACACAGATAAACGTGTACTGATAAAGAAAGAAATAGCAGCACTCACCGAAGCTGGAGAGTGCCATTCAGCTGATGCTGCCAAACAGCCATACAGTCTGGAGTGGCATGAGTTTCTTGTATCCTTGACAAGGATATCACTTCTTTGATTATACTGGTGTCAGTTAAAAGCGATATGTTGTGGTAAATTTAAGCATAAGTAAATGCTTGAAAATGAACGCATAAAATGGTCAGTTACACATTATCAGTTCTGTTTAGCACACCGGTAAATTGTGTAATATACACTGCGTGATGTAATGAGATTTTTTTTTTGTATACCTTGTCGAGGCTCGTATGAGAGCTAACACACAACGTACAACAAGGTAGGCGGGAGACAAGAGGGTGGGAGTGGGAAGGACAAAACAATGAGGAACAGAGACAACAGGAGATCTGTGGAAGGGAGAGGGATGGGGCGGGGAACATGGGGTATACAAGATGGACATTACGGGGACTTTCAGGAAAGAAAGCAGGGAATTTGAAGGAGGTGGGTTTGGGGTGGATTACTGAGGGTGGAAAAGATCATGGTTTTGTATGGGGGAAGATAAGAGGTGGTGGTGAACAGTTGTTTTGAAGGCCTGTAGGGAAGAATGGGATTGAGAGAGTGTGAGAGTTTATTCCAAAAGCAGGAAAAAATAGGAATGAAAGTGAAGGTGAGCAGTGATTCGTCATTTTGGTAGTTTTACCAGAAGGGGGTTGCTGGCAGACCTTGAGCACCTTGCAGAAATATGAGGGGGGAGGACATATCACAGACAGAGCAGGGGGGGCAATACCGGAGAGGAGATGGTAGAAGACAGAAAGACCACCTGCGGTGAGAGAGTGAGAGACCCAAAGTCTCAGCCTCACTGTGGGAGATACCAATGATCCTAAATACCTTGGTTTCCACAGCGTGAAGCCAAGAAAGTTGAGAGGCAGGAGCACCAGCCCAGAGCAGAGAGCAGTAATCCATCAGACTGCGGACAAAAGCTTTGTATGTGGTTAGGAGCTCAGGTGGGCCGAGGAAGGACTTTGCACGATGGAGGATTCCCAGTCGGCCACTGGCTTTGCAGGCCAGGTTGGAAATGTGGCTTTTTTAATTTATTTTTTGTATACATTGTCGAGGCTCGTATGAGAGCTAACACACAACTCACAGCAAGGGGGCATGAGACAAGAGGGGCGGGAGTGGAAGAGACAAAATAGTGGGGAACAGACACATTAGGTGAACTGTGGAAGGGAGAGGGATGGGGATGGGACGGGGAACATGGCGAAGAGAAGATGGACATTACAGGGACTTTCAGGAAGGAAAGCAGGGGAATTGAAGAAAGTGGGCTTGGGTGGATTATCGGGGGTAGAAAAGATCAACGATTTGGATGGGGGAAGATAAGAGGTGGTGGTGAACAGCTGTTTTGAAAGCCTGGAGGGAGGAATGGGAAAGAAGAGTGAGGAAGTTTATTCCAAAGGCGGGAAAAAAGAGGAATGAAAGAGTGAAGATGAGCAGCGATTTGTGATTTTTGTAGTTTTACCAGAAGGGGGTTGTTGGCGGACCTTGAGCGCCCTGTGGAAATGTGGTGGGGACAAATCGCAGAGAGAGCAGGGGGGGCAAGGCTGGAGAGGAGTCGGTAGAAGAGAGAAAGACCACCGACCAACCTGCAGTGATTGAGTGAGAGGCCCAAAGACTCAGCTTCATTGCGGGAGATGCCGATGATCTTAAATGCCCTGGTTTCGACAGCATGAAGCCGAGAAAGGTGGGAGGCAGGAGCACCAGCCCAGAGGGGAGAGCAGTTTTTGGTTTTCATCAATGATCTCTCGGACTCTCTGGAAAATCCTCTATTTCTCTTTGCCGACGACTCCACCCTCTGCCGTACCATCTGTCATCCCTCAGACCGACAAGCAGCAGCTTCTTCGCTCACTGCAGATCTGGATAAAATCACAAACTGGTCCAACACGTGGAACATGTCTTTCAATCCAGACAAATCTCACACTCTCACTATGTCTCTTCGAAAGGACCGTTTACAAACCCCCCCCATCCACTTTCTCAACAATCCTCTGGAAGAAGTCTTTTCTTTCAAGCTTCTGGGTCTCACTATCTGCTATGACCTTTCCTGGGAAAGTCACATTTCCAACCTCGCCTCAAAAGCCAGTCGCCGACTGGGAATCCTCCGTCGTGCAAAGTCCTTCCTCGGCCCTCTTGAGCTCCTGACCACTTACAAAGCTTTTGTCCGTAGCCTGATGGAGTACTGCTCTCCCCTCTGGGCTGGTGCTCCTGCCTCCCACCTTTCTCGGCTTCACGCTGTCGAAACCAGGGCATTTAAGATCATCGGCATCTCCCGCAATGAAGCTGAGTCTTTGGGCCTCTCACTCAATCACCGCAGGTTGGTCGGTGGTCTTTCTGTCTTCTACCGACTCCTCTCCAGCCTTGCCCCCCCTGCTCTCTCTGTCATTTGTCCCCACCACATTTCCACAGGGCGCTCAAGGTCCGCCAACAACCCCCTTCTGGTAAAACTACCAAAATCACGAATCACTGCTCATCTTCACTCTTTCATTCCTCTTTTTTCCCACCTTTGGAATAAACTTCCTCACTCTATTCTTTCCCATTCTTCCCTCCAGGCTTTCAAAACAGCTGTTCACCACCACCTCTTATCTTCCCCCATCCAAATCCTCGATCTTTTCTACCCCCGATAATCCACCCAAGCCCACTTCCTTCAATTCTCCTGCTTTCCTTCCTGAAAGTCCCTGTAATGTCCATCTTCTCTTCGCCATGTTCCCCGTCCCATCCCCATCCCTCTCCCTTCCACAGTCCACCTAATGTGTCTGTTCCCCACTGTTTTGTCCCTTCCACTCCCGCCCCTCTTGTCTCATGCCTCCTTGCTGTGAGTTGTGTGTTAGCTCTCATACGAGCCTCGACCAAGGTATACAAAAAAAAAAAAAAGTACTCCATCAGGCTACGGACAAAAGCTTTGTAAGTGGTCAGTGGCTTTCCCAGGAAAGATCATGGCAGATAGTGAGACCCAGAAGCTTGAAAGAAAGGACTTCTTCCAGAGGATTGTTGAGAAAGTAGATGGGGGCGGGGGGGGGGGTTCTAAACGGTCCTTTCAGAGAGACATAGTGAGAGTGTGAGATTTGTCAGTATTGAAAGACATGTTGCACGTATTGGACCAGCTTGTGATTTTATCCAGATCTGCAGGGAGTGAAGAAGCTGCAGCTTGCCGGTCTGATGGATGACAGATGGTACAGCAGAGAGTGGAGATTACATTAGTGGAGTGGAGTGGAGATTACAGCGTAATCAGCAAAGATATCAGGAGGATTTTCCAGAGAGTCGGAGAGATCACATCCTGAGTTCAAACCCCACTTTCCTGTTGAATTAATACCAGGTGGGGTTGACTCTGCCTGTCATCCTTCCGAGGTCGGCAAAACGAGTGCCAGCTTGCTGGTATCCTGTGTCGGAGTGGAAACCTGTCCAGGATTGTGCCCAATAGCCAAAGCGACTGCTGAGACAGCACCAACGCTCTGCACAGAGTATAGCCCCAATGGATGGGATGGATCGAGAGATCATTGATGATAACCAGAAAAGAGCAGGACCCAGAACGCTGGCTTGAGGAACTCCAGCCTGGATAGGAAGAGGGGATGAAAGAACTCCATTTAGTGCCACACGTTGGCTGCGACAGGAGAGGAAGTCTGCAAACCATGAGTGGAGATGGCCTTGGATACCATAGGAAGAGAGTTTGGTGAGCAGGGCAGGGTGCCAGACCATGTCAAAAGCACGTGATATGTCGAGGGAGATGGCTCTGATCTCATGTCTGGCATTGAGGACCTCCTTCCATTGTTGGGAGAGCAGAAGCAGCATATCCAGGGTAGAGTGACCTGGTCTGAAACCAAATTGATGATCGAAAATCAAGCCATTGTAGAAGAGGAAGGATTTAATGTCTGAAGCGATGATGGATTCCATAACCTTGCTGATGATTGGGAGAAGGCTAATTGGTCTGTAGATGCAGCGATCTATTTTTGCACCTTTTTATGCAGAGCAGTGATGTTTGGTGATTTCCAAGCAGATGGCAGATGACCTTGAGCAAATGAGAGGGTGAAAAGAACAGAGAGAGGGTGAGCAAGAGCAGAGGAGCAGGTTTTTAGGACAAATTTTGACTGTAGATGGCAGTGTTGTACTGTAAACTGCCTGGTGAAGTTTTTGAAGGTCCTGGAACATTCTCAGACGAAACTTCCAGTATGGACGAGAATTGCATTTGCTGGAACGCACGGGATTGTTCTGTTATACGATACAAAACCTCGCGAGGGAGGTGTACAGAGACGGGTGATATGTGATGAGGTGCATGTTTCCATAGCTACCGTACTCGATTTAACTCTGAGTGAACGAGGTGTTAATGTCCAGAGCGGTTGTTGACGTGTGGAGCCGATTGTAATGAGGTTGTTTAAAACTCATTAAGATTGTATGTCGGGAAAGAATTCCTTTGAGCTCTTTAAATCAACCTGAACGGGCCATCATACGAGTGGACACCGTGACAGGAAATGAAGGATCGACAGCCCCAAAGGATGAGGTGAACATGTGTGAGCTGTGTCAGCAGGACTGGGACACTGGGCGACAGAAATAACTCAATGTGGGAATCGGAGTTGGACATTGTGTGTAATGGCGAACTTTCGTCATTTGACTGTATCTGTTTATTTGAAATACAAGTTTCAAAAACGTTATGCTGTTGATGTGGTCACTGTAAAGCCACTCAGAAGTCACAGACACCAACTGACAAAGATCCATTTGAATGGTAGCTGACCTGTACGTTCGTTCATGACCGTGGATTGCAGTCGTTGGAGAACGCGCTTGGTTCGGCACCATGAACAACATACTACACCAAGGGAAGGAAATCCCAAAGGTGCATGTATTCACCCCCACCCCTGACAATTGGCTAACTACACAATCTGTGACCAATGCAGTTGCTCCTGCCCACCATTAATATTGTTGCGGATTCGTGCCCGCCGGCGTGCTGATGGCCACGTAACTCGAATCGCGGCACGTCGCCCACCGGACGGACAATCCAGTCGTGACCCTCTCGGACTAACGCCGGGAACCAGTCACGGGTGGACCTTTCGGTCTCACCGCGATCGTGCCAATCGGCCCCCGCGTGGGATAGGGTTGCTCGCCAAATTCGACCTACCTAAGTACCCACACGGAGGGTAGACCGGGCGATCGCACCTCGCCGCAGGTCGACTTCGGACACTGGCCACTTAAGCGACCCGTTCCGTACTATCGGGATAACCGAGCGGTGTTATTCGTCGGCCTCGACGGTTCGATTAATTATCGGGCGTCTTAGCCCACGACCAACCCTTTACGTGAAGCAAGATTGGGATTCAATGAAAGAAATGACGAAGCGAAGCGGGAAAACAGTTCAACAATAAGCACATTTATTTCGCGATGAACGGAAAGCACACATATACAATTCCACCAAAAGCACATGTAAAAGAAGAAGACAATGCAATATTACACAAAAAGCAAATGCAACAATGCAGATCTATCCGACTACCGGGCACACGGCAACACTTATACAATTTTACTTCACAGACGGCGCCGACAACACATATTCCCAAAGCAAAAGAAAAGAGAACCACCCTCCAGGATGAGGGGGGTAGGCGGGCCTGAGGCCGAGACCGTGTCGGGCCTACCCGTCTGATGATGTGACGCAGAGCGGCGGCGGCGCCTCAACTCCGCGGGCCTTGCGGACAGTGTCTGGTAGGGGGTGGGAGAGGGGCCCCCTTTGCCGCGCTATCTCAGCGCGGGGGGAAACAGGAGGGGGTTGCTGATGCTCGGGGAAAAGAGGATATAACCCTGTCTCGGGTCCCGCGGCGAGCGTCTCCTCCTCCACCTCGGTCGCGTTGCTGGCCTCTCCCTGTGCCGCTCCCGGCACCGACGCGAGCACCCCCTCGTCCGCCTTCGCCGCCGTCACCTCTCCACAGCTCCGTCCTCTTCACTCCGACTAGTACCACTTCTTTCCAGCTCCACTGACGACTCTCTTGAACCCCGCACACTTCACTCAACTTCCAACTGAACTGCTCTCGACTGACGAACGCAGTCGTTTTTATAAGCCCCGTGGCTTCGCTCTTTTACCCTTGACCCTCTGCCTCCGACCCTTCACCTCTCTTGCTGGCTCCCCATTGACCCGAGGAAAAGTGGGCGTGAATGCTTTTTGATCCATGAATTTGCATATAGCGACCGCCCTCCAACGCCCTGGAGGCGGGGCCAAATCGCCCCTCGCTCACCGATTGGACGGAACAAAAGTGGGCGTGAGTCGTTTTTGATCCGTTTTTCTGCGGAAAGTCCGTGATGTTTTTGAACACGCTGCTCGGTGCGCGCCCCGCACGAGTCCAGCATCGGTGCCCACGAGTGGCGCGAGATGACGGTGATGCGATGGTGGCGAGTTGTGACGGTAAAGGTCGTGGCGGTTGTGGTGAAGCGGAGTTGTGGTTGGTGGTTGTTGTTGTGAAGCGGCGTTGTGGTTGGTGGTTGTTGTTGTGATGGCTGTTGAGACGTGGTTGGTGGTGGTAATAATGGCGGCTGGTCCAAAATAAAGATAGTAAAAGAAAAACGGCTATCCTGAAGAGTCGCAGCCCGCATGAATGACATTTATTCCCTCTAGACAACGGGTTTGGGCCTAACTACACATATACTTACCGAGATATCTCACCTAAGGGACCTGAATGGTGGTTTGTGAATTTCGTCAACCACAACACTACCCCCTCCCCTTTTTACAGACTCGTCCCGAGTCGTCAAATTTTCGTGTGCCATCATGTGTAGTTTTCCCCTAGTACATTTTACCTACGGATCCCTGAGTGCGACATTCATGGTATTCGTGTCCCCAAAATAAATAACCTGAGGGCTGAGTAACTACCTAAACAAACTCACTCACACGGACGACTTAAATAAAATTGCCGGCGCTAAGACAGACATGCCGGGGGCGCACTCATATGTACAGTACATCTTAACCTTAACTTACAAATTTTACACTAAACCATGGCCCAGGATCACTGAACTCTGCAAAAAGAAAGCAGTTAACAGGGAGCCAGGCTGCTCGCATGCAGTCTCTGGCTCAAAACAATGCAGGTGACAGGGAACGTGGCCGGCTGCTCACACGCAGTCCAAGGCCTTCCCTTTTGAACTGAACGCAGTGAACCACAACGGTGCATGGGCTGCACAAACGTAGTCTCCGTGCCAGCTCAAGTGGCACACGCAATGAACACAACGAATGGATGGATGAATGGTTTGAACTGAACGCAAACACGGTGCACGGGCCGCCACTGCAGGCCCGTGTTGTAGCTGCCAACAGGGCAGTTCTCGCAGCTTGCAAACTGTTGCCTTGATCCTGGCGCACATGGCAATGAACAGGGGGGGGGGGGCAAAGCAAAAATTGAACGGGGCTGGTGAACAGGGGCAGTGGGCATGGCATGGCAAATGTAGCAGGCAAACACAGCCCGCAGAAGAAGGCCGCTGCAGGCAAACACAGCCGGCAGATGAACTGGCCGGCGCAGGCCTTGAAGAAAACAGCCAGCCGGCAGATGAAGTGGGCCGGCACAGGCCTTACAGCAACACAGCCAGCAGATGAAGCTGGCCAGCCTTTGCCGTTCAGTGGAGGTTGGTGGAGGGAGTGCGGTGGTGCTGGCCACTCGGAAGGCGGGCTCGGACCTACCTACCTGTCTCCCTCCCACCTATCGCCTTTGCCTGTCACTGTACATACCCACTCCCTTAATTTGTCAAACCCCAATTTAGCCCCAACTTATTATTTTTTTTTTTTACTTCCCCACTATAAATCGTCCCCTAACCCCCTTTACTGTCCTTGTTCGGCTAACCTATCCTGTCACCTCGCCAACTCCCAACCCCTACGTTCCCTTCCCGGAGGGGAGTAAGGGAGAGCTAACGTCCTGTGTCGAGGCCCAACTCAAGCCTCAGAATGGCCTCCCCAGAGTTCAGCAATCTATAACCAAAGTGGGTCCAGCGGCCCACAACGAGAGCGAGGGGATGGATGGTGCGGAGGGGTACACTTCCTATTCTACCCTATTCATTTAACTGCTAAACTACCCCGGGGCTTTCAACAAGCGCCTCTCGCTTAAACTATTGGTTCTAACAACCCAGATTCCCGTCGCCTGTGTTGGTGTCCTCACAATTTCGGGCCTCGCCCCCCAATTTTCTCTCCGTGCCCTCACACGGTCTCATGGCTGGGACACGTGGCTCCCTTTGGCAGGCACGACCCTCTGCCGATTCTCCCGCTATGGCACCCCCGGGCACTACACTGCCTCCGAGCCTACCAGCTCCCTAACACCGGGGAGTGCCCCCCATGGCACCTCCCCTGAAACGCACACGTGGCAGGCTGGCTTCCCAGGCCCCTTTCCGAGGGTCACCCGTGCCCACAACACTGCCCACGCGGCTAATGGCGCCCCGGGCCCCCACACCAAGCAGGCGCACCCGTGCCCACTACGCTATCCCGGCCCCCCATGGGCCCTTGGCCTACCACGGCCGACTAGCCTGGTGCCCGGGGTACCCACTCAGCGATACTCACCTTTCGCAGCCACGCTCCCAAGCCCGTCAACAGGGCTCCTGCACCCCTCCAAATGGGTTTCGAGCCTACATTCCCACGAACAGCAAAACGACCTCCATTTTTCAATTTAACTAACCCCTAACTCACTCTACACTGACCCCGGGGTCCCTTGGGCGGGAGTCACTCCTCCCCCCAATCACTCATCGCACCATGCATTCCCCATTCGCTCCACTCACACAGACCCGCTGGCCTCACTCACTCACCAAGCACATGCTTCCACTTCACTCACCAAGTCTTCAACACACTCACCGCTGAACTCTGCCATCCTTCTTACTACCTCCCCTAACTAACTCGTGCTCCCACGTCGTCCCTTACACTAAAGCACGTTCCTTTTAACACTACGTAGCTAAGCTACGTCCCCTCTACATATCCACAAGTCTGTCACTGTCTCCAAATAAATCATTTTATTTCCCAACCTAAAGCTCACTAAATCCCTCTACCTAATCCATTCCACGGACTCCATGAGGACTTACCCCTGCCCCATGAAGTCGGTCTGGCTAAGCTAACCCTTCCCCCGAACTAGTTTCCATCCTGTGCCCCGGCCAAGGGGGTCTTCCACCCCTTGCCCAGGAATCCTGTGCACCCGAAAGTGAGGCTTGCTTTTTTTTTTTTTTTCATGCGCAGCACCAGCGCGGCAACTCGCGCACTTTGCACCTGCCCGTGACGTCATGCAGCTGCACGTGTTCCTCGTCCCTCCTTGGACGGTACCATCCGGCAGGGATTCCCCTCCTGCCGGATTCCAACCCCGCGTGCAGCCATGACGTCGCCGTGCGCATAAAGAAAAAAACACAAGCCCCACGTCTCGAGGGGTTCCCCACGCGAACACATGTGCTTTGCCCGTTGGAGCTTAACACACACGATCGCGTGGAGAACCCGTCCGGTCCAAATCCGTAATCCTGCCTAAACTTTGTCCGTCCGCGGGATCGGCAAATCCACCGCGTGCGTTTCCGGACCGGGACTTCACTCTCGCAAGCGAGCACGTGGCGGCCTCGTGCGTTGCACAGCACGGACCTCGTGCTCACTGTTGGGTGAACCCGGCACGGTCCCCGAAACAACTACAGCCGCTACTCGGCTTTCTTTCTTCTGTCGCCGTCGTCGTCGCCATTCGACCCACGCACACCTGCGTGTTACGACGCTCACACTCCATTCCATTACATTCACACCGGGAGACGCGGCTGCGTGCTCCCGCATGCCAACCGACATCTCCCTCACATACCGCTCTCTCACACACACGGTCTCCCTTGCATAAACCATACCACTCACACGTGGCATTTCCCTTACACAAACCACACCACTCACTCACACACGCGGGGGCACTCACCCGCGGTGCCTCATCCACACTGGCCGTTTCATCCACACACACGGCCTCTTCCACACACGGTGCCTCATCCACACACGGCGTGCTGGGAAGCACGTACTCTGGCACCATCGCCACCACACCACTCACACACGGGGTCGCTTCCACACACGGGGTCGCTTCCACACACGGGGTCGCTTCCACACACGGGGACGCACTCACGCCTTGCACCACACACACAGGGACAACCACACTGGGGATTCGTGTCCCCACAAGGGTCTCCGGGGCCTCTATACCCCCCAAGCTCTCCGTGCCCCTGTCCACAGCACTCCTCCCTCGACCTCGCAAAGCACGACCGAACTCACCTGGTCGTGACTCGCCTCAAGGGGGCATACTCCCTCCCCTCGTTCCTGGAGGAGGCCATCCAGGTGCTCGCACTGGGTCCCTACACGCTCCGCGAGCTCACCCCCATTGTCCTCCACTACCTCCGTGTGTGTGTGTTCGTCACTTACCCCGTCTTCATCGTGCAGTCTTCCCTCTATCGTTCCCATCTCCCGTGTCTCTGCCAACTCAGTCACCTCTTCACCCTTTACCTCCCTTGTCTCAACTATTATTATTTCCTTTGTCGTCACCTCGTGTCTCGTCTCACACGTTTTGGTCTCCCCATTTAATTTTTCCCTTTCGGTCATCGTCACGACCCTCGCCCAACACGTCCCCCGAATTATTTTTTCACCCGCCTCCACCGCGGGCCCGACAGCCGTTGCACCCCCTTCCAGCTCGTTTGCTCCCACACGTGGACTCGCCATTTTTATCTCCCTGGTCACGGCCTTCATGCCCGCCTGCAGGCATCGGCCCATGTTCTGCGTCTCACCCCGCAGCTTTTTCGTTTCGTTTATAAATTCATTTGCGTTTGTATCCATACTCGTTTTCACTTCGTCCATTTGCTTGTTCATTCCGTTCATTTCGTTTTTCATTTCATTTGTGTATGCATCCATCTTTTCGTTCATTCCTTTCATTTTGTTTATAATTTCATGCGCATTCGTTTCCATTTGCTTGTTCATTGCCGCCAGCATGGCGTATAGCTGGGCCATGTCGGGTGCGCTTGGGTGAGCCGATTCGGCAAGAATCGGGAGGTTTTGGTGGAGAGGGGGAGGGGAGGTGTCATACACCGCGGCCGCTGCCGCACCTATTTCGGGCTCTGGGTTCAGTTGAGCGAGTTCGTTTTCCTGTACAACCAACATTTCCTGCACGGGAATTTCATCCTGGACCATGGATCCTACATTACTACACATTTACATTTCTAATACCCCCGGCTCCCGCTCGCCTTGAGACGCCATCTTGCTTCTCGCAAAGGGTTAATTTAGCTCGCTCGTAATTTGGAGGGAATCGGGGGTCGCTCCTCTCACCCCTGGACCGATACCCGTGAATTTAATTGGAGACAGGAGAGCCCGTTTTCCCGTTCTCCAATACCAGTGCCGCGAGGAGGGCAATGAGTTTGTATCGCACGACCTGACACCAGTGTTGCGGATTCGCGCCCGCCGGCGTGCTGACGGCCACGTAACTCGAATCGCGGCACGTCGCCCACCGGACGGACAATCCAGTCGTGACCCTCTCGGACTAACGCCGGGAACCAGTCACGGGTGGACCTTTCGGTCTCACCGCGATCGTGCCAATCGGCCCCCGCGTGGGATAGGGTTGCTCGCCAAATTCGACCTACCTAAGTACCCACACGGAGGGTAGACCGGGCGATCGCACCTCGCCGCAGGTCGACTTCGGACACTGGCCACTTAAGCGACCCGTTCCGTACTATCGGGATAACCGAGCGGTGTTATTCGTCGGCCTCGACGGTTCGATTAATTATCGGGCGTCTTAGCCCACGACCAACCCTTTACGTGAAGCAAGATTGGGATTCAATGAAAGAAATGACGAAGCGAAGCGGGAAAACAGTTCAACAATAAGCACATTTATTTCGCAATGAACGGAAAGCACACATATACAATTCCACCAAAAGCACATGTAAAAGAAGAAGACAATGCAATATTACACAAAAAGCAAATGCAACAATGCAGATCTATCCGACTACCGGGCACACGGCAACACTTATACAATTTTACTTCACAGACGGCGCCGACAACACCTATTCCCAAAGCAAAAGAAAAGAGAACCACCCTCCAGGATGAGGGGGGTAGGCGGGCCTGGGGCCGAGACCGTGTCGGGCCTACCCGTCTGATGATGTGACGCAGAGCGGCGGCGGCGCCTCAACTCCGCGGGCCTCGCGGACAGTGTCTGGTAGGGGGTGGGAGAGGGGCCCCCTTTGTCGCGCTATCTCAGCGCGGGGGGAAACAGGAGGGGGTTGCTGATGCTCGGGGAAAGGAGGATATAACCCTGTCTCGGGTCCCGCGGCGAGCGTCTCCTCCTCCACCTCGGTCGCGTTGCTGGCCTCTCCCTGTGCCGCTCCCGGCACCGACGCGAGCACCCCCTCATCCGCCTTCGCCGCAGTCACCTCTCCACAGCTCCGTCCTCTTCACTCCGACTAGTACCACTTCTTTCCAGCTCCACCGACGACTCTCTTGAACCCCGCACACTTCACTCTACTTCCAACTCAACTCCTACTCAACTTCCAACTGAACTGCTCTCGACTGACGAACGCAGTCGTTTTTATAAGCCCCGTGGCTTCGCTCTTTTACCCTTGACCCTCTGCCTCCGACCCTTCACCTCTCTTGCTGGCTCCCCATTGGCCCGAGGAAAAGTGGGCGTGAATGCTTTTTGATCCATGAATTTGCATATAGCGACCGCCCTCCAACGCCCTGGAGGCGGGGCCAAATCGCCCCTCGCTCACCGATTGGACGGAACAAAAGTGGGCGTGAGTCGTTTTTGATCCGTTTTTCTGCGGAAAGTCCGTGATGTTTTTGAACACGCTGCTCGGTGCGCGCCCCGCACGAGTCCAGCATCGGTGCCCACGAGTGGCGCGAGATGACGGTGATGCGATGGTGGCGAGTTGTGACGGTAAAGGTCGTGGCGGTTGTGGTGAAGCGGAGTTGTGGTTGGTGGTTGTTGTTGTGAAGCGGCGTTGTGGTTGGTGGTTGTTGTTGTGATGGCTGTTGAGACGTGGTTGGTGGTGGTAATAATGGCGGCTGGTCCAAAATAAAGATAGTAAAAGAAAAACGGCTATCCTGAAGAGTCGCAGCCCGCATGAATGACATTTATTCCCTCTAGACAACGGGTTTGGGCCTAACTACACATATACTTACCGAGATATCTCACCTGAGGGACCTGAATGGTGGTTTGTGAATTTCGTCAACCACAACAATATGAAGGCAAGCTATGTTCAACGTTAAACACACGATTACATATTTAATTATTCCCTTTCTTTGACAAGATGCCTTTTTTCAAGTGAATTATCAGAAATAGGAAGGGTCACAGATTGATGAGCAATGCCCTGAGCGCCAAGAATGAAAAAAAAAAAAAGAGAGAGAAAGAGAGAAAGAGAGAAAGAGAGAAAGAGAGAAAGAGAGAAAGAGAGAAAGAGAGAAAGAGAGAAAGAGAGAAAGAGAGAAAGAGAGAAAGAGAGAAAGAGAGAAAGAGAGAAAGAGAGAAAGAGAGAAAGAGAGAAAGAGAGAAAGAGAGAAAGAGAGAAAGAGAGAAAGAGAGAAAGAGAGAAAGAGAGAAAGAGAGAAAGAGAGAGAGAGAGAAAGAGAGAAAGAGAGAAAGAGAGAAAGAGAGAGAGAGCGAGAGAGAGAGAGCGGCAGAGGAGAGCGAGAGAGAGAGAGAGAGAGAGAGAGAGAGAGAGAGAGAGAGAGAGAGAGAGAGAGAGAGAGAGAGAGAGAGAGAGAGAGAGAGATTTGTTTCTTTTAACTAATCTTGATGTGCTTTTTGTGAGAAGTTCTTTTAAGAACTCCATGAATTCATTACAAGGGACGGAGTCACCGGAAGCATGTTCTGATGGGAAGTCAGCCTCACTATAAAATTTACTAAGGTGAAGGAAGAACCCCAATCAGTCGTAATCAATGCAATGAGGATCCATTACAGAAGCAATGGGCTCATCAATGCAACGATCTGGAGTTTTGGCACTAGCATCCTGCTGCCCATAATCTTGACAAGGCTCAGTTGTTTAATTGGATGATTCGACTACAGACAGATGGTTAGATTCTATACACTTGCTACTCCCTACAGAGTGTGTATGGAGGGGTGGGGGGAGGGGGTGTAACACAGTCATCACAAGTTTTAATGAGGGGAAAAACATGGAGGTTCAACCTCAGAACACTTGAGAGACTTTGGTGCTGTTTGGACACTACAGTAATCCTCAGCATTTATCACACTATCCTCAATTGATTCTGAAGGTAGAGGAGGTTGAGGAATTCCCCCAGCTGGAGGAAGAGGTTGCACTCCACCTCTACCTTCAAGCAACCACTTGAGTGAAGGTAAGGGGACCAGCCAATATCTTGTTATCTCGCTCGTTAAGGATGCAAGAAGTTGAGAAAGATATTTTCGGAGTTTTTTTTTGTTTTTCCACGATGGGGTCTCTCTCAGTACCCGCACTACTTACATCACAAACAATGATCTTATTAGACCACTGCAGCCCCCTATGTTCATTACCATTTGGGAGAGTGACTCCACCCATGGACCTATGAGAGTCGGAGTCCTTTAAGTGACCATGTTGGCCACACTCAAAACAGGAAAGATAATCTGTGGAAACAAAGCCCTTCAACCTTGAATGCCAATACCGTATATAATTAAATTATACAGCGTGGTAAAATCGGATAAAGGAAAACGTCGAAAGGACATTTTCTGTTTTAAATGATTATTTTTTTTTCTCTGTAAAGGGATCATAGTCAGTGAAGACATGTCGGAACCGAGTTTAAGTTAAGTTCAGTAACCAGATGGGCGTTTTTTTAACTGCCAGCAGGTCGAAAGCAGATAAATCAACAAACATGTTTTGGAGGGAAAAAATAAAAATTACTCAAACTGCACTCTGACGTCACGACGTCGACAGATATGCCTCCGTCCACATAATTACATCATTATACATATTTGTACCAAGTTTGATTTAAATCCCTGAAGCCAGATTCAAAAAAATTAAATAATTCTGGCTGCCAGACCATGCGTCCAATCAGGTTGAAATTTAAAACATATCCCTTTCCCACCCCTCGTCTCCTGCCTTGTTATACGTTTCTACGTATTAGCTCTTACATGAGCCTCAACATGGTATACAAAAGAAAAAGAAAAAGAGGAATCAAACCAGTGGACACCATCAAGCAGGGTTTATCATTAGCCATGCTGCAAGGCTCTTTAACGTGAGAAGAGGAACTCTTTATGACATAGGAAGGCGTCATCAAGCCACTGGAACAACAAGAGATAGGCCAAGTGTATATCCCAGGATAACGACTCCCACTCAGGACTGATGCAGTCACAGGACCAATCTACGTGATCAGTTTCAAAATGCACAACATAGGCCTACGACAAACACACTGCCTGAACCTCGCAGGACAAGTGTCGACACAGTCTTGAGGAGTCTCTCTGGTGCAGAGATCCGTGTTCATCGTCCTTTTTAGTATCCAAGACTGACACTGTAACATGTCAAAGCACGCTTGCAGTGGTAAAATCAGCATGTCCAATGGACACAGAGGCAAAAGTTATGTTCAGTGATTAATCCAGGTTTCTCCTTCAAAGGCATGGTGGCAGTGCACGAGTCTACAGAAGGCGCAATGAGCGATATGCTCCAGTCTGTGCACAGGAAGCTGAAAATTTTGGATGTGGAAGTGTCATGATGTGGAGTGGTATTGATAAAACCTTCGCACCAACATGATGAGTATCCTTGGCATTTTGATGGCAGATCGATACATTAATGAGATCTTCCTGCAGCATGTGTTGGTTGCCTACCCTTCAACAACATGGTCCAGGAATCATTTTTGTGGACGATAATAATCAAAGGGCCGTTCAAATAAGGAACGTTCTTGTCAATGCCAACATCAATGTTAACATCATGACACCTTAGCCTACCATCTCACCAGATTTAAATGCAACTGAACATCTCTGGTACATCATTGATCGTCACATTCAAACTTTGCCAAGACAGACACAGATCCTTGATGAGCTGAAACTGGAGCTGATTTGGGTGAGGAATGCCATTCCCCAAGCTCAGATTTGAGTGTTCAGGTGGTCAATGTGATGATGGTGTAATGTAACATTTTCTGCCAGAGGTGGACTTGCCTGGTATTGAGATTGTTACTTCCACATTGGATCCTTATGTGAAAACATTTGCCACAACGCAGCATGCGATTCGGTCTTGAAAAATGAAATAGACATGTAATTATTCAGCATTTATCTCTATCAGAAGATGCACCATATCTGTGTCCTATAAATAAATGACAACAATCACGTGTTTAGTTTTTCTACGGTGGAGTATACCACTACTACTATAACTAGGTCTCATGGGGTCAGCAAAGGAGAAAGTTTTTGGTACAAGTATTTCACGAACTGGCAGGCCATGCCTAATGTTCAACTGTCTGAGCTGATTCGGGCAGGAATTTGCAATTTGTTCAGGTTGCCATCATTAACTCAACAACTCCATGAAAGACTCCATGGGATCTTTCAAATCAATGAAAGATGCTTGTAGATGGGACAAGCTTAACATCCCATCCGAGGGATGGCGTGCTTTATGATGCAACACCATTCCAATAGTTTACAGTCAGGTAAGGAATCAAAGCCAGAAGAGACAGCTCAGAGGTAAGTCTGTACCATCCTGCCTTTGGGGACTGCCGATGAATTAAAATCATGCATGGTCACGTGATGTTTATTAGAATCAACTTTTCAGCACCGGTGGAAGTACCTGCAGTTGATCATTTTAGCTCCTCCTCATTCTACAACCAGCGGACACCTGGGTAGAGATGGTGGGGCAAGGGAGAGTAGGAGCCTGCGGGTGGGGTTACCAGCAAGCAGGTGCACCATGTGGACATGTCCCTGAAGGGAAGTGTTGGATTGAACTTTTTTGTATGCAGTGTCGAGGCTTGTGGAGGAGCTGGTACACAGACAGGGGGAAAGGGGGAGGACATAACAACAGCAAGGTTAAGGGACAAATTAGTGGAAACTTGAAGAAATAAGGAATGTGGGGAAGAATGAGGGATTTGGGAGGACACGAGTGAAGATGGACACTGCCACAAACTCTCAATCACAGAAGTGGAAGGAAAAAAATGGAAACTTGGAAAGAGGTGGTTAGAGGAGAGTTATTCGGGGTAGGAAAAAAAAATTATCGTTGTAGAGGGTTAATGGGGGTAGAAAATGTCATGGTTGAACTACCTCCTTAAGCATGTTCCACAAACTGCAGAAACTAGGATCCAATGAGTTGAGGTGTGCACTAAGCATGCATATTGAGAGTTTAACCAGGAAGAATATGTACAGTACATCCAAGAGAAAGTAGAGGTGGAGGTTCAGAGAGCCGAGAGAGCAGAAGGAGCTACACCGGAGAAGAAGCATCAACCACTGCATTGTGGAAATGTAAGACCTTGTGCTTCAACCTCATCATGGGAGATTCCAAGTTTTTAAACTAATAAAACAGGGCAAACAGATAGATAATTATGATCATAGCATGTGATTCTCGACTCAACTGCTTCGAGTAAGTGTGCCTTTAAATAGCAAGTCACCAGAAACACCTCTACATTCAAAATCAGCTGTATAAGTTATACGGCTCAATCAGGCCACACTCGTGACAGCCTGCTTTCCCTGCTGTCCCTCGAACCTTGACACTCAAGGTCGACCCAAGATTCTGGCCATCTGCCCATCGTGTGTGTTTTGGGACAAACAAATTGCCTGGAATTGGAAGCAAATTTCTGAAGCTGCATTTGGAATGTCCATCAGCATTACAAGGCACCATTTACCTTATCTCGAGCAGCACACCCAAGCGAGTGCGGCTCAGGTGCTTGGCTCGACACCTTGCATGCAAATCTCCATCGTCGAACACGCGCCGGCATAACTACTCGGCAAGAACCATTACAGAAGCGAATTAATGTATCTCTTTTGGCCTGTGTCCTTTGTTGCTAAGCTCTTTACAATAGCGTGTAATGAAATTAGCATGAGACTGCCTAGCAGGCCATGGAGATCGAAACAAAATGAAAGGGATTACCAAACAGGTAAGCAGCGGGATAGCATTTCTTTATTATATTTTTTTAAAGGCAGCTCTTTTTCGTCGAGAAAAATTAACGACTCTCCATGGCGTAGATAGGAAGACATCTATCCTTCTCTCACAAAAGACTACACGTCAATTTTGTTGCATTTATGATTATCGTTACAATGCTTCATGGGCATGTGAAGCACTACAAGAGTTTGAGTAGGGACCCGCGGAGCATCCGTGCAATGTAAAATGGGACTTCAAGTCCTCAACTTGCACCCCCCCTCCCATCAGCACCCCCTCACAAATCTAAAGTCATCAATCTTGATCCAACTCCCAACCCCAAGTCCTCATCCTCCCCCTCCTGACCCAAAGGTGTCAATATCCTCCCCACTCCAACTCCCCAAACCCCCCCCCACATTAAAGGACCTCAACTCCTCCTCCCCCCCCCAAACACTGTCCCATCTTTGCTATTCCAACCCCAACTCTGTCCTCCCCTTGTCACTGTCTCGCTCATAAAAGCAACCAGGCATTCGTACATCGAAACAGTGGAATATTTAATGCTTTCCCCTCCACCATTGTGCTGTCACTTACTTCACAGAAACCACACTTAAAACAGCTCCTACTTGGCATGACCCATCATGGTCACCTGTCAAACTCATAATCCCATGACATATGCAGAAAAGACGTGACCATGAGCAGGTTCATTGTGCCAATAAATGACCCAAACCAATTATCTTCTTCCTGATGCACATATACACACATAGTTAAAAGTAAATAACCTCAGACAAAGACCTTTATAATGACATGGGTTTATGCCCTGCTTGAGAGAATGCCACATAGTTTGGCGGTGTACAAGTTACCAGACTGCTGCCTCGATCGCTGAGGCCAATCTTCACAAGGCCCGTAACGCCTATTGGCTAAAAATCCTTTTAACTGTAGCTTTGGTTGTTTTGCAATGAAGGGAAAACTTGTAGGGAGGGCATGGCAATTGTGATTATGACAGCTCCGAATATGTATTCGATTTCGCATAGCAGTAAACAGCAACATGGCGACTGAATGATTATTATTTTTTCCCAATAGAAATTGTGGATGGAGTCATGCTATCTGTCCAACCAATGAGTGGAACAGAATGTCACACCCACACACGATAATAGAAGAATATATAGAGCTGAATGATGAGCAATCAGTGTCTGTTCATGTCTATAATTATACGATAACCAACTCAAAATGCATCACTCAGACATCTTTGTCCAATGGCAAGGGTTGGGACCGACAAGGTTTGCACATGGTTCGTTGAATGCTCCATCTCACAAAGATTTATTATTCCTACAATGTAAAAGACTGATGGAGGAGTATGTAAATAATTGTATTCGATGCAGGACAAGGACATAGAGAGACTTTTGGAAAGAATTATTACAATTAGGCATTATAAGGGCATTTGGAGACAATGGACAAGTTACCAGAGTAGGTGGCATGGAAACCTGGGACTCAGGCAACATGAGTGATATGCTCAGATGGGAACATCAAGCAGGCCAATTTGTTGGAACCTCCTGACGAGCTTGCAGGTAGTCATTTCAAGGGGCAAATATATCCATCATGTACACCAAAATGCAAAGGTCTGAAAACCATATACTGTTCGAGGACTCGGAATCCGTGTCGTCTCGACACTGACTTAGCGTGGTGGAATTTTTCACTGGATGGCGATTTTCTTTTCAAATTTAAAAAGTTATTCTCATTTAGTCTTTACAGGCATGTGTACATTTGGAAGTCATGGGTGAAGCATCTGAGTCATACATTGCTGATATAGGTCACCAAATACCCAAAAGCAAAACGTACAATGAGAAAATGGTTAGAACAATGGTCTGATATCCCTCAGGTTGAGGGTTCAAATCCTGCATGGCGTGAATTTACTTTAATACAATTCTTCACACCAGTCATAGTACAAATCAGAATTGTTAAATCTATTCAACTGGTTCACCAATCATCTGTGTACATAAATATTAATACGAGGCCGGTGCGAGTTAAAGTCATCTCCAATCCGACACAAAGACGATTCAATTTCACCACTTGATAACTGTCAAGCAGAAGCTCCCCTCGAGGCATGTTTAAACTACACGGGTATGTCCAGAGAAGCGAAAGAGGCCTCCAAACATGGAACATCTATCCTTTACATGGATGGTCCTTCAAGCTTCACACCCAGCCAATCAGGTGTCAGGTCGACTTCTCAATTGGGTATCAAAATAAAACAACAACATTGGAATCTCAAATTCCACAAAATGGCAGAATTGTTGTTTTGTTTTGTATTCAAAGTCTAGGCTCGTAGAAGAGCTAGAACACAGAATGGACCAGAACATAACAGAACAAGAACAAAATTGTGGAAAGAGAAGGGGGGGGGGGTAGACATCAACAGCAGGGTAGAGGGACACTTGGAAGAAGAATGGGTGTGGGTAATAAGGAGAGAGAAAGGGGAGGGGGAACAAGTGGTGAACAATCTTAGTACATGTGGTGACCAAGCTCGGTGCAAGCTCAAATACAAATGGTCAGTCCAAGCACAAGGAAGCACAGGAAGCACAAGCTCAAATACAAAACTAGGGATGAAACAGAAATGGAACAAAAAAACGAAAAAATGAAGGTGATGGAGAGGGGGGAAAAAAAACCACAATATCATGGGAAGGAAAAGGTGGCCTAGGGGAAGGTTAATGATGGCAGATAAAGATCATGAGCATGGATGGGAGATAACCAGAGGTGGTGCAAAACACCCATCTTTCAACTCTGGGGGAAGTATTAGATTTCACAGACTGAGGAAGTTGATTTCACAGGTGGCAAAAAAGAAAAATAATGGAGTGGAGATGAGCATCGAGCCTGTATTTTGAGAGATTCACGAGAAATGGGGCAGACCTTGTCCACAGTGCAGAACGCTGGGGAGTGTTGGGAGGAGGAAGGACAGATAAAGGAAAGGGCAGACAGTACAAGGCCAAAAATGAGACGGTAAACGACAGAGAGGTCTTGATCTTGTTTGTTGATGAAAGCGTTAAACACAATGTGATCTCTTTTTGTGTCACCATTTTCCACCCAAAACACTTTTGGTACAATTGAAGATACTTTTAATTTTTTTTATTCATCAATTCACATTGATGAATCACCAAGCCTGTGAAACACCGGGCGACAGTTTCGAGTTGAGTCAAGAGACAAACCCAAGCGAAACGGCTTCGAGCGAGGATGCGTACTTCTCGGCTATCCTGCCGTGATCTGGCGATTCATCGTTTTATAAATACTGAATTGATCCGAGCAGCAGTTCCGACTGCCAAGAAAAAAACATATATTTAAATTTTAAAAACCTTTCCTTTGGCCAATTGGCACATTCTTTGACACTCCTCCCTCTCCTCGACCTCCGGAGAGTTTTATGGTGGAGGAGGAGGAGGAGGTTGGGAGGTGGATAGCGTGAGAGGATGGGTGGGAAAGCAGCGTGAGGGGGGGGGGGGAGCTGGAAGGCTGCACAAGGATGAGGGGAAATGGGAAGGTGATGTGAAGGGGGGAATGGGAAGGTGGCGCGAGGTGGGGTGAAATGGGAAGGCAGCGCGAAGTGGGGTGGGGGGAGAATGGGAAGCCAGCATGACGGGAAGGAATGGGAAATCAGTGCGAGGGGATTAATATAAATGGGAAGGCAGTGTGAAGGAAAGGGAAGGCAGCAGGAGGAATGGCATGGGAAAGCAGTTTGAGGGGAGAGAAGGGGAAGGCAGCATACCAGGGCATTACCGGGGTGATAAAACGTGCCCAAACAGCAGCGTTTTCTTTCTAACCGCCATGTTAGATATAAAACTGGGCAGTAGCAGTTAAAAATCAAAACTAAAGCTATCTATTTGGTAAAGGCCTGCCTGCATGCATGCAGTCCCAATCCCCCTCCCCCCACCCTCACAGCGCATTCCTCCAACCTCCTCGTGGTCCATGCTAAACATGCACGCGCACCAGCGACATACTCAACCTTTCACTCGAACATGTGCACGGATTTTCCCACCCCCGCACTGCACAGTGCCACATCCCGCGCGGCTTCGATGCCGCAGCACATCCGCTCCCCATGAGGCTTCGGCACTGCAGAAGCACATGCTTTGCGAGATGGCCGCATAACCTCCTCCATAGCGCCATGCACCATGGGCCCCGAGTTCAGATCATGTGCGCACGAAACCCGCACACTGCAAACACGTAACCAAGAACAAGCACGCACACACCCCACGGGGTGTCATTTGTTCCGATTCCCACCACATCAATGTGTGCTGTCTCCATACCTCTTTGCATCTTCTTCTTCTTCTTTGTGTTTACTGGCATTATCACAGCTGTGAGGCTCTATAAACACCATGCACCCAAACTCATGGTTACAACCAAATACAAAAAAAATATGATAATAAAATAAAAAATGATAGGGACTTTATACTGTTCGCCCCATTTCCTTTATGAATTTTAAGACCAATTTAAAGAATCGAGGGTACATCTGGCTCAGCTGGCAAAGTGTATCCAGTACGCCTGTCCAGGGAATACACTGAAGGGTGTAACTGGGGATCCTAAAACGGTTGGGATTTTTTTATCCCAAATCCCAAATATTTATTCAAATAAAAACAATATGATTAGGCAATATTTGCCCATTTTTTGTATAAAACTGTTCAAGCTCAGTCAAGTGTTCAAGTTGCCATTGGCCCCTTGGTGGCTTCTCTAATCAGTCTCCCCCTTGTTTGGTCATCCAGTTTGGAGGGACAGCAAGGCAGGGTCTTGTTGTTACCATATGCCTTCCATTTCTTAATAATCGTCTTGACTGTGCTCAAAGGGATAGTCAAGGCCTTTGAAATATTTTATACCCATCCCATGATCTATGCCTTTCCATAACTTTTTTCCCGGAGTTCTTTTGAAAGCTTCTTGGTGCTCACGGTTGAATCTTTCCTGTGAAATGCACTACCCAGCAGAGAAAACCTACAGGAACAGCTGAATTTATTCTGAAATAATCAGAATCACTACAATTTAACACAGGTGGAGATCAATTAACTTGGTGTGTGATTTTGAAGGTGATTAGTTACCCATGAGCTAATTTACAATTGCTATTATAAGAGGGATGGACACTTATCCAACTGAGATATTCGAGTTTTGTATTTTTAATTAATTTTCTGAAATGTGTAGAATTTGTTTTTCACTTGGATGTGTAAATATAGGTTGAAAAATCTGATTTAATGTAATTTAATTCCAGGCTATAACGCAACAAAAGGTCAAAATTTTTGAATGGAGTGTAGACTTTCTATCGGCACTGTACATTCCAATCGTCCGTAATTCATAGATGTAGTCATGGTTCAGTAATATGTAATTAATTGACGTACTCCTGGTACGACTCACGTTCAAACAGTATATAATTAATAGACATATCACATGGGTTGACCGATGTTTTACATCGATGAGGGTTCACCGTCCACCCTTGTTTTTTGGTTTTATATACAGTGTATATATATATATATATATATATATATATATATATATATATATATATATATATATATATATATATATATATATATATGTGTGTGTGTGTGTGTGTGTGTGTGTGTGTGTGTGTGTAGATATCAAGTGAATCGGATGAAAATTGAAGATTTATGTGACCTTGACATTTGACCTTTTGACCTCAAACAATAGGCTTCTTGCTTGTGACTACCTCTACCGGGTGGTTACGTTTCATGAAGATCAGAGTAAAAATGCTATGTGTAGGCAAAAAGACAGAGACAGAATAACACCAACCAACCAATATATTTGCAAACCTTCGATTTTGCAAATATCAAACGGGGGTGAAAACATAACCTCCGTCTAGACAGGCTTTTGGATTTTGAAATAGCGAAGGAGTTTTGGACAGAAATTAACAATTTGTTCAGGGTGCTGTGGATAACATGTCTACTCTTCAGGAAAGATACCATGGGATCTTCCCGTCATCCGACCCAAAAGGCAATGGGATTAATTGGTGTTGTTATAGTAGTGTATGCACGCACACCTTAACATTTTGCTATTCAATCAATGATGAAATGAAATTTAGATTTTCTAATTCATTTTACATTGTTTCTTATCTCCTGGAACTCTCAGATAACTTCGCAAGGATGACAAATTTCACTGTTCACAGCACCAGCAGCATGAGCCAGAACAATTTCCCTCCTCACACAAAAACCATTTCCACCATCTATTTTAGGGACACCAGCTGGATAGCAACGAAGGATATAGAACGTTCTTTAGAAAGCACAAGTTACTCAGGCAAACGAGTACACCTCCTCTCTATGGTAATTGGTGAAGTTAGACATGCTGAGTGTAAAAAAAAAAACAAAAAAAATATCTAATTTCTCATTAATCAATCTCTTTTCACCTCAAAGCACAAAAACTGAAAATCTCATGCAAACACTCAATTTTATGAACAAGTCAGGACATATTAGATGATCATCAATGGTTATTGTATTGTTAGGGGCCCAACAGTGCATAAGTCTACTCGAAAAGACCCATTGGTCACCTCCATTTCAACCAACACGAATAGAAGGCACCAGCTAACTTACAAAAAAGTAAAAAAAATTGAAAGCAAAAGGAGCAGTTAGGAAAGTTGGGAAGAAATGATTATATGAGAGGAGTTAGGATGGAGGGGTGTCATGGGACAGGGGGATAAAAAGAGTAAGAAAGACTAACAGAAGCATGCACCTTTAAAGGTCACCTTCAACCTTGTGCAAGAGAATTAGAAAGCATTATAATATTGCAAATCACGAGCCATTGGCTTTAATCACCCGACCATTGCGCTTCCATAAAATGCAGCCCATGGTACCTTATTGGGGTCTCACGTCCAGAGTAATCTTTCACTATCTTTTACACTCTTCTTGATCGTCATCCCTAATCTCTCTTTTACACCTCCGAATCCTCATCCCGAACCTCCTCTCTTTATCAATCTTCACGATCCTCATCCAGTTGTATCTACAATACTCTCGTCACAAATCTCTCACACACCACACACACACACACCGCATACATTCTCGGCACAAAAATTAATGAAATATAAACACACATGCACTGAGATAGACTTCATTGGTCGCAGTACCACAAACTGACGCATATAAAACGCCATCATGTGACTTGTAATATTTTAGTGGGACCGTCTACATATTAGGTATGCAAAACGCCATCATGTGACTTGTAATATTTTAGTTGGACCGTCTACATATCAGGTATGCAAAACAGTGCATTTGGACAATATAGTTTTCAAACCATCTTTTTCCATTCCTCACACATCTCTTCAACTCGTACATCTTAACCGTTTACCCAACTATTCTGAAATAAGATTTTCTTTATTTGACCTCTCTCTTTTGCAAGAACATTTCGACCAACCCCCATTTTCAAACTTCGACTTTCGAAGTAAGATGACGAGTTTGAATCGTCAAATTCATCAAAGGGCCTGATATGGGGCAAAATGACTCTGACATTGTTACTCGTCTCCAAACATCGCCCAAAGGTCCCTCAAAACTTCACCTCAAGCCATTCATTTGTCTGCATTTATAAAGTACAACTTTTGGCCAAGATTTCATTTGTCTTGTTCGAGTTATGGTGATTCATTTTGACTATTTCAATCAACAAGGAATTTTAATAATCTGAAAAGCTTATCACTTTCAGTTGCTCAATCACAGGTGAACCTCCTTTCAGTTCCTACATCCCCAAGCCCACCTCCTCCCAAATTTCCAATTTTCCTTCTTGAGAGTTTGCTTCTGTATCCATCTTGTCCACCCCTACCCCTCATTTCCTCCCCTCCCCCCACACTCATTATTTGTCCAAGTCTCCCACTATCTTGTCCTTCAACCCTGCTGTTGGTGTTCCCTCTCTATCTCCCTCTTGTTCTGTTGCCTCCTCTTGCATGAGCCTTGACCTTACATCTATCTATAATTCCAGCAATCTGTGTGTGTGTGCCTGTCTGTCTGTCTGTCTGTCTGTCTGTCTGCGACCACCGTTTCTCGACGACCGCTGGTCCGATCTGATTGAAACTTGCCAGGAATATTGCCGGGGACCCGCTGATGTGCCTTTTCAAGGTTTGATATCAATCGGACAAGCGGTTCCCAAGTTACGGACATTTATCTGTCAACCAATGACAAGACACGGTGCTATGACGTCACGAATGACGTCACAATTAATGTTTATTTATTTATTATTTTTATTTTATTTGCACAATTGATGGTCCGATCTGATTGAAACTTGCCAGGAATATTGCTGGGGACCCGCTGATGTGCCTTTTCAAGGTTTGATATCAATCGGACGAGCAGTTCCCAAGTTACGGCCATTTATCTGTCGACCAATGACAAGACACGGTGCTATGACATCACTAATGACGTCACAATAAATGTTTATTTATTTATTTATTTATTATTTTTATTTATTTTGCACGATTGACGGTCCGATCTGATTGAAACTTGCCAGGAATATTGCTGGTGACCCTCGGATGTGCCTTTCCGAGGTTTGATATTAATCGGACGAGCAGTTCCCAAGTTACGGCCATTTATCTGTCGACCAATATCTGCGAGAGAGGGGGACGGGAGAGGGGGGATGAGAGTGGGGGCGAGAGAGGAGGGTGGAGAGAGGGGGGAGAGAGAGGGGGAATAGAGGAGGGGTGAGACTAGGGGTGAGAGAGGGGGGAGAGAGGGGGCGAGAGAGGGGGCGAGAGAGGGGGGAAAGAGAGGGGGAGAGAGAGGGGGAGAGAGAGGGGGAGAGAGAGGGGGAGAGAGAGGGGGGAGAGAGAGGGGGCAAGAGAGGGGGCAAGAGAGGGGGAAAGAGAGGGGGCGAGAGAGGGGCGAGAGAGGGGAGGGAGAAAGGGGGAAAGAGGGGGTGAGAGAGAGGGGCGTCACAATTCAAGAGAGGGGGAGAGAGGAGGGGGCGAGAGAGGGGGTGAGAGTGGGGGCGAGAGAGAGGGGCAAGAGAGGAGGGGGAGAGAGGAGGGGCGAGAGGAGGGGGAGCGAGGGGCGAGAGAGAGGGGGCGTGACAATTCTTCTCCATTTGATATGATGTCACAATTGACGCTGGGGACATGAATATGTTTCCCAGGTGTTTCCCAAGTTATGGCCATTTATGATACGGTTGGTCCGATCTAATTGAAATAATGCCCCAATCCAGTCATCGTTTACGCACCTACGGGCCCGTACTAGTTAAACACCTTGTTCACACCTGCTTGAACTTCCCTTTGTATGCACTACATCCCCATTGTTGATATCATGAAAGAAATCTGTACAGCAGACTTTCAGCTCCAGGTCCAACATCTTGTGTGTTATCTTGCAGACAAACCCACGAGACCCCCCCCCCCCCGAGGATACATCACCTTCCTTAACCCCAACTAACATAAGCCTCGGTGCTGTGTCACGTGTTTACCTTGTACCTTGTTCATCAGCCCAAGAGGACATCATGCTGGTGCTTCCATGGTGAACCTTAAAAAGCGAAAGGAATTTTATATCAAGATGTTTCACATTCATTCATGAGAAACGGATCAACGTTGAATTTCTCATTTATCAATCTCTCACTTCCTTCACCTCATTCTGTCTCTGTATCTCTCTGTCCATCCACAGTCAAGCCGTCACTTGTTCATTTCACCAATCACTCTGAGTTTGCATCTCCGGGTCAGGGATGTGTTCAGTTACCCAGTTTCTTGTAGAACGATTACCAAGTGGCTTAAGCACTCAATCAAGCACTCCATTCGAAAAAAGGTTAAGGAACGGCCGGCTTGGCAAGCGCTAGCTAGCTGCTGAGTAACTGAACACACCCCGGGTTTACTCATCTGCGTGCACACCTCGCTACTTTGTCCGGCTCAAACTTTCACCTTGTCCATGCGTACCCGTGCACCCTCACCTTGTCCTCTGTTCACCTTGTTTCTCCACCTGTGAACCTCACATACTACCATCTACCTGCGCACCTTACCTTGTTCTCTGTTCACCTTGTTACTCCATCTGTGAACCTCACATACTACCATCGACCTGCGCACCTCACCTTGTCCTCTGTTCACCTTGTTACTCCACCTGTGAACCTCACATACTACCATCGACCTGCGCACCTCACCTTGTCCTCTGTTCACCTTGTTACTCCACTCGTGAACCTCACATACTACCATCGACCTGCGCACCTCACCTTGTCCTCTGTTCACCTTGTTACTCCACCTGTGAACCTCACATACTACCATCTACCTGCGCACCTTACCTTGTCCTCTGTTCACCTTGTTACTCCACCTGTGAACCTCACATACTACCATCTACCTGCGCACATCACCTTGTCCTCTGTTCACCTTGTTACTCCACCTGTGAACCTCACATACTACCATCTACCTGCGCACCTTACCTTGTCCTCTGTTCACCTTGTTACTCCACCTGTGAACCTCACATACTACCATCGACCTGCGCACCTCACCTTGTCCTCTGTTCACCTTGTTACTCCACCTGTGAACCTCACATACTACCATCGACCTGCGCACCTCACCTTGTCCTCTGTTCACCTTGTTACTCCACCTGTGAACCTCACATACTACCAACTACCTGCGCACCTTACCTTGTCCTCTGTTCACCTTGTTACTCCACCTGTGAACCTCACATACTACCATCTACCTGCGCACCTCACCTTGTCCTCTGTTCACCTTGTTACTCCACCTGTGAACCTCACATACTACCATCGACCTGCGCACATCACCTTGTCCTCTGTTCACCTTGTTACTCCACCTGTGAACCTCACATACTACCATCGACCTGCGCACCTCACCTTGTCCTCTGTTCACCTTGTTACTCCACCTGTGAACCTCACATACTACCATCGACCTGCGCACCTCACCTTGTCCTCTGTTCACCTTGTTACTCCACCTGTGAACCTCACATACTACCAACTACCTGCGCACCTTACCTTGTCCTCTGTTCACCTTGTTACTCCACCTGTGAACCTCACATACTACCATCTACCTGCGCACCTTACCTTGTCCTCTGTTCACCTTGTTACTCCACCTGTGAACCTCACATACTACCATCTACCTGCGCACCTCACCTTGTCCAATTCAGCTTTTACCATCTACCTGCATATAACCGACCTTGTCCAGCCAACCGTATCCCGTTCAGTATCCCTGAGCTTGCCCATCACAGTCATACCTGATGTGTCACATGTTGGGTTTGCGTTCGTGTCCGTGTCCGTGTCCGTTACAAGAGCATCATCATTGGTGCGGAAAATAATTGATGTAAAACCAAACATATGATGTAATAAAAACCGTCGGACACACGATACGGATATAGTAAATACGGTAATCCTGAGGTAATCCTGAGGTAATCCTGAGCATGTACAAGAATGATAAAGATGAGTGTGAAAAATGAATGACATAAACCTTGTGCCGCAATACCCTTGGGGGGGGGGGGGGGCACGACTATCCCTCTCCCTAATCCGCAC
Source organism: Eptatretus burgeri (assembly GCF_056783735.1). Taxonomy (NCBI): domain Eukaryota; kingdom Metazoa; phylum Chordata; class Myxini; order Myxiniformes; family Myxinidae; genus Eptatretus; species Eptatretus burgeri. The sequence goes on from NC_140973.1 coordinate 25,148,498, forward strand.
CTGTCTCAGCACGTGTAACGTGCACAGAAACAGCAGAGCACGAGAGGATCGGTAAACTATACACGGTGTAAGCACGGCATCGTGCGGTGCGGCACATAATAAAGTAGTAAAGGTTGCTATAGCAACCTGACAGCCGGTCACACAGACGCACCTCCCCGCCGGCACATGGGTAGACAAAACGGTAGACAACATAGTTATCCGAAGCTCACCCTCTGACAGCTCCAGCTCCAGATGTGCGAGCCGCGCCCGAACCTCCAGCGGTAGCTCCATGACACAACGCCAGCTGGCTTCAAGCCCCGCCCACGGGAACGCCCATCAAACCTCAGGTTTCTGCTCGAGTCAAAACAAACCCCGCCCCCCACGAAGATCTTGCAGACGGTGAGGCCACGCCCACAGGCCCCGAGTCAAAACAAACCCCGCCCCCCACGAAGATCTTGCAGACGGTGAGGCCACGCCCACAGGCCCCGGGTCAAAACAAACCCCGCCCCCCACGAAGATCTTGCAGACGTGAGGCCACGCCCACAGGCCCCGAGTCAAAACAGACCCGCCCCCCACGTAAATCTTGCAGACGGTGAGGCCACGCCCACAGGCCCCGAGTCAAAACAGACCCCGCCCCCCACGTAGATCTTGCAGACGTTGAGGCCACGCCCACAGGCCCCGAGTCAAAACAGACCCCGCCCCCCACGAAGATCTTGCAGACGGTGAGGCCACGCCCACAGGGACGCCAATAAATTGTGTTTCGCGGTCGTTTGCTTCAGTCCATTTCGTCCGGATGACCAAAGTTTGGCCAAATTGGCTCCTTTTAACTAACTCAACAGTCAGTCAATCACTAACTCGCGCTGTGGTCTATCATCGATGGGATTATCCAATTTCAATGCCCTACACAGACGAACGAGAGGTCACAATCCGAAGCTCCTCCTACTGTATTGTCGTTCACGATGACGCGCCTCCTTTGTATGACGTCATGCACCCCTCCGACCGTTCCTCCAATCTCCAAACGACGAAGCCGCAGGAAACACTCGATCATCGAAATAAATCATCAAGATGACAATCCGGCAACGGGGTAACGTGCCGTGACATTAATCATTGGTCCAGTAATTATAATTACAATTAACGTGTTGTCATCACCGGCTCCCATTACCTGCGAACCGGAGCTTCGGCCAATCACTGCTGTTTATTTACACCTGAATTCATCTCCCAATCTCCGATTGATGAACACAAACACACGTGACCGACAAACGGTGTCCGAGTAGAAAAACTTGCCACTGATTTGTTTCACATCAAAATTTGCTCATCATCACTTAATTGATAAACGTAAAGGAGGAGCTTCACCTCGTCATCATAACCGAGTGCTGGTTACATTTACTGATCACTCTGAGAAATTATCCAAAATATTTTAATCGTCTCCAAAAACGTTTCGCTGCAGAAACTCATTTGTAAGTGTCGACGGGACGGCCGGATTAACATCCCCCTCCAAAGGACTGTACTGCGAGCTCCTCAAACCCATGATCAGCAAGCAAGAAATACACAGCAGGTATCTATGTCGGGCTGATAACTTAACACGAACGTGGAGTGCTCAAAAAGGCACCTTCACCATGTCCTGTTAAGAGGAAGGATGACACGTGATGACGTCATCAAAATGACCCGATCATTGATCCATCCCCTCCATGTTCATCCCTCCCTCGCCCTGCCTCCGGTGTCCGACCAAACTCCTTCGCTTTATTCCTCTTCCCAGCGTGGGGATAACATTATGTACATAACCAGGTGTTATGTACCTAACCAGGTGTTGTGTATGTAGCCAGGTGTTATGTACATAACCAGGTGTTGTGTATGTAGTCAGGTGTTATGTACATAACCAGGTGTTGTGTATGTAGTCAGGTGTTATGTACATAACCAGGTGTTGTGTATGTAGTCAGGTGTTATGTACATAACCAGGTGTTATGTATGTAGTCAGGTGTTATGTACATAACCAGGTGTTGTGTATGTAGTCAGGTGTTATGTACATAACCAGGTGTTATGTATGCAGTCAGGTGTTATGTACATAACCAGGTGTTGTGTATGTAGTCAGGTGTTATGTACATAACCAGGTGTTATGTATGTAGTCAGGTGTTATGTACATAACCAGGTGTTGTGTATGTAGTCAGGTGTTATGTACATAACCAGGTGTTATGTATGTAGTCAGGTGTTATGTACATAACCAGGTATTATGTATGTAGTCAGGTGTTATGTACATAACCAGGTGTTATGTATGTAGTCAGGTGTTATGTACATAACCAGGTATTATGTATGTAGTCAGGTGTTATGTACATAACCAGGTGCCATGTATGTAGTCAGGTGTTATGTACATAACCAGGTGTGATGTATGAAAGCAGGTGTTAAATAGTCGTTTGGTGAACTTTTTCATTACCTTTGATGAATCTCTCAAAATTCAGGCGGTGTTTACCTGGACTCAATTGTCATTTTCTCTCACCTGTGAAATCAACTACCTTGGTCTCTTGAATCCCATATTCTTCCCTTCAGGGCTTCAGGATGGCCGTTCACCCCCTCCTCAGGTAGGCTACTTAAGATCTCCCACCATACAGCCATGCACATGATCTTTTCTCACCTTCATAACCTCTTCTCTTGCCGTTTATCGTCTTTCCATCCATCTCCCTCCACCCAACTTTTATTTTGTTCCATTTCTGTGTCATCCCCACTGTCCCCTTCATCTTCTTCGTGTGTTTAACTTGTATCCAGCTTGTTCACCCCAGTCCCCATGTGTCCTCCATCCCCTTAATCGCATCCCCCCCCAATTCCCATTCTCCCTCCACCATGCTGTTGGTGTGTTTCCCTCCCCCCCCCCCTTTTCCCCTCTGTTGTGTTCTGGTTCGCTCTATACTCCAGCTCTTTTACGAGCCTCGACTTCGTACATAATTTAAAAAAAAACCTGCATTTCAACACAACACGTCACTCTGGGCCACAGTTACTGTTGGGATGATTCCATATCGAAAGGGTAGACCATTGTGTGCCGGTCCACAAGACAGACTGCTGTCGTATTCACCATGGTCACTGTATCTGCGTCATTGTTGTTACCTAGTAAATGATGCAGCCAGCAGCCAATGGCTATACACATGAGATAATTAAACCATGATGTAATGCGGAAAGTTTAACTAGTCATGTTTCACATTTAATAAATTAAATAATTGAAATAACACTTTAATAACAAAGCCTGATGTTGGCTTCGTGGTTATGTTGGTGGCTTGGGATCCTCGTGTCCGAAGTTCAAGCCCTGTTAGCCTCTCAATTGACGCCAAGTGGGGTTGACTCAGCCTGTCATCATCCTTCTGAGGTCAGTGAAATGAGCACCGGTGGATTTTGGACTTGCGAGTACCCCGAAGCTGCATTGCATGAGTGGAATAGTTGTTCAGGAACCAGTTACTGAGTTACTCTACCTCTGAGATCACACACAAGAGGATGGAAACTTGGAACATCGGTATATTCCTCTTTTCTCAAGTGGTCCAATCCCAGTCACCATGAGGACATCCAAGTAGGAGTCGTACCGGTTACCGAGAACAATCCTCATTGCTCTTTTTTAGATTTTCTCTCGGTCTTCAGTTTGCCCCTTTTGTGAGTCCAGGATGCCACACCGGTGCAGCATATTCGAGTGATGACCGGACGTATGGCTTGCGGATGGTTGACAAGATCGTGCGGTGGGATATTGACCTTTTTCAGTCTGCTCAGCAAATGCACTCTCTTCTTGCTCTGGGTCATCATTTCCTTTACTTGCTTATCCCAATTTTAAGTCATCTTGGAGCCATACTCCTTGTATTTTGGTATCCTCTAATACAACAACACCAATACTACATCGAGGATATTAGTTCCGATGTTGAGGGCAGGTGGTTCCGGTGGTGTATGTTTGAAGCAAATTTGCAGCTGCTTGCATTTAGCTGGATTCAGGTGAAGATGGTTCTCATCAGCCCATTCGCTGAGTTCGGTAACGGTGTTTTGTATTGCAGAGGGGGCTCTCGATGATCTCATCTCTCCGATACTCAGATCGTCGACATGCGAGTACTTCCATTTCTGCAACTCTGATGAATCCATTGCATCAATGATCATGACAAGGAATGCCAGAGGACCAATCTTTGTTCCCTGTGGTACTCCACAGCTCAAGAAATTCCATTTAGATTTGGGGTGTTGCCTTGGTAATTCACCCTCTGTCTCCTGTTTATTCGAAAATCCACTATCCATGGGATAACTTCTCTTCTGACTGATCTTGATGAGTTCTGCAACAACAATTTGTATGATCGATGGGGTCGAAAGCTTTGGAGAAGTCTGTAACAACGAGATTCCCAATGGAATCAGTTTTATCAGAGCCCTTATAGAATTCATGCAGCATTTCAACCAAACAGTTTGTGGTTGAAAACTCTTTAAGACATCCATACTGATATCTATTAATATTGGGTTTCATATTTTCCTGCATCCATCAGGCAACAAATCCCTCGCAAACCTTTGCGCACTGGGAAGTTAAAACAACTGGTCTCAACTTTTTGAGAACAGCCGGCTTTTCCTTCGGTACAGGAACCACATCAGCATCTTTCCAGATTTGTGGAAGTTTGCCCTCTCTCAACGATGAATTGAATACACCAGTGATGGGAATTGTGAGTTCACATGCAAAATCCTTGAGAAGTCTGTTTGGAACGTCATCAGGGCCAATGGCTTTCCTTGCATTGATCTTGCTCAATTCACGGTACATTTCTCACACTTCAACTTGAGGTGGTTTTTCAGCAGGTAGATATGACAGACATTTGTGAACAGGTAGGGGTGGTCGGCTTTGTGATGTTAAAGAAAATTTGTGATCGATTGCATTAATTATTTTTTCATGAGTACCTTCAGGAATTCTTGGCACAATGATAGGAGAAGGTATCTGGTGCCTGTGGGCAAGCATCTGGATACCATGGTGCCACTTCAAAGGATCAGATGTTCTCAGATCACCCAGTGAGTTCTCATAGAAGTTCGGCTGACCCTGAGCAATCTTCTTTGCAGCCAAGTTCTTGTAGTATGGCCATTGGGTTATTGAGCCACTTGCAAATGCTTCCTCGCGATGCTTGATGGTAGCTTTCACTCCTGCCGTCATCCAGAGTTTATCGGCTCTTTGTAATTTGACAGATTTTCGTGGAAAATATTTATCAACAGCCTCTTGGAGTGACTTGTAGAAGGAATCAGACTTCAACTGGGTAACTGGTGCTGCTAGAACCTCATTCCAAGTCTTCGATGTAATCCATTGCCCAAACTCATAGTTGTTCTGGGATGTCATGGGACGTGATGTTTTCTTGATAGCCCTGTTAACTCTCTTCATCCCATTTTTGGGAATTCACAAAACCGTGTTATGGTCACTCAATCCCATCGGAGACGCGATCTCCGGTCTCATGAAATGTGTATGGACATTGGTAATAATCAAATTGAGTACAGCATCACCTCGAGTGGGTTTATCTACCACCTGTTTAAGACCATGTACCCTCAATAACGGGTCTACATGTACTCTGTTAAAGTCACCCAAGATAACATATCCACAATACACATACATGGTGGCTAGCATCTCAATTGTGGTAGTTAAGTGATCAATCAAGGTGGCATGATGTGGGGACCCTGGGGGGATATACACTACACAGACAACGATACATGATATCAACTTCGGCAGCTTGTGTGGTCTTAGTCTTAACCATACACATTTAAATTCAGTAGGAACAGAAATCATTGGTATAGTATAAACTGGAAAGCCTTTCTTCACATGCAATGCCACTCCACGGTCAGGATGTACGTGGCGATGGTTTGTGAATATAAGACAGTCATCAATTGTCAATTGTTCATCTGAAATATCAGGCGTTTGCCAAGTTTCTGTTTTAGCAGTAATGTCAATGTCACTGTCTTTAAGTAGGACACTTAATTCATCTGTTCTTTACACAATCGATCTGGCGTTCTTCATATAAATCCTCGGCAAAGGATGAGCAGATTTGTTCATTGGCTGGACCGCACTCCGGGTTTACGCAGTCTCTCATTGGTACTCCTGTTACCAATGACAATACCAATCTTTCGTCGGAGATGTCTTCAACCATGTCTACCCCTTCGTGTCTTTTTTTTTCCCCGCTACACTGAGTTGTCTGATCAATTGCTTCTTTTCTCAACTGGTATCAATAGTTGGATCATTCAATAATCGCAGATGGTTTCCCGAGTACGACAACATTTTTGAACAATTCGCTTGAGTTTGTGGCATTTCATCGCATTCATCAGTAATCCGAACAGTACCGGTCATCATTGTCTGTGGAACTCCCTTTCACGTTGTCTGGGTATTCACTGATGTGTAATAAAACATCTCACCCGTATGTCACGCAGGACAAGCGCCCCTCACATTTCAGTCAGTGCAATGCAGGTTGGTCCCCTCACGGTTCAGCCTTGGATGTATGGAAGAAGTATATGGCACTCAGTGCCCGGACCATCTCCGCACTCCGCAGGGTGCAGCTCCAGGCATCGTAACGAGATCACCGCTCTGACCGAGGCTGCAAAGAGCCTCTCTGTTCCAGCTTCTCCACTCGCTGAAACGTGACCTACGCCTGTCTGCCGCTGGCCGACTGGACCAGCTGCTCATCCTGCACATTCGGTAGGGTCGTGCCGTGTGGTCAGGGAGATCCAATGCCAGACGAACGTTGACAACACCAGGAAGTTAACCAGCGATCAGCAAGGAGATGATCAAAGCACAATGACCTTTGTGCCTCTCTTCCAAGTGATGGTGTACCAGTCACCCAGTTAAAAGTTAGCACAGGCATGTGGGAACAAACCCCACTCTACAAGTCGAAAAAGAATGATCGGCTCTCACCCACAAGGTAAAAACAAGAAGAAGAAGAATGGTGTTCCAACGGGTATCTGATAATGAAGTCTCTGGAACCCAAAAAGAAAGACGAAGGGACTCACAACAAAACAAACATGGTCGCTGGAAAGGTGCGCCTGCAAAAAGCAGGAAGTCATGTCATCAGTTAGGAAGGTTGAACATTTTCATGTGTTTGCAGTGATTGGCTGTGAGTTTGAATCATCGAGGAAACGTGTGCCCCTGATTTTGAT